>NC_062290.1:33306113-33626659 GCF_902655055.1 Lutra lutra | reverse complement strand
CCATAATGGTCTCTATAGTTTCAGGTCATTTGAATATCAAAGAGCCACTTCACTGTACTTTTGAGAAGAGCAACTTAGGGGTAACTCTTATCTCCTGGCTGCACACAAATTCCCAGAGATGCTGGATCAATATTTTTTTCTTTTTGCTATTTTTCTGTTAAGGAGTCAAATTCCAACTTCAACAGAGAAATGCTCGTTCACCAGCAGAAGACTAAACTGTTGTTTAGAGACACAACTTCTCACATGCTCTAATCTAGTTAATGCTCCTGACTGAAATATAACTACTTGTATATGAGGAATGCAAAAGGAGCCTAGTAGTTTGGGTAGAAAAATTCCCAAAAGAAGCTAGATTTGGAGTTGTTGCTCCCGATGAGCACTAATCCCACTGTTCATCATTTTCTAGTAATAATGATGTTCATTCACTTCCAACTGTTATAAATACAGTTGACCCTTGAACAACTTGGGGGTTAGGGTGGCCAAACCCCCACGCAGTTGAAAACCCACATATAACTTTGAACTTCACCAAAACTTAACTACTAATAGCCCACTATTGACCAGAACCCTTACCAATAACATAAAGAGTCGATCAACATGTGTTTTGCATATTATATGCATTAAATATGGTATTCTTACTATAAAGTAAGCTAGAAAAAGGAAAATTTTATTTTTAATATATTTTTTAAAGAATATATTTATTTTCTTTGTCAGATAGAGAGTATAAGCAGGGGAGCGGCAGGCAGAGGAAGAAGCATGTAGAGTGGAAGAAGCAGCTGGGCAAGGAGACTGATGCGGGACTCGACCGCAGTACCCTGGAATCATGACCTCAGTGGAAGGAAGATGCTTAACTGACTGAGCCACCCAGGCTCCCCGAAAAGAAAATTTTATTAAGAAAATCACAGAGAAGAGAAAATACTTTTTACAATACCGTACTGTATTTATAAAAAAATTCACTTATAAGTGGACCCACACAATTCAAACCTGTGTTGTTCAAAGGTCAAATATAATTTACTTCAGGATGCAGAACATTCCCCATTGTTAGTATGGAAAGTTGTAAAAATATTTAGTCATCACTAAAATTCTCTGATTTTTTTATTTTCGATTCTCCAAAATCCTCAGAGGACCCTTTTACTATGTCCTTAACATATTAAAATACAGAGTGTATGACTGCAAAAGCTACAATTACCCTAATGTTTCAGCAAGACATTTAGCCTTAAATCCTTGAGATGATTTTGTTAAACCAATTCACTTAAAAATTTTGTAAAACATACTGATTGACATCAGAACTGTTCTCCATGGGAAACTCTGGGCCAATTTATGATGGCCCACATCAAAATAAACTACTGGGGGGAAAAAAGGACACAGGAGAAAGTAGTTTTCCTTACATGTTACTATAATCCATTCCCTTCCGAAAAGCTACACAATGATGGAGAAGCGTAATTAAAATTCAAAAGTAATGCACACTAAGCAGTAATTACCTTATACAGAATTGTCCTTTATTTTGACACTAAGGGGAAAATGGTTTGTGCTGGGTACAATAAAGAGGAGAAAGAAGAAATGAACATGATGACATATGGAAATAAACATGAATATGGTTCACTACTTGTATTACTAGAGACAGAATTCCACCTTTGGCTGGTGTTCTGGAAATTGCTACAGTAGTTATCCCATCCCTACACTGATGATCTTTTTTCCTAACTAACCATGGGATATAAAAGAAGACAGTGAGCAAAGAAGAAAACAATCTGTTACAGATGTCTACTCTGATGACTGTATTCAAACCAAACAAGAGGCCTAATCCCAAGGTTCACATTACTCCATTGACAGCATCTTCACAGGCACATGACCTTAACAGTTTGCACCAGTAAAGGACAATACTTTGAAGAATGGCTTTTTATAGAAAAACTGTTTAAACTGATCTTTTTAGAGAAGGAAAAAATAAGCACCCCCAATGCTATGAGACACTTGCAAGGAAGAAATAGCTAGTCAGTGATCTGATTTTTAATCAAAGGCAACAAAAAGACATTTTTGGAAAAAGAGAGAAAGAGAGGTGAAAAGGGTAGCAGGGTAAAACAAAAGATAAATATTACACCCAGGAATAGTAACTGGTTGTAAATGAAACTACTTCACATCAAGCAAAGTCAGTAAAATCCAGTTAAGGAGAAAAGTTGTTTCACCACATACCAGGCATAACAGGAAATGGAGGTATTGCACATAGTTTCTTACTCAAGATGGTGTGAATAATTTTAAAGGACTCAAGTTAAAAATAAAGACAATGCAAAGAAATCTATAGCATGGTAACTTCATGATTTGACACCTTTAGAGAAGTGATTCTCAACTTCCTCTAGAGTATCTTAAGGTGAATGTCAGAAAAGACCAATTTTATCCCATCATATGAAATGGGAAAACTTTGACTAGAAACATAGCTAGCTTATATGATGCAAGGATTTACCCTTAAAATCCAAATTCCTTTTGCCTGTTAACTATTTCTTACAACCTCCTTATGGTATGCATGTCTTTGCAACTCGGTCAAATTTTCTATCAAGCAATTTTTAGATAAGTTTATTAAAACAAAAAGAATGAATGTTGACTATCATTCAGTATACAAAGAATAAACACTGCAAAATCACAAGCTCACCTTCATCACTTGTTGCCTGCTGCTTCACCAGAGTCAGTGGGGATCTTGCTGGAGGCTTACTCAGTGGATGGCGCCAACTTTTAGCAGTTTTGGTTTCTCCCTCTATTCTCTGGTCACAGAACAAAAATGGAGAAGAAACACAGTTAAAGACTTGCTTTGAATAAAAAACTATGGCTAAAATGATTTATTACAATTTAATTATAAAGAATTCTTTTACTTATTTACCTCCTTGGGAATTAATCCTTAAAAAAAAAAATCTTAAACCTGTAAGTCAAAAAAAATAGGAATCCATTCTATTAGTTATTTTACCAAGAGATCAACTAACTATCCTTCCACTGCATATTAAAACACTATCTGTGGTGCAGAGTAGGCTTATCAAACTTGGAACTAACACAGCAGTTAGCAAGTTTTCAAAATTTCTACCAAACTAATCTAAATTTAGGACTACATATTCATAACTATATAGAACTGTGGCACTTGGTCACCTCTATGCTGGCCACATGTGAAAATCTGAGAGGTCATTTTGCTTTCTATGTTTAATCAGTGAGCCAAAGTGAGCCTGTATACTTTCTCCGATTCAGAAATGAATCCCCACTTCTCTGAGGATCAACTAAGAAATTTAAAGATTTTTTTTTAAATATAGTACATTACTGTCATCTTGAAAGCACTTAAATTTTATAAAGAATTTTTTGTCTTGTTCTCTCCAAACTCTATTTTCCTTTCAAAGGTATATGAGAAGGCCATCCACACCCTGACATCTTCGGATAGAACCTACTTTCAAATTTACTTGCCCAGGCACTCAAAAAACAAACAACCCCCCCCCCCAGAATTTAAGGGGGTAGGTATACAGAGAAAGTGTTTGAAACTAATGGGTTTGCATCAACAATTGACTAGGAAAGAAAAGAGTCTCAGAAATGTACCTGTAAGCGGAAGAAGCAGTGGCTGGAAGTAGAGAAATTCACTGGCTTCTGACACCAAAACAGGATTATGAGAAAATATGTGACAACATTCTAATCAAAGCTGGGAGTAAGGAAAGGATGTCAAAATAATACAAGGCACACCTGGGTGACTCAGTCAGTTAAGTGTCTCGTTCTTGACTGCAGCTCAGGTCATGATCTCAGGATCATGAGTTCGAGCCCCATATCAGGTTCTGTACTGGGCATGGAACTTGCTTAAGATTCTCTCTCTCCCTCTCCCACTACACCTCAAAAAAATAATATAAATGGGATATATCTGTGGTTCATACTAGCTAAAAATCAATATGAAATACTTATCAAGTCCTCACTTTCTGCCACATTGTTGTAAGAACCGAGCTACAGCAGGAAAAACTACACCAGGTCTCAGCTTTCAAGGAATGTGCATTAAAGAGGAGGAAGGCACAGAGACAATAAACAACTAAATAGTTATGTTCACTAGGTACTATTAAGAAATATGCAAACGGGGCACCTAAGTGGCGTAGTCAATTAAGCCTCCAACTCTGGGTTTCAGCTCAAGTCATGATCTCAGGGTTGTGAGACTGAGCCCTGCATTGGGCTCTGTGCTCAGCATGGAGTCTGCTTGAATTCTCTTTCCCTCTCCCTCTGCCCCTCCCACTCATGCATGTGCAACTCTCTCTTTCTCAAATAAATAAATAAATCAGGTTGTTTGGGAGGAAAAAAGGAAATATGCAATAAAGAAAAAAAGGGCAGAACAAAGGAACAGAAAGCGATGGGAAGGAGCTCTTTTACATGGGGTCATCAGAGAAGGCCTTTCTGACAAGGAGACATTTTAGTGGAATCTTGAGTGCCCTGAGGGAACTCTGTGGACTAGAGGACCATTTAGAGCAGCTGGAACAGCATGTAAGGTATGAACATACTCAGTGTATTCCAGGAAAAGTATGGAACCCAGTTATAGACAGATAGACAGACACTGTTCAAAAGTAACATATTTCCTGGAAAGACTGACTAAAGCTGACTGCTGCAAGCATATACACAGCATTACGCTTAGTACTAAGAAACACTGGTCAAAACCATATAAGAACAATGGGTACTGTACTGCTTAGAATGGCTGCCTGACACCATGCTGTGAAAAAAGAATATCACACAGTTGATTCTGAGAAGGAGCAAATCAAGTCACTCAGGCCTCAACAGCGGTGTTTGCTTTCCAATGCAGGCAGTCTTTGTTCAGTAAAATGATAAGGATAAGGTTAAAGGCAGGGAGGGTAGAATCACCTCCATTGAAAACAAGGATATAGAAAAGTTATTTTCAGTTCCACTCTAAAGAATATGAGTAAACTTAATAAAACAGGCATTTGACTCATTCACCATTCCACAAAGAATCACAGTATCTGCTCAGTTGTGTTTAATCCCCATGTGAAGTTAAGTTATAAATTTTGCTTATTATTATGTGAATACTATTTTCAAATTTCCCTTAGCAACCATTTCAAATAAATTAGACCATATTTTTCTATTTCTCTTATGTTTTTGATAAATATTTAATAGTTCACTAGGATACACAATCATGCATAAGATGGTAAAAGTTACGGAGTCAAATTAGCAAATTATATTTTATTTTATGTTTTAAAACTACTAAGAACTGACTATTCTAAGCTGATTTCCTTATCTAATCTTCCTTGTTACTCAAAGATGTGAAAATGCCTGTAGTGAGACGAAATGAGCAAGAGCAGTAAGAAGTGGGTCTGTTCGGTGGCTAGCTCAATTTATCACCTCCAACAATTGATACTCTCCTTATTTGTGCCCTTGAGGTACCTCATCAAGTTGTATAGGTCAATACAGGGTAATGAATTCTGACAACCACTACACACAACTGGAGCTTGTCTGGTCCATTCATAATCTTAGGATTAAACAACAGTTTATACTGAAAGCATATACTATAAATGCATAAGAACATATGAGACATATTTATAGTTTCTCTATAAATGCAAAGAGTTAGAATGGGGTACCTGGCAATCAAGAGAAGTCTTGAGTTTTCTGAAAGGCAAAAGGCCTGTTTCTGGCACTGGGTGGGACCAGAAAGGGTCCTAGAATCAGAGCCCAAGAGGAGACAAGGGAAAGCCATGACCAGGTGAGTTAAAATAGAGGTTGTGGGAAGCCTGGGACCCAGAGGTTTAACTGATGGCAGGAGGAGGTCAGAGTTCTACAGGTGAACCTTTTCCAGTATGGTTAATATTACAGGTAACAGAACCATTCTGTAATAGATGTCGGTATCATTATGAAATCCTACTATAGTTTTCCAAGAAGGTACTATTGGGGGAAAATGGGGACACAAAATCTTTCTGTATTATTTCTTACAACTGCATATGAACCCATAATTATCTCAAAGTTCAATTTTAGAAAAAGTTAAAGAAAAAGAAAATTAAACTATAGCATGTAGCCAAAAATTTCATGCTCTCTGAATTATCACCATGTGAACCAGAGTTCACAAAAGGCTTACCTCCAGTTATCGAGGGAAATATGATTAAGACCTGTTAATGGGAAATGTTATTTCTACCCTAAAGCAAGATTTCAATGCACAGCATGTTTTCTCCAGAAAGTACTCTCACTACACAATAAATATAGTAAAAACAGACATTGCTACATACACCAGGGACTTCGAGGCCATTTCTCTCTCCACTGGAGACGGCTGGCGCTTCCCCAGGTTCGAGGCCATTCCTGTGGCTCTCCACATCACTCTCTTCTCCCTCTGTCAACACACTGTTACTCTCTGCCACTGAAGAACACGACTCAGGTGACTTTGGCCATGGAAGCTTGGGTGAGTCTGATTCCTTGGATGTCAGATTGCCACTAGATATAGAATCATCAACTTCACTGGGATTTGAAGATAAAATTACACCATAGGCTTGGTCATCCTTAGTTTTTATTTCCTCTGTTATAGATGTGCTTAAGCAACTGTTTCCTGGGGAGTGAAACAAAAGACTGTTAGTAAATCTTACACTGCATTACTACTCAATAATAATTCTCAACTAAATTTCTGTTTTTCAACTTCTACTCTAAACTCTCACAGACATGAATGGGAACAGTCACCATAGCATCAGGAAGCCTTCATATTTATTAGTTTGGAAAAGAATATACTTACCGACAAAATTAGAGCTTAAAAAGAGGTTACACTTTGACCAATGTCAAAAGTCAATGCAATAATAATTACCCAAAGCAATAGCAATTTGAAATCTTTCTAAAAATAGGAATTATATTCCAGTAAGTGATGCTAAGAGCTGCTACTAATTAAACATTCCAGCTCAGAGGATGTATGGAAGAAATACATGTAAGGCTGTGTTAGATCCAAATAAAAAGTATGTCATACACTAAACCTGTATTGCATGCTGACTGAAAATAAAGGGAAAGGTTATCATGAGCTCATCTCTTCCACTGCCATCTCTATTCACTCTTCTAATTCCCTTACAAACACTCATAGGCATCATTTCACCTATCATATATTGGCTTTGATGCTAAACACACCCAAGTTTTGTACCTAAGTGGTCTGCAAGGTCTCAAACCCTTGAAGTCAAAATACAAGGAACCATGTATCAATAGAACTAATAAAACTGGGTGCCATTGGCCTAAACCACCCAGTAATCTATTAAGTAGTTAAGTAAATCCAGTGTAATTAAAAACTATGGTAAGGAACTATTGAAAAAAATCCAGGGGTGCCTGAGTCAGTTAAGCGTCTGCCTTCAGCTCAGGTGGTGATCGTGGGGTCCTGAGATGAAGGCCACAGAGGGCTCCCTGCTATGTACAGTTTAACTGTGTTCTTTGCATTGCTTGCTATTCCTTTCTCTACCTTCTCCACTCTTGCAATTTTCTATCCATTCATCACAAATTAATTCAGATATCACCTAGTCCATGAAACCTTGCCCAGGACAGCCTCTGGACTGTTTGGAGTTTTTTCCTTGGTATATCAGTAATACCCCGGGACATCTCTATTATGGTACTTACCACACTGGATTGTAACTGTATGTTTGCCTAGCTCTCCAATAAAGTATGAAGTCCCTAAAAGAAAGTCTATTATTTAAACTCTATTTAAACACAGATATCTCAAGAGCAAAAAGTAATGAAAGTGAAGACATAGGAGAGAATCAAATTAGGACTATGAAAAGGACTTTTTCTTTTACTCTAAGTGGAATAAGATTAAGAAGGAGGTAGGGACAAGACTTCACCTACATCTTTTAAAAGGATCACTCTGCCATATGGAGAAGTGACTAGCATGGGTGAGTAGGGTAGACCCTGGAAAAACAGAAAAGAAGCAATTTCTGCCAACAGTTCAGTCAAGAGATAAAAGCACCTTGAACAAGGAGGAACCAGGGGTAAATGGCCAGATTTGGGGGAGTCCCACAGTTGAAAGACAAACTGGATGAGCAGTATGAGAAATCACCAATAAGCTCAATTAGTAAAAGGACAAAAACTCTGACAAATATTAAAGAGGTAAAACATTACAGCAATTTCAGAGACATATACTATAAAAAGGAAGAAAGCAAACTAGTTGAAACTTACAGGTCATGACTTTAGTACAGAGAAACAGCAAGGGAACTATACACATACCATTTCACAAAACTGAATGATTGTTATTATTCTTTTCTAAAACCTTAATCTTTATTTTCCTCTTAAAATTAAGTTGAAAGCTAAGAATCTGCAAAGCATTATCTATAATTGGTTTTTACTGTTCCATGTGAATTTAATAGAAGCTTTCCAAAAATGTACTGTATATTATAAATTGAGTTGTACCCCTCCCCCAAAAGTTTTCATTTTAGAATATTTTTTTTTATTAAACCAAATAGGCACTGCTGGCTGTCTCCTAATTCCATCACACATAACTGATGCTCCCGACTTCTACAACATTCACTTGGCCTCCTTACTGTTACTTCATAGCTTTAGACGCCTTGCTGGTAAAGCTATGTGCAAAGGTAAGATACGTGTCATAGAACACAGAGTTAAGACATCAGCTTACATGTGAAACATAGTCAGTTTCTCACCTGGGAGTTTGACATTATCTGATGAATTCTGATCTAGATGCTTTCTGCTAGGAGAAGCCTCTTCTTCTGAAGGTAGTTCTGTGTTCCCCATCTTCATTGCTTTTTCTGGTTTTCCATTGACCTTGAGACCTTCTGGGTCTGGGTCAGGGTTAAGGCCCTCTGCCCCATCAACTGCAGGTGACACTTCTTCATTTCCCTCATTCTTAAGCCTCTTAGAGTGAGAACCAGTGCACTGGAAACTATTAAAACAAGAGAAGCTGTGGTCAGAGCAGGACATTTGCAATTACAAATGTTATTTTCACTTACCGAAAGTAGTGAACAAACTGATAGCTTTCTAATTATTATGGAAAAATAATCTTCGCAATTAATAAATTAAATCTGAAATTGAAATCTCAGCAGTTTTAATAACAATTTACTAAAAATTAAAATTAAAACAACTGTAAGTAACTGGTTATTAAATATTATTGGGGAATATTGCTAAAATTTTATAACAATATTAAAAGAAGTCTGAAAATAAAAAAGTGAAAAATTATGACATGGGGGATAATAAAGTCATAAATGTTTTTTAGGTAATAAAGAAAGGAAAAGGAAAAGAGGAGATTTCTACAAGCTGTTGTTAAAGTCTGTGTATTTTACTTACATTCTAAGTTTCATTTAATTCTGAGTATGCATGAAAATCATCAAAATTAAATGCCAAATCATTATTAGCTAAAGGAATGAGAAGAGGAGACAGGCTAACTAATTGTATTTAACATATCTACTTCTTGTTTTCAGAGTAGACACTATTTTAATTTTTTTCTCAGTATTTTTGAGGAGGTCACTTGATGACTTTTGTATAACACACAACATTTCCAACACTTTCCTTTAAGAATTACAACTCAAATCTAAGCAACGTGTATTTCCATGTCCAAACACACACACACGCGCGCGCACGCACACACACACACACACACACACACACACACACACCACTGTTCACTACTGGAAGTCAGGGAAGGCAGGTTTCTGAGGTGAAGGTGGTAGCCAAGGATAACCTATGTAAATTGGCTTTGGCTGCTATTGGCAGTACTACTATCATCATCACCATTATTGCATTGGCCAGGTGGGAAATCTTTACATTGTAAATAGCATAGCACATGTAAAACAAGATGGCTGATTTCTCTTTGAGATTTCAATGAATCATTCACTTCATTACATTTCCTAGATAGGGTATTACTTAAGAGAGAGCAGCAAATGCCATGATCAAGTCACAAGCCTGGGCATAATGGGCAACATGAGGCCATCTAACTGAGTGAGCAAAGTCCATTGATTATTTTAACCTACTAAAAGGCATTTCAAATCTGTTCAATGTCATAGATCTATGTTCTCTGTCAACACTAAAGGGTCACTGTTTTTAGTAACTAGGAGACCAGATCATGCACCTAATTAAAGTATTGTATTTTCTGTCCATTAAAGAACAATTCTCAAGATGTTCTATTGGTATTTCTTCTGGACTCAGATTGTCTACTGCCTCCTCACCTTTTTGGCATTGACTCTCTAAATCAGTATTTCCCTAACTTTTTTTAATACAACCAATCCGTTATAAGTTACACATTTTAGATAGTGACACAACACACTCATACACACATGTTCACATATCAGGAATTAATACTCGCCCTTACCACAGAACAGAACTGCAATACTTTTTATTCTATTTTGCATCCTAATTTTAAAATGTTGTAACTAGCCTACTGAATTTATTTGAAAACTAACAGTTTGAAAATCACTGCTGTAAACTATAGGGTAAAATAAGAACACCTGAGTTTTAGTTCTGCTACTAATTCCACGCCTCAGGTATTTATTTCTCTTATAAAATGCCGAAGTGTGACTCCATGTTCTTAAGTTTCCTCTCCACTCACTACCATTTTAAAATAGCAGAATATAAATATCAGAGTAAGAAAATAAACATCAGAAGTATGGCCAAAGATTTAAAATCACACTGTTATTTAGTTAATGGCCCAAAAAAACCCCAAAAACAAAAAGTAGAAATATGCTATTGACCCAAACACAGGGGATTAAATATATACAGGCATTGAGTATTATGTTGTACGAAATCATTTAATTACATGAAGAACACTCACAAAACTGGTCATCAAAGAGTTAACAGAGAATGCCCATTTTTGGAAAAGTATATTATGTAATATAATAAGCACATATGTAAAGGGTATCCACCAAATTTTAACACTGGATGGTGATGTTACACGTGATTTGCGATTCCTCCACTATTCTTTTCCTTATTTTACAAATATTCTCCATTGCCAAATATTAGTTTTATAATATGAAAGAAAAACAATGAGTAATATTGGAGAATAAACGTATAATATAAACCTGGAAAATATAAGAGCCTAAAAACTTTGCCTAAGGACCTGACAGCAACATAACAACATGCTCCATCAATGGGTTTTAAAATAGGAAGATGCCCACAGATGACCTAAAAAACTTCTGAAATGGCTCTGGCCACAAAAATGGAATATAGAATAAAGTTCACATGGACAACCATGTTAAACAAATACCACATGCTCTGCTTTACACCTTGTAAAAGAATAAAACCAAGTGTATACATTGTAGCAAAATATAGGTATCCTGATGAGTAAAGTATCTCGAGTGAAGAATGAAGAAATGAAGAAAACAACTAAAGTCAGAAAATCAGTAGCTAAATGAAAAGGTTCAACATCAAGTTATTAAGTTGATAAAAATATGGAGATGAATACAGAGCACTAATTCAACCTTAATGTACATTAGTAAGGGGTCTAGGAGGCCCCAGGACTGTTCTTTTTGGCATGTATAGCATGTCAGGAATATTCTCAAGCACATTATATACCCCTTCCTATATTTTACTTATTATACTTCTTAAGAATTATAAATTATAAATTATATAATTATAAGAATTATAAATACTTTGCCTCAGTTTTTACTATATTTTACTTATTATACTTAAGAATTATAAATTATAATTTATATAATTATAAGAATTATAAATACTTTGCCTCAGTTTTTTTCAGTAAGATATTAAGTAAATTTATGATGATAAACAGAAGAAAGCAAATGAATAGTTTCTGAGAACATCAAATTCAATGACCCATTTTTATTGAGTAGGTACAAGTGGGATGGGGGGAAGAAATCATTACCTCCTAGATGCTTTTCTTACTTTCCTCCTCCTCTGCAGCCATGCTTTTACTTCAGGTGTGGATTCTGGAGTAGGCTTTGTGTGATCAATGGTGTATATATCCTTTCCTTGCTTCCAAAGCTGATATCTGTCTGGCTGAAATTTCCTCACAAAGATATCCATTGAGATTTTCACCATGTCTTTCCTGCAGGTGCACTGAAACAACAGGGTTGGTGTGCTTTAAACATTGTACTGGCTACATAAGGTCAAACTAAGTTATACTTTGAATGTACCTTACTTGAATACTCACTACAAACTTGAGGATAATGTTTTACATTTTCAAATATGCAGTGAGTGATAAATTCAATTTTTTTCTGAATAGAGATGACAACCTATACCTTCACATTTACAAATGATAAAATGCAGTATATGGTTCATCGAGAACTTACTGCAAAAACAACTAAAAGGAAAGCACACTTTTTTAAAAATATATTTTATTGTTTATTTGAGAAAGAGACATCAAGAGAGAGCAAGAGTGAGGAGGTTAGAGGGAGAAGCAAACTCCCCATGGAGCTGGGAGCCCGAAACGGGACTCGATCCCAGGACTCAAGGATCATGACCTGAGCTGAAGGCAGTCGCTTAACCAACTGAGCCACCCAGGCGTCCGGAAAGCACACTTTTATAAGATTGCCTGCAGCAGAAGAATTATCTTTTCATCATGAATATGGACTGAATGCTGAAAGGCCCATAAAACTGAAAACCTGGATTGCAATGAATAAAAATAGCCAATGTATATTTGTTTAGAAAAATTCAACCAATAGATTGAGAGAAATTTTCTTCAAGCTATATTTTAATCACATGTATGTTTATTAATAAATATACTCTCACAGATTAATCAACAATTAGAGCAAATGACTGGCTTCTCTTCTATGTCCTATCCATAAGACCCCCACCATCATCACTTTAAATATATAACTAAGAAGAAGAAATAGTGTTAAGGGGAAAAGTTCAAAGAAAAGATTATTTCAAATCTACTAAGACTTTGATTATCATGAATACATAGTCAGCAGTTCCACCTTATAAAACAAGTTTCCTATAAAGACTTCAACAGGTTAAATTGTGTCTAGGCCAACATTCCATGTAACAGGGCAGTTATCATGCAAACAATCCCTAACACACTTAACAACAGACTGGTTGACTTAACAACAGCCTTGAAACAATAAGTCTCTCAATATTTTGGTGATAAGATTATCATCTCCATCCAAATTAATTTCAAAGCTCAATAATCTCCAAACTGCATTATCTATCCCTAGAGTTCAAATCTTGACAGGTGTAATGCTTTAAAAGTTCAGAAAACACCTTATACTCAACATGCCTAAAATAATTTCTTCAACTGCAAACAAACATTGTTATGATATCATTATTCTTCCATTCTTCTACATTCATAGTCAACATTTCCCAATCCCTCCCTTCTAGTCTACTCCTAAAAATCCTGTCGTCACCGATAAGAAGTCCTTCCTTTAAAATGTCTCCTGCATGAAGTCCTTATACCAGGATCCTTCCATCTTCACTTTCAGAAGTGAAAGTTATGCTTTCACTTTTATGTTATGCTAGAACTCTAGCATAACAAAGCAAACTCATTTCTCTACCTGCAGTCACTCCTAGCACCAATTCATCTTTACAGCTGTCACTTTAAGCCTCAAATATCTTATAACCTTTCCTTTCTAAGTTCAATAAGCTATAATCTATGCTGCTCTGCTATTAGAGTAAAATCTAGACCCCTGAGTCCAGCATTCAAGGGATCCAAGATTTGACTCTACCAGTGAGATTTCCGAGTTTCTCTCCCATTATCACTCCTTTTCAACCCAAGGAGCATAATCACCAGAAGCCAAATGTGCAGATGCTTCCTTAACTCAGTACTTCTGCTCCTACCAAAATGCCTTCCTGATCACTGTTCTGTTATTACAAAAAAAAAAAAATTATCTTAAACACTGTATATTACACCAACTATTCCTCTGAATGCAGTACTGTTTATCTACAGCTCTGCTTTCTATTATTAGTTAAGTATAGAAAGAGTTCTACAACATCTTGCTATAATTATCTTGGCCTATAAATACAGAAAAGGGAAATGTGAGAAATTTTAGGATATTTTGGTTTAAGATGCAATTTTCCCCCTAAAGGAAGAAACAGAAACTGGATTTATCAGCAGAAACTTTCCTATTTCCTAAAGTTTTACCAATATTTGCTTCATGAAGAAAAATAAGGGAGTGAACAATATAGACACAATTAGTTTCTTTGGCAAGGGAGAATTTGTCATACCTATCTTACTTTCCCATTCCCCCCTCACAGAAGTCAGATTTTGTGAACATGCAGCAAGATCTACCACTCAATTGACTGCTTGATTCACTACAAAGGATTAAGTCCTATCTCCAAATTAAAATACTCAGGAAGAAAGAGTCAAAAATATCCAAAATAATGCAAGGAACAACATCAGAGTCAAAAATAGTAAAATTCAGCAGCACAGAGAAATCTACTTTTTTTTTTTTTAAAGAAATCTAGTCTTGTTAGTATTGACAAATAGTAACACTCATCTAAACCCTTCAGGAAGTTAAATGAGGTTATTTTAAGAGAATGCACTACATAAATTCGTTAGTACGAAAGAATGACAATAACAATCCCATTTGGAAATTAAGAAACTTTCAGTCTACATACTAATACAAAGAACAATAATAAGCAATAGATAATACTTTTTGAGCAAACTATTTGTGATATTAAGTCAAAATACTAATAAGAATGGCTATTCTTGCTGCTCCTTTTAAGAACATACACATATGGGTTTAAAAATGCTAAGCCCAAATTTAAAGAGAATTGTCAGGAGTCCGAATGCATTGAATTCTTCCATATTTCACTACCCTAAGACTTATTATATAGAATCACGAATATTTGTTCCTATCTTGCAGGAAGTCAAATTCATATATTATTGATACTGAATCTACTTTAAAGATGAAAATGCCTTAAAAATCAGCAACTTTCTAAGACAGAAAATACTAAATTAGTTGTCTCAATTGCAGAACTGGAATTTTCACATAACCACAATAAATGATTAATAAAATAAGAAGTTAATACTAAAACACCCAAACTGAGGTATTACTTTTTTTTTTAAAGATTTTATTTATTTATTTGACAGATGGATAACACAAGTAGGCAGAGAAGCAGGCAGAGAGAGAGGAGGAAGCAGGCTCCCCAATGAGCAGAGAGCCCAATGCGGGGCTCGATCCCAGGACCCTGGGATCATGACCTGAGCCGAAAGCAGAGGCTTTAACCCACTGAGCCACCCAGGCGCCCCCCGAGGTATTACTTTTAACATATTTTCTTCATGACACACAGGATGGCTACTTAATTATGATAAAAATACTTTCATGTGCAAATATCTGATAAGGAAGGCTTTGAAGGTATGAAAAAATGTGTGAGATGATTCTGCTTTTCATTCTGTTTATTAACAATTAAATGATAAGTAGGAAGGACCTAAGAAAAGAATGCCTTAAAATAAGACAAGTCTAGTAGCAACTTGATGTGGCTGTTATGGTTATTATGAGGGTATTACAGGTTGAATTGTGACCCCGTCAAAAGGTATGGTGCTGTGCTCACCCCAAGTATATCAGAATGTCACTTGTTAATGCAGAAGTAATGACTTAAGGTCATACCAGAGTAAGGTGGGCTTTAATCCAAAAGGATTGATATCCATATCAGAAAAGAAGAGACAAAGACACACAGGGGAGAAGGCCATATGAAGACAGATGCACAGATTTGAGGAATATGTCTATAAGGCAAAGACCACCAAGGACCAAGTTCCACTACCAGGAAGAGGCAGGGAAGGATCTCAGAGGGAGGAAAGTCTTATTGGCACCTTGATTTTGGATTTCCAGCATCCATTACCGTGAGACAATATACTTCTGTTGTTTTTAAACCATCCAGTTTGTGGTGCTTTGTTACAGCCGTTCTCAGAAATGAATATAGCCTTAGAAAACTAATAAATTTTTGGTATTGCCAAGTGCATTAATGCTATAACAAATACCTTAAAAAGATGGAAGTGGTTCTGGATAAGAAAAGAGTAAAGAAACTTTCTGTCATCATAAGCAATACATACATAGTCATGAACAGAATGTCACTAGACCTGTGAACTTTGTGAAAGTGTTTGTTAAAAAGGTGTTTTTGCCAAGATCTTGGATGACAATGAGGAACATGGTATTGAACGCTGGAAGGAAGGTGATCCCTGTTATAAAGTAGCAGAACTGGGTTCTTCTGCTGGGTGGCAGGTAAAACTTGAAAGTGATGAGCTTGAATATGTAGTTGAGGATATTTCCAAGGAAAGTATGGAAGGTGCAGGCTATTTTCTTTGTTATTTATCATAAAATAGGAGGGAAGAAATAAACTGATGAAGGAAATGCTAAGCAAAAAGAAAAATCTCAGCCTATCCATTTAAGTGTGCTCTGGAGACTGGGCCAATGGTTTGGTGGGACAAACATCTGCTAAGGAGATTTGGCATGTGAATCAGGGATGAACTCAACCATATCAGCAGAAGCCAGAACTCGGGATGTAGTTATCCTGGAAAGAAATATGGAGGACCTTCCTGTCTGATGGCTTGGATAGCCATGATTGCACAGAAAGCCAACACAGTTTTTGAGATCTTTATACTGGCAAAATGCTGCTAGCTTGGATGGAAAGGGATACAGAGACAGAATAAAATGAAGGAAGAAAGACTCCAAGAGCAAAGTTACAGTAAAGAGAACTGAGCCAGGGGAGACAAGATGGTGGGGAACTAGGAGGAGGCCCTGTTTCAACCTGTAGCTAAAGAGATCTGATTACCTATCAAAGAACTCTGATCACCCATGAAATCAGCCTGAGATTAGAATTATACACGTCTGGATCTCTACAGGGGCAGAAGACGCAAGTGGGCAGGTAAACCGGAGTGGCAACATCAGACTGATATTGGAAGATAAACAAAATGGGGGAGGGAGCCACCAGAAGCCACCCATTGGAAAGTAATACTCCAATACAAGAGTGCCCTGCGACTGGGGACCAGCATTAACTTGGAGTCTGGTTGAAAGCACTCAAAAAGAGCAAAGGATCATGGGGGGAAATTGTAGGAATCCGGGCAGTTAGGGACAAGGGCTTAAGTCCCCGGACCGAGAACAGACACCCCTGGTGCTGAGCCAGAGAGAGCACAGCGAAGAAACCAGGTCTTGGTCCCTGAGCTGTGAGCGCACCTGAGAGTGCCTGGGTGGCAGCTCCTGTGAGGGGCTGGGAGCCTCGCCAGCCTGCAGAACCACAGCCTTTTTGCACTCTCCACGCTCGCGCTCTGTGCCCTGCTATCAGAGTCTGAGTCTCGCCCCACACCTTCCCCTGAGAGAGGTTTGTGCAGGCACCAGCCCGGAGCTCCAGGACCCGGAAAGACCAGGCACTCCCAGCCCCGGCCAGCGGGAAAATCTCAGTGAGCGATTGCTGCGTGGGACCTCTCTGGTGGTCTGGAGCTGCCCAGACAGCTGCTGCTGTCGTGGTTTTGGGTACAAGCAGGAGTTCCTGCATCCCCAGGGACCGCTACTGGGAACGTGCACTGCCAATGGCCAAGGGGGAATTTATGTGCTCTGGAGCACCCAGAGGGAAACAGACTGAGGCTTCTCGCTGAGAGGGAGGTCTGGGTGCAGTCTGCTTTCCTCTAAACCTCTAAAAACCATCAAAAGCTGTCAAGGCGAAAGAAAACAAAGAAACCTCCAGAGAAAAAAAGCCTGAAAAACCGGCTTCCTCAGAGCCCACCCCCTTGAGGAGGGCAGGAGGACTTAACTCAGGAAACACTGCCTGAAAACACACGGCAGGCCCCTCCCCAAGAAAGCGGGGGGGGGGGGGGCAGGGGGGGTGCAGGGCGGGGGAGAAGACAAGAGAACAACCATCACACTTCATAGATACAAACTTATTTTTAATTCGTTCCCACTATTCTGGTTCATTTTTTTATAGATAATATTTAACATATTTACTATCACAGTGAGATGTCCAGTACATCAAATTCCATAATAATCTTTTAACCTGAACTTTTTGATACATATACCCATGTTTTTCTTTTGCTTTTCTATTTTTTAATATTTTTAAATTTTATTTTAGTTGAGTTTATTCTTTTTTTTATTTTAATTTTTTAATATTCATATAGAGTTAAACTTCAAGGTAATCCCCTTTCCCCAATCAATGCGACCAATTGATAGATAGATAGATAAACCAATTTTTAATCCCCCTTTATCTTAGGAAAGTTGAGACCTTTAACAAAGATATCAAGATACATCCAGGAAGAATCAAAATAACCTTCCTTGCCCACACTGAGAATTTATAACCAATCTCCCATCTTTTTCTTCCTACAGTGTTTCTGTGTATTTGTGTTTGTCCTGGTAGCATATAAATCTTATACTTGGGGTTCTTTTTGATGAGGTTCTTTTTTTGTTTTGCTTTTATATATATATATTTTTTCTCTTGTTATCTACTTTTAGCAGTCTTTTTTGTTTGACTGTTTTTGTTTGTATACTTCATAAATCTTACCTTGGGGCCCATTTAGGCTGGACCCTCTCTTCTATTTTATCTTTCTTTTTTTCCTGTCTCTCTCTCTTTTTTTCTCTTTTTCTTTTTTCATTCGTTTGGGTGACTCTTGATTGCTCACAAATGTTCCAGGGTGCACCTTGACTGCACCATGGTCGATACATTCAGCTACATCCATTCAGCCATCTCTCACCAAAATGACTAGGAGGAGGAATGCCCAACAGAGGAAAAATTCAGAGGCTGGGCCTTCTGCAAGAGAGCTAATGGCTATCGACATACACAATATGTCAGAAAGGGAATTCAATCTAACAATTATCCAGGCAATTGCTAAATTGGAGAAAGCCATGGATGACAAAATGGAAATGATTAGGCGGAACTGAAAGCCACCAGGGATGATGTTCACAATGTTCTCAATGAGTTCCAATCTAATCTAAATTCTCTAAAAGCTAGGGTAACTGAGACAGAAGATAGAATTACTGATCTGGAGGACAAACAGATAGAAAGGATCAGGAGGAAGCCTGGAACAAACAGCTTAGAAGCCACGAAAACAGAATTAGGGAAATAAATGACGCCATAAAATGTTCCAATGTCAGAATTATTGGAATCCCTGAAGGGGAGGAAAAAGAAAGAAGTCTAGAAGATATAATGGAACAAATTCTCCGTGAAAATTTTCCCAATCTCACAAATGGAACCAGTGTTCATGTACTAGAGGCAGAACGGTCTCCCCCTAAGATTATCGAATCTCAAAAGTCCTCAAGACACCTGATAGTAAGAATGAGGAATCATAATTGTAGACAGGCTCTCTTGAAAGCAGTTAGGACAAAGAAGCTCCTTACATATAGAGGAAAGCCCATCAGAATAATGTCAGACCTGTCCACAGAAACCTGGCAAGCCAGAAGGGCTGGCAAGATATATTCAGGGCACTAAATGAGAAGAACATGCAGCCAAGAATACTTTATCCAGCAAGACTGACATTCAAAATGAATGGAGAGATAAAGAGTTTCCAAGACCGGCAAGGCTTAAAAGACTATGCAACCACCAAGCCGACACTGCAGGAAATATTAAGGGGAGTACTATAAAAGAGGAAAAATCTTAAGAATAGCATTGAATAGAAATATAGAAACAATCTACAGAAAGAAAGACTTCAAAGGTAACACGATGTCAATAAAAACGTATTTATCAATAATCACTCTCAATGTGAATGGCCTAAATGCGCCCATAAAATGACACAGGGTTGCAGATTGGATAAAACAACAGGACCCATCCATATGTTGTCTACAAGAGACCCATTTAGAACCAAAGGATACACCCAGACTGAAAGTGAAGTGATGGAGAAGCATCTTTCATGCCAATGGGCCTCAAAAGAAGGCCGGGGTAGTGATTCTCATATCAGATAAATTAGATTTTAAACTAACAACTATAGTCAGAGATACAGAAGGACACTACATAATTATTAAAGGGACTATCCACCAAGATGATATAAGTATTGTAAATATCTATGCCCCTTTTTTGGGAGCAGCCAGTTACATAAGAAATCTATTAATCAAGATAAAAAGTCATATTCATATGAATACATTAATAGTAGGAGATCTTAACACGCCTCTCTCAGTAATACACAGATCATCCAAGCAGAAAATCAATAAAGAAACAAGAGCATTGAATGGCACATTGGACCAGATGGACCTCATAGATCTATACAGAACATTCCTCCCTAAAACAACAGAATACTCATTCTTCTCAAGTGCACATGGAATCTTCTCCAGAACAGACCACATGCTGGGTCACAAATCAAGGCTCAACTGATACCAAAAGAGTGAGATGATTCCCTGCATATTCTCAGATCACAATGCTTTGAAACTGGAGCTCAATCATAAGGAAAAGTATGGAAGGAATTCAAACACCTGGAAGCTAAAGACCACCCTGCTTAAGAATGCTTGGATCAACCAGGAGATCAAAGAAGAACTTAAACAATTCATGGAAACCAATGAGAATGAAGACACTTCAAACCGAAACCGATGGCATACAGCAAAGGCGGTCCTTAGAGGGAAATACATAGCCATCCAAACCTCCCTCAAAAAAAGTGAAAGATCCAGAATATACCAGCTGTGTCTACACCTTAAAGAGCTGGAGAATCAACAACAAATCAAACCAACTCCACACATAAGAAGGGAAATAATCAAGATTAGAGAAGAGATCAATGAGGTAGAAACTAGAGATACAGTAGAACGTATCAATGAAACTAGAAGCTGGTTTTTGAAAAAATCTATAAGATCAATAAACCATTGGCCACACTAATCCAAAAGAAAAGAGAGAAAGCTCAAATTAATAAAATTATGTATGAAAAGGGAGAGATCACAATTAACACCAAGGAAATAGAAACAATCATCAGAAGTTATTATTAACAGTTATATACCAATAAGTTAAGCAATCTAGATGAAATGGATGCATTCCTGGAAAACTATAAACTCCCAAAATTGAACCAGGAAGAAACTGACAACCTGAATAGACCAATATCTAGTAACAAGATTGAAACAGTGATCAAAAACCTCCCAAAAAACAAGAGCCCCGGACCTGACGGATCCCCTGGGGAATTCTACCAAATTTTCAAAGAAGAAATAACACCTATTCTCCTGAAGCTGTTTCAAAAAATTGAAGCAGAAGGAAAATTTCCAGACTCTTTTTATAAAGCCAGCATTACACTGATCCCCAAACCAGGCAAAGACCCTACCAAAAAGGAGAATTTCAGACCAATATCACTGATGAATATGGATGTTAAGATTCTCAACAGGATCCTAGCAAACAGGATCCAACAGCACATTAAAAAGATTATCTACCATAACCAGGTGGGATTCATCCCTAGGTCACAAGGATGGTTCAACATTTGCAAATCAATCAATGTGTTAGAACAAATCAATAAGAGAAGAGAGAACCACATGGTCCTCTAAATTGATGCAGAAAAAGCATTTGACAAAATCCAGCATCCATTCCTGATTAAAACGTTTCAAAGTATAGGGACAGAGGGAACATTCCTGAACTTCATAAAATCTATCTATGAAAAACCCATAGCAAATAACATCCTCAATGAGAAAAAGCTCACAGCCTTCCCGTTGAGATCAGGAACACGACAAGGATGCCCACTCTCACCACTCTTGTTCAACATAGTATTACAAGTCCTAGCAACAGCAATCAGACAACAAAGAGAAATAAAAGGTATCCAAATTGGCAATGAAGAAGTCAAACTCTCTCTCTTCACAGATGACATGATTCTTTATATGGAAAACCCAAAAGACTCCACCCCTAAACTACTAGAACTCATACAGCAATTCAGTAACGTGACAGGAAACAAAGTCAATGTACAGAAATCAGTGGCTTTCTTATACACTAACAATGAAAATTCAGAAAGGGAAATTAGAGAATCAATTCCATTTACTATAGCACCAAGAACCATAAGATACCTGGGAATAAACCTAACCAAAGAGGTAAAGGATCTGTACTAGAGGAACTACAGAGCACTCATGAAAGAAATTGAAGAAGACACAAAAAGATGGAAGACCATTCCATGCTCTTGGATCGGAAGAATAAACATTGTTAAAATGTCTATACTGCCAAGAGCAATCTATACTTTTAATGCCATTCTGATCAAAATTCCACCGGTATTTTTCAAAGAGCTGGAAAAAATAATCCTAAAATTTGTATGGAATCAGAAGAGACCCTGAATTGCTACAGAAATGTTGAAAAAGAAAAACAAAACTGGGGGCATCATGTTACCTGATTTCAAGTTTTACTACAAAGCTGTGATCACCAAGACAGCATGGTTCTGGCATAAAAACAGACACATAGACCAGTGGAACAGAGTATAGAGCCCAGATATGGACCCTCAACTGTATGGTCAAATCATCTTCGACAAAGCAGAAAAAAGTATATAGTGGAAAAAAGACTGTCTTTTCAATAAATGGTGCTGGGAAAATTGGACAGCTATGTGTAGAAGAATGAAATTCAACCATTCTCTTACACCACACACAACTATAAACTCAAAATGGGTAAAAGACCTGAACGTGAGGCAGGAATCCATCAGAATCCTGGAGGAGAACATAGGCTGTAACCTCTTCAATATCAGCCACAACAACTTCTTTTAAGATATGTCTCCAGAGGCAAAGGAAACAAAAGCGAAAATGAATTTTTGGGACTTCATCAAGATCAAAAGCTTCTGCACAGCAAAGGAAACAGTCAACAAAACCAAGAGGCAACCCACGGGATGGGAGAAGATATTTGCAAATGACAGTACAGGCAAAAGGCTGAAATCCAGAATCTATAAAGAACTTCTCAAACTCAACACACACAAAACATAATCATGTCAAAAAATAGGGCAGAAAACATGAACAGACACTTCTCCAATGAAGACATACAAATGACTATTATACACATGAAAAAATGTTCATCATCACTAGCCATCAGGGAGATTCAAATTAAAACCACATTGAGATACCATCTGACACCAGTTAGAATGGCCAAAATTAGCAAGACAGGAAACAACGTGTGTTGGAGAGGATGTGGAGAATGGAGAACCCTCCTACACTGTTGGTGGGAATGCAAGTTGGTGTAGCCACTTTGGAGAACAGTGTGGAGATTCCTCAAGAAATTAAAAATAGAGCTTCTCTATGACCCTGCAATTGCACTACTGGGTATTTACCCCAAAAATACAGATGTAGTGAAAAGAAGGGCCATCTGTACCCCAATGTTTATAGCAGCAATGGCCATGATCACCAAACTGTGGAAAGAACCAAGATGCCCTTCAACAGATGAATGGATAAGGGAGATGTGGTCCATATACACTATGGAGTATTATGCCTCCATCAGAATGGATGGTTACCCAACTTTTGTATCAACATGGATGGGACTGGAAGAGATTATGCTGAGTGAAATAAGTCAAGCAGAGAAAGTCAAGTATCATATGGTTTCACTTATTTGTGGAGCATAACAAATAACATGGAGGACATAAGGAGATGGAGAGGAGAAGGGAGTTGAGGGAAATTGGAAGGGGAGGTGAACCATGAGAGACTATGGACTCTGAAAAACTGAGTGTTTTGAAGGGGCGGGGAGTGGGAGGTTGGGGGAGCCAGGTGGTGGGTATTATGGAGGGCACGTACTGCATGGAGTACTGGGTGTGGTGCATAAACAATGAATTCTGTTACAGTGAAAAGAAATAAATAAAAATTAAAATTAAAAAAATTTTTTTAAAAAGAGAACTGAGCCAATGGGATTTCCTCAGGCTGTCAGAGAAGCCCTAACAAACTAATATACCATGGGTATGGAAAGATAATTGAGGGAGTAAATCAACCAGAAAACACATTCATGTTAAATTGTTCTAAACAACAAAAACCCAACCAAAATGGCTATCTATCCAATGATATAAAAGATAATATGCAAATTATTCCTTTAAATACATTAAATTATCCATTTAAAATTCTATTTGGGATTATGTCTTGGAAGATGAGAAAAAGAAAAAAAATGCTTTCAAGCTATTGAGGAACTATAAGATCATAGTATGATGCAGCATAGTATGGTACTTAAAAATCTGAATTCAAACCTCACCTTCACTACAGAGTAGCTGTGTAACCTTAATCAAGTTATTGAGCCTCTCTGTGCCTCCGTTTCCTCAGCTGAAAAACGGCATAATCATGTTAACTACCTCAGGGGGCTAATACAAAGATTAAACTTTTCATATTTGTAAAACAGAAACTGCTAAAAATGTTACATCAGTGCCTATTAAAAAAAATAGGATAAATCTTACACAAATAGCTTTATACTGGTCT
Organism: Lutra lutra; assembly: GCF_902655055.1. Taxonomy (NCBI): domain Eukaryota; kingdom Metazoa; phylum Chordata; class Mammalia; order Carnivora; family Mustelidae; genus Lutra; species Lutra lutra. The sequence goes on along the minus strand of NC_062290.1, from coordinate 33,602,522 downwards.
GACCACAAGAAAACAGGAGTTCCTAGTATTATTAAATTTTGCCTTACTGAGAAAGTTCAATCAACTGAGGAAATAAGAACAAGGCAACAAAGTCTAACAAATGGTCTTAAGTGTCAAGGAGAAGTGCACAGTGGTTTTGAAGAATCTAGAGCAAACTGGTTAACTGAGAGATAATGTAAGAAGACAGGTCATCATCTTGGAAGGGACCAGTGCAGTACACACCCAGCTCTTGGCTAGGTCACTTACTGCATTCACATTAAACTCCTTGGCTTTCCATCTTCAAGAAATCACTGCAACTGTAGGCCCAGTAGAAGTCATGCATTTATGAGAGGAAATGCCATGATATAAATGTATCCTGCCAGGTGCCAAGGTGGGTGCCATAACGCAGAATAAGATGGAAGTAGAGGTTGAAGTCATGTTAATTCTCCACTGTAACTACAACAAAGGGGAGAGCCTCTTTTCAATATAAGAGTTTTATATTACATGGATTCATGTATATAGTCTTAAGAGACAGAAGATAATATCCACTTGAATCTCAGGATTAAAAAAATAAAGGGATATGTTCTCTTATTTCTCATATACAATATTCCATTGGATGTCAACTACAAAGTATCAGTATCACAAAATAGTGAAAGTAAATGCTTAAAATTTAAAGAGGATTACTCTCTTTCTTAGAAATTATTAATTTCCCAATAAAGTATCCCCAGTATCATAAAATAGTGAAAGTAAATGCTTAAAATTTAAAGAGAATTACTCTCTTTCTTAGAAATTATTAATTTCCCAACAATTATGAAAAAGACCCAGTACATCAGATTTATGAATTAGGACAATCAAAAAGTGGGGAGGAGCCAATGATGGCAACTCTTGTTTCAAAGATTTATATGTGACCAAATGAAATACATATTGTCTTTTTCTGATGACACAGGAATTCTTAGTGTGTCTTTAACCTAAGAACTCTATCCTTTGTAATAAGAATACTAGAGGGTATTATGCTAAGTGAAATAAGTAAATCAGAGAAAGACAATTATCATAAGATCTCTCTGAGGAATTTGAGAGGCAGGGCATATAGTCATGGGGGTTAGGGAGGGAAAAAATGAAACAAGATGGGATTGGGAGGGAGTCAAACCATAAGAGACTCAAGCTCATGAAACAAACTGAGGGTTGCTGGGAGGCTGGGGTTGGGGGGAGGGATAGGTTGGAACTGGTGATGGAAAATGGGGAAGGTATGCGCTATGGTGAGTGCTATGAAATGTGTAAGCCTGATGATCCACATACCTGTACCGCTGGGATAAATAACATATTATATGTTAATTTAAAATAATAAATAAATAAATTAATTAATATTAAAAAAATACTAAGATATTACATACTGTCTTTTCTCATAATCATTATAAATTGTATTTAACAATAAAAATGACTCACTCCGTTTTCCTCTTCCAGGGATGGCATCTATAGGTATTCAGAATGCTCCAGCATTTGACATACTGTCATAGGCTGTCCTACATACAGCTTCTAACAAAGCCAAGATGTCCCAAACCCCTGGCAATAGAATTGGTTACCTTTATACCAAGAAAGTTTGGAGACACCAAAATCCTCATGAGGCATCTGCACAGACTGACTTTGAGGAGTTACTGCTATGAGATCTGAAGTTTTAATGAAGTTGTCTAAAATGAAAAAACATGTCGGCAGGGCACATGGTTGTTCTATGTTGCTTAGAGTGTCCAGGACAGGATCAAGCATGCTTTCCTTGTTGAAGAGCAGAAAACCATTGTGAAGTGTTAAAGACACAGAGTCAGAAAGCAAAAAAAAAAAAATTGAAGCTTTCTTAAAAATGAAGCATTTTTAAAAATGAAGTTTTTAAGTAATAAAAAATTAAGAGGCCAAAAGAAGACTAATTTTAAAAACACAGGCAAACATATTAATTCTTGTTTCCTTCAGAAATTAAAATCAATAATTGGAAAAGGTAGTTTTTTTTAACATGCTATGTTTATGTCAAAATCTAGTCCCCCTAAAAAATTATTATCAAAAGTTAACAGTTAATTATTTCTAAGGCACAAATTGCCAGATAAGAAATCTAGTAACCCCTTAACCCATTCCAACAGATAGCAAAAATGTCTTACATCTCCAAATATATAAGCTATAAGAATAATGTACATAAAATGTAAAAATGCCAGATATTCAATGGAATCACTGCCATCGGCTTTGAGAGCCCAAAAGTTTGTACGTTACAAGCTGTCCTTCGAAAGAGTATTTCATTAATAAAGAACAAAGGGAAGAGAGAGATTTTCCAGTTCACTGTTTTCTAACAACCTACGTTTTTTAGCTTTGAAGTAAGAATTAAGAAAAATATGTTATTAACATAATTAGACAAAGTTACTCATTATTTCTACATTAGGTAGCAAAGATATTGCTAAGTATGAGGCATAGCAACCTCTTATTTAACCAAAATGTGACTGATGGTGATAACTAATTAAGACCCAAGTCAGTAACTAAACCTGAAATGTAATTTTATTCTAAATTATCAAACTACTTTTTATAGTAACAGATAATTTAGTCCTCACTAAGTTCAGATACTTCACTAAAAAAATGTGTAGACAATTCTAGGGGTAGAGCAGCAAGAGAAATCTTAACTACAGAGTTTGGGTATTAAACTGACAAGGCTGTAATAAGTCCTTCTTAACTGTGGTTTGTGACCAGCTGATGTACAACCTACCAGGGTTGCTTCTCTTTCATTCTTTCCCATTCTTAGAGCTTTTAATCTATTTTCTTATTTTTTTAACTTTAATTTTATTTTTTTTCAGTGTTCCAAAATTCATTGTTTATGCACCACACCCAGTGCTCCATGCAATTCGTGCCCTCCATAATACCCAACACCAGGCTCACCCAACCCCCCACCATGCTCCCCTCCAAAACACTCAGTTGGTTTCTCAGAGTCCCCAGTCTCTCATGGTTTGTCTCCCCTCTGATTTCCCCATCTCAATTCTCATCTCCATCTCCCAATGTCCTTCATGTTATTCCTTATGCTCTACAAGTAAGTGAAACCATGATACTTGACTCTCTCTGCTTGACTTATTTCACTCAGCATAATCTCTTCCAGTCCCATCCATGTTGATACAAAAGTTGAGTAACCATCCTTTCTGATGGAGGCATAATACTCCAGTGTATATATGGACCGTATCTTCTTTATCCATTCATCCATTGAAGGGCATCCTGGTTCTTTCCACAGTTTGGCAACTGTGGCCATTGCTGCTATGAACACTGCAGTACAGATGGCCCTTCTTTTCACTACATCTGTATCTTTGGAGTAAATACCCAGTAGTGCAATTGCAGGGTCATAGGCTAGCTCTAGTTTTATATTTTTGAGGAATATCCACACTGTTTTCCAAAGTGGCTGCACCAACTTACATTCCCACCAACATTGTAAGAGGATTCTCCTTTCTCCACATCCTCTCTAACACATGTTGTTTACTGTCTTGTTAATTTTGGCCATTCTAACTGGTGTCAGGTAGTATCTCAATGTGGTTTTGATTTGAATCTTCCTGATGGCTAGTGATGATGAACATTTTTTCATATGCCTGTTAGCCATTCATATATCTTCTTTGGAGAAGTGTCTGCTCAATGTTTTCTGACCATTTTTTTGACGTGATTATCTGTTTTGTGTGTGTTGAGTTTGAGGAGATCATTACAGATCTTGGTTATCAGCCCTTTGTCTGTAGTGTCATTTGCGAATATCTTCTCCCATTCCGTGGGTTGCCTCTGTGTTTTGTTGGCTGTTTCCTTTGCTGTGCAGAAGCTCTTGATCTTGATGAAGTCCCAAAAGTTCATTTTCGCTTTTGTTTCCTTTGCCTTTGGAGACATATCTTGAAAGAAGTTGCTGTGGCCGATATCAAAGAGGTTACTGCCTACGTTCTCCTCTAGGATTTTGATAGATTCCTGCCCACATTGAGGTCTTTTATCCATTTCGAGTTTATAGTTGTGTGTGGTGTAAGAGAATGGTCAAGTTTCATTCTTCTACACATAGCTGCCCAATTGTCCCAGCACCATTTATTGAAGAGACTGTCTTTTTTCCACTGGATATTTTTTCCTGCTTTGTCGAAGATGATTTGACCATACAGTTGAGGGTCCATATCTGGGCTCTCTACTCTGTACCACTGGTCTATGTGTCTGTTTTGTGCCAGTACCATGCTGTCTTGGTGATCACAGCTTTGTAGTAAAGCTCAAAATCAGGCAATGTGGCATTTTATCTATCTTCAACTTAGTTACAATCAAACCCTAAACAGTCTTCTTTCTCTAAACATGTAAATAATAACTTGCTGGCAAATTTGATAGCATTAAAACAAACTATGTTATTAATAATCTACCAGCACACCTAACTTTTTTTTTTTGAAGATTTTATTTATTTATTTGACAGACAGAGAGCACAAGTAGACAGAGAGGCAGGCAGGGTGGGGGGGAGAAGCAGGCTTCCTGCTGAGCAGAGAGCCCAGGACCCCAGGATCATGACCTGAGCTGAAGGCAGAGGCTTTAACCCATTGAGCCACCCAGGCACCCCTACACCTGACTTTCTATCTTCATCTCACATCTACATAAACATCCACCTAATCAATCAATATAAATGGAATTTTCCACCCATCATATCAAACTTACAGAAAAGAAAAGGTACAGCTCTTCATAAACTCAACATAGTTAATTCATTAAATCTGTAGTGTTCCAAGATTCCCAAGATATTCTCTGCTACATTTACACCTATTTATTTCTCATTCTATGAATGAAGAAAAATATTTTGCAAAATGCACCCAGATTACAGTTAAGATTTCTGATCAATATTTTCTGGCATTATGTTTCAATGGAAAAGCCACATACTTTTTATGAAATTTAATCAATTATTTTAACAGAAATGTGGCCTCAACTAAAGGGATATTAAGAAACAGTAAACAAAGACAATCTTAGAAAACAGATGCATTATGTAGTTACTGAAGCCAGCATTTACTGACAGGATATCATTCTACTATTTGTAGAAGTATAGAAACTAAGAAGATACTACAAAAATTGCTGAAGGGGCTTTTGTTCTTTACCTGTTCAATAGATGCAAACAATGCATAAAAATATTTAATGTGCTATGAATATGGGGGTGTATGTATCCCTTTCAAATAGCATTTTTATATTCTTTCAGTAAATATCAAGTAGTACAATTGCTAGGTCCTAGGGTAATTCTATTTTTAACTTTTTGAGGAACCTCCATACTGTTTTCCACAGTGTCTGCACCAGTTTACTTTCCCACCAACAACATAAAAGTGTTCCCCTTTCTCCACATCCTCGCAAACACCTGTTTTATTTCATATTGTCCATTTCAGACATTCTGACAAGTGTGAGGTAATATCTCTTTATAGTTTTGTTATTTTAATTCAATTAATTAACATACAGTGTATTATTAGTTTCAGAGGTAGAATTCAGTGATTCATCAGTTACATAATACCCAGTGTTCATTACATCATGTGCCTCCTTAATGCCTATCACCCAGTTACCTCATCTATAACCACCCTCTCCCCTGCAGCAATCCTCAGTTTTTGTTTCCTACGATTAAGAGGCTCTTAGGGTTTGTCTCCCTCTGGTTTTGTCTTGTTTTATTTATTTCCTCCCTTCCCTAGCTCCTCTTTTTGTTTCTTAAATTCCACGTATCAGTGAGATCTATGATAATTGTCTTTCTCTGATTGACTTATTTCCCTTAGCATAATCCCTTTAGTTCCAACCCTGTCATTGCAAATGTTAAGATTTCATTTTTTGACAGCTGAATAGTATGCCTGTGTGTGTGTGCGCGCACGCGTGTGTGTGTGTGTGTGTGTGTGTGCATGCGCGCGTGTGCCTGTGTGTGTGTGTGAACACCACTTCTTCACCTGTTCATCTCTTAATGGATATCTGGGCTCTTTCTCTACTTTGGCTATTGTGGACATTGCTGCTAGAAATAAAGGGATGCAGATGCCCCTTCAAATCACTACATTTGTATTTTGGGGGTAAATACCTAGTAGTGCAATTGCTGGGTCATAGAGTAGCTCTATTTTCAACTTTTTGAGGACCATCCATACTGTTTTCCAGAGTGGCTAAAACAATTTCCATTCTCACCAACACTCCGGGGGTTTCCCCTTTCTCACATCCTTGCCAACATCTGTTATTTCCTGACTTGTTAATTTCAGCCATTCTGACCAGTGTGAGGCAGTATCTCACTGTGGTTTTGATTTGTATTTCCCTGATGACAAATAATGTGGAGCCCTTTTTCATGTGTCGGATGGCCATTGGTATGTCTTCACTGGAGAAGTATCTGCTCATGTATTCTGCCCATTTCTTGATTGGATTATTTGTTCTTTGGATGCTGAGTTTCATTAAGTGCCTTAGAGAGTTTTGGATACTAGGATTTTACCTGATAAAGACATTTGCAAATATCTTCTCCCATTCTGTCAACTGTCTTTTTGTTTCATTGATTATTTCCTTTGCTGTGTAAGAGCTTTTTAATCTTGAAGTCCCAATGGTTCATTTTTGCCTTTGGAGACATGTCTAGCAAGCAGTTGCTGCAGCTGAGGTGACAGAGGTGGCTACCTGTGTTTCCTCTACCATTTTGAAGGATTCTTGTCTCACATTTAGGCCTTTCATCCATTTTGAGTCTATTTTTGTGCATGGTGTAAGGAAATTGTCCAGTTTCACTCTTCTGCATGTGGCTGTCCTATTTTCCCAACACCATTTGTTGAAGAGACTGTATTTTTTCCATTGGATATTCTTTCCTGCTTTGTTGAAGATTAGTTGACCACAGAGTTAAGAGTCCATTTCTGAGTTCTCTATTCTGTTCCATTGACCTTTCTGTCTCTTTTTGTATTGTCTTGATGATTACAGCTTTGTAATATAGTTGAAGTTTGGAATTGGATGTCACCAGCTTTGGTTTTCTTTTTCAACATTCCTCTGGCTACTTGGGGTCTTTTCTGGTTCCATACCAATTTTAGGATTATTTGTTCCAGCACTGTGAAAAAAAAAAAAAACTTGATGATATTTTGATAGGTGTTGCACTGAATGTATAGACTGCTCTGGGAAGCAGAGACATTTTAACAATATTTGTTCTTCCAATCCATGAGCATGGAAAGTTTTTCCATTTCTTTGTGTCTTCCTCAATTGCTTTCATGAGTGTTCTATAGTTTTCTGAATATAGATTCTTTGCCCCTTTGCTCAGATTTATTCCTAGGTATCTTGTGGTTTGGGGTGCAACTGTAAATGGGATCGACTCCTTAATTTCTCTTTCTTCTGTCTCATTTTTGGTGTATAGAAATGCAACTGATTTCATATCCTCTCACTTTGCTGAATTCCTATATGAGTTCTACCAATTTTGGGGTGAAGTCTTTTGGATTTTCCATATGGAGTGTCATGTTATCTGCAAAGAGTGAGACTTCAATTTCTTTGCCAGTTCAGATGTCTTTTATTTCTTTTTGTTGTCTGATTGCTGAGGCTAGGACTTCTAAGTATTATGCTGAACAACAGAGGTGAGAGTGGACATTCCTGATGTATTCCTAACCTTAGGGGAAATGCTCTCAGTTTTTCCCTATTGAGTATGGTATTTTTTGTGGCCTTTTATGTTACTGAGGTGTGTTCCCTCTATCCCTACACTGTGAAGAGTTCTAATCAAGAAAGGATGCTGTACTTTGTCAATGTTTTTTCTGCATCTATTGAGAGAATCATATGGTTCTTGTCCTTTCTTTTATTAATGTAGAATATCACATTGATCTGCAGATGTTGAACCGCCCTTGAAGCCCAGAATAAATCCCACTTGGTGGTGGTGAGTAATCCTTTTAATGTACTATTGGATGCTATTAGCTAGTATCTTCAAGGGTATTTTTGTACCTGTGTTCATCAGGGATATTGGTCTGTAAATCTCCCTTTTGGTGGGGTCTTTGCTTTTGGGATCAAAGCAATGCCAGCCTCCTAAGAGTTTGGAAGTTTTCCTTCCATTTCTGGTTTGTTTGCTTGTGTTTTGTTTTGTTTTGTTTTGTTTGAAACACCTTCATGAGAATAGGTATGAATTCTTCTTTAAATGTTTGGTACAATTGCCCTGGGAAGCCCCAGACTCTTGTTTCTTGGGAGATTCTGATTACTGTTTCAATTTCCTTGTTGGTTATGGGTCTGTTCAGGTTTTCTATTTCTTCCCGGTTCAGTTTTGGTAGTTTATATCTCTCTAGGAATGCACCCATTTATTCCAGATTGCCTAATTTGCTGGCATATAGTTGCTCATAATATGTTCTTATCATTGCTTGTATTTCTTCAGTGTTGGATGGGATCTCTTCTCTTTCATTCATGATATATTTGGGTTCTTACTCTTTTCTTCTTCATAAGTCTGGCCAGGGGTTTATCAATCTTCTTAATTCTGTCAAAGAACGAGCTCCTAGTTTCACTGACCTGTTCTACTCTTCTTTTGGTTTCTATTTCATTGATTTCTGCTCTAATCTTTATTAATTCTCTTTTCCTGATGGGCTCAGGCTTTATTTGCTGTTCTTTCTCCAGCTCATTCAGGTGTAAGTTATGCTGCATATTTGAGACCTTTCTTGTTTCTTGAGAAAGGCTTATAGTGAGAAATACTTCCCTTTTAGGATGGCCTTTGCTGCATCCTAAAGGTTTTTAGTTATGTTTTCATTTTCATTTGTTTCCATGAATTTTTTTAATCGTTATTTAATTTACTGGTTGACCCATTCATTCCTTAGTAGGATGTTCTTTAGCCTTCATGTATTTGAGTTCTTTCCAAATTTTCTCTTGTGATTGAGTTCTAGTTTCAAAGCAGTGTGGTCTGAGAATGCAGGCAAGGCATGATGCCATCTTTTGCTACCAGCTGAGACCTAATTTGTGACTCAATATGTGCTCTATTCTGGAGAAAGTTCCATGTGCACTTGAGAATAATGTGTATTGTGGAATGCTCTGAATATACCTGAGAAGTTCATCTGGTCCACTGTGTCATTCAAAACCCCTATTTCCTTGTTGATCTTCTGCTTAGATGATTTGTCCATTACTCTGAGTCCCTTACTATTATTGTATTATTATCAATGTATTTCTTTAATTTTGTTATTAATTGGTTTATATAATTGGCTGTTCCCATGTTAGGGGCATAAATATTTACAACTGTTAGATCTTCTTGTTAGACAGACCCTTTAATTATGATATAGTGTCCTTCCTCATCTTTTATTACAGACTTTTGTTTAGATTTTAAAACCAAATGGGGAGTAATCCCTACCCCAGCTTTCTTTTGATGTCCATTAGAATGATAAATGGCTCTCTGCCCCCTCACTTTAAACCTGGCAGTGTCTTTGGGTCTAAAATGAGTCTCTTGCAGACCACGAAACAGGGTCCTGCTATTTGATCCAATCTAATACCCTGTGTTTGTTTGTTTTTTTTCTTTTTTTGGTTGGAGCATTTAGCCCAATTACATTCAGAGTAACTACTGAAAGATATGAATGTAGTGTCATTGTATTACTTGTAAAGTCACTGTTTCTTTATATTGTCTCACTTCCTGTCTGGTCCATGTTACTTTTGGGCTCTCTCTACGCTTTAAGAATTCCCTTTAATATTTTTTGCAGAGCTGGTTTAGTGATCACAAAATCTTTTAGTTTATGTTGATCCTGGAAGCTTTTTATCTTTCCTTCTATTTTGAATAACAGCCTTGTTGGATAAAGTATACTTGGTTGCATACCTTTCTCATTTAGCACCCTGAATATATCAAGTCAATCCTTTCTGGTCTACCAAGTCTCTGTGGATAGGTCTGCTGCCAGTCTAATGTTTCTATGCATTAAGATTAAGGACCTCTCCTCCCAAGCTGCTTTCAGGATTTTCTCTTTGTCTCTGAAATTTTCAAGGTATTGACATATTTTTACTAGTTTGGGGGCATGGGGTTCTCTGTGCCTCCTGGACTTGAATGCCTGTTTCTTTCCCCAGATTAGGGAAATTCTCAGCTATAATTTGCTCCAATATACCTTCTGCCCTTCTCTTTCTCTCTTTCCTCTTCTTGGGGATCTCAATTATTCTAATATTGTTCCATTGTCCCTCAAATTCTCCCCTAGTGATGCAGTTGGTTATCTCTCTTTTTCCCAGCTTCTTTATTCTCCATCATTTGGTTTCTATATCACTCATTCTCTCTTCTGCCTCATTTATCCTAGCAGTTAGAACCTCCATTTTTTACTGCATCTCATTAATAGCCTTTTTGATTTCAACTTGACTGTATTTTATTCCTTTTATTTCTCCAGAAAGGGATTCTCTAGTGTCTTCTAGGCTTTTATGCTTTTATCAAGCCCAGCTAGTATCTTTATATCATTACTATGAACTCTAGTTCTGTCATCTTACTTTTTTTTTAATTAATTTATTTATTTGACAGACAGAGATCACAAGTAGACAGAGAGTCAGGCAGAGAGAGAGGGGGAAGCAGGCTCCCTGCTGAGCAGAGAGCCCGATGTGGGACTTGATCCCAGGACCCTGAGATCATGACCTGAGCCGAAGGCAGCGGCCCAACCCACTGAGCCACCCAGGCGCCCTGTCATCTTACTTTTATATTCATACTGACTAAGTCCCTGGCAGTAGTATTGCCTCCTGTTCTCTTTTTTGAGGTAAGTTTTTCCATAGTGTCATTCTTGTAGAAAGTGGTCGCTTTTCTATTTGTAGAATAGCAGCAATTCTTTTCTTAGATCTCTGGTTGAGTTTTCAGGTGTTCAGAATGATTTGAGAGCTAGGGGGCTCAATTCCTGGGACCAGACGAAACAAACGTCTCCTACTCCTCTGCCATTTTGGACTCTCCTCTTTTTATAGTTTTGATTTTCACTTCCCTGATGATCAGTGATGTTGAGCATCTTTTCATGTGTTTGTTGGTCATCTGTATGTCTTCTTTGGGAAAATGTCTATTCATGTCTTCTGCTGATTTTTTAATTGGATTATCATTTTTGGGGTGTTTGGTTTTATAAGCTCTTTATATATTTTGGATACTAATCCTTTACAGGATATGTCATTTGAAAATAACTTTTCCTATTCTTTAGTTCTGTTGATTGTTTCCTTTGCTGTGCAAAAGCTTTTTATTATGATGAAGTCCCCATAATTTATCTTTGTTTTTGTTTCCCTTGCCTCAGGAGACATATCTAGAAAGATGTTATGGCTGATGTCAGAGAAATTACTGTCTGTGCTATCTTCTAGGATTTTTATGGGCTCAGGTCTCATATTTATGTCTTTAATCCATTTTGAGCTTATAGGAGCATTATCTACAATAGCCAAATTACAGAAACAGCCTAAGTGCCCACTGACTGATGAATGGACAAAATAAGTGGTATATAAATAAGTGAGATATAGATGTAGATATAGATATATCACTCAGTCATTAAAAACAAATGAAATCATGCCATTTGCAAAGACCTATATGGAGCTCAAGAATATCATGCTAAATGAAATGTCAGTCACAGAAAGACAAATATCATATGACATCACTCATATGCAGAATTTAAGAAACAAAAGAAACAAAGGAAAAAATAAAAGAGAGACAGATAGGCAAACCAAGAAACAGACCCTTAACTATAGAGAACAAACTATGATTACCATAGGGGAGGTGAGTAAAAGAATGGGTGAAATAGGTGATTAAGAAGAACCAGGTATTGTATGTAAGTGATGAATCACTATATTGTACCCCTGAAACTAATATTATACTGTATGCTAACTGGCATTTAAATAAAAACTTTTTTAAATAAGTATTTAATATGTTGATTAACTGTAAAAATATAAAGGGATCTATTCATATTGAAATTCCTCACAAAAAATTCCAAAAGATGAGAATATTCTTCTATAGAATATAGAATATCATCAAAATTTTCATTACCAGTTACAAATCGAACAAAAATTCAGCTTCTTTGAAATACTCCAAACAGACCAGCATTTCTTCATGAGTTCAAAACTAAGTGTACATTAGAAAAATGAAAATTTAGAATCAATATAATGAATGTAAATTAATCTAATATACATTAAGCTAAAGAAATCAGACATTAAAAACTCTGTACGGGTTATTCTACCAGAGTAATGAATATGACTATGTTTAATATGATTAGTAAGCAGTAGTCACATTGCTTTATATGCCTGCTGAAACTTGTACTGACTATAGCTCTTCTGTTTATTAGTTAGGTAAAAGCGAATTGACTTCTTCATATAAAAATGTTTTCCTACCACTCTCATAGGAGTTTAAAAATCAAAAAGTATGTAAATATACTTGATCAACTAAGCTCTTTCCATGTGATTATAATTGTGGTCTCCCTGACTCGTTACTCCAGGGCAGGGCGGGGAACCTGAAGTAAATTCAAAATGCTGTGATAAGGCAGAGAAATTTTTTTAAAGATTTTCCTTATTTCAGAGACAGAGAGAGTTTGAGCATGGGGGAGGGCAGAGAGAGAAGGAGAAGCAGACTCCCCACTGAACAGGGAGCCTGACACTGGGCTTGATCCCAGGACCAGGAGATCATGATCTGAGTAGAAGGCAGACACTTAGCCAACCGAGCCACTGAGGTGCCCTAAGTAAAGAATTTTTTTAAAGTTTTAGTCTGTACTCAAATAGTTATATTTTACAGAATTGATTTTCCAAGATGTTAGAATCATAAGATTCTTCAAAGAGCTTAACCAAAAGCTAAAAAAAATTTCAAGAAACTGACCTAATAGTAGAATAGAAAAACTCTGTTCCTGCAGATTCCTATCTATTGCATACACTATACACCCATCACTGTATACCCAAATGGACCCTTCACCCATTGGTCACATATATCAATTATAACATTGATTTATTTAATCTATGTCCTTATTCAATTATTACTCATTTTTACATGTACCTTCTGACCCAAATAATTTTGGGAGAAAATTATTATGATTACCTGAATAATTTTTAAGAATTATTTAATTAGAGGGAACAGTTTTAAAATATTTAGATCTAATTAAGATGAAAAATAATATTTGAATATTGCTTTTTTTCCCCCCTGGGTTACATTTTATATAGTAATATCAGCCAAAGACGGATGATAGTCTTTCACCAGAGTACATGGAAAAGTAAACTATATAATTACATTTACACTGACTGAGCAGAGTGAATAAAGAAACACAATTCTAAGATCAATATTAATCAACAAAGTCAGTACATAAAGAGTGCAAAGGCCATTTCCTTTGTCCTTATATTCACTCATGAAGCAAGGTCTGCATGAGGCCTAACCATCCCTTGTTCCCCCCAGACTGGTCTACAGAACTCACAGAACCATGATATTGTCAAGGTGCACAATATACTTGAAGGCTTCAGTGGTCCCAGAAAACACACCCATAGAAAATTTCCAAATGTTTTGTTCTCACAGATGTAAAGAAGAGAGTAGCTTTAAAAGTTCCCTAGAGACCAAAAAGATATTTCACAGTCATAGTAAAAAATAAAAATATATATGATATGGGAACCAAAGTTCTTATTCTAATTTTAATAAATCATTATTGTGAATTGATTCAAATACTTTTGCCTCCCCACCATTCTATTTTAAACATTAAAATATACACTGCATTTACTGTCTTACTGAGAAATGCATTCTAGGTACCTGGAAGGCCAAATATTCAAAATACCTGAAAATATTTCAATAAATTACCTGTTTGTTTTTTTTTTTAACATATGAGAAACAGAAGCTCAGAGAATTTAAATTAGCATGGCAATGTCACATGGCTAACAAGTAATACAGCCTCTGCCTGATTCAAACCTAGAACAATTTCCATACTCTACTGCAGAAATTCCAAAATCAAACCATTGGGATACATGTTAAATAGGCTTTAATTTAAATGTAGGACATATTTCTCCATCTCAAACTTCTTTTTCTATGACCCCAAACCAAGTTGAAATTATAGTTGAGAACAAATGTCTGGGTCTCATTATTTTTGCTTTTTATGCATGTTATCATGCTGTGTTGACAGAGTTTATCCAGTCTAGCTTAAAATCTTCCAAAATACATTTCCTCCACTCCCTCTACTACTAATAGGTTCAGATTAATTTCTTCTGAATATTTTCAGGCTTCACCATGCCAAGATATGTCTCCCTTATAAAGGAAGGCAATTATAAAGCAATTTAAGGTATGGGACTAGAAACTTTATCTTTCTGTCCCATGGGAACACTGTTCAAACAGACCAAGAAAAACTATGCAAAAGAAGGGGAATGGATTCAAATAGTTTGCTCCAGGGGTCTCCAAAAGATTCTGTAGAAATTATTTTTAGAATTTCTGCTTCTTAACACTTACCTGAGTATCTGATATAAAGGCTATGGAAGTTCAGAGTTACAGATATTAAACAATCCACTCCTGCTGTGCCATGTAAAACACAGCATGAAATTGAACTCTTTAGCATTACGGAATAGATGAAGTTATTTTGTTCTGAATTCATGCACTGCATTTCACATTTTTTATGGATGATAAATTTGGGCAAGATCAGATAAGAATAGGAATGGCTCTGTAGACTCTTAGGGATCTAAGTGTTTTATGAATATAAATATTTGCTCATAAAAGTCTATAAAATCACATACCTGAGCCACAAGAAATGGCATGGAAGTATACAACATATAATCCTTCTCTTATAATGCTTAGATATTTTTACTTCCACTTTTGAGAGTCTTTCAGATATTTCTTTCTACATGACTAATTAGACATAATTAAAAGATAATCCTACACCTGGAATGAACCTTAAAAAGTAAATCATCTTCTCCAATCATCATAATTCATGGACAAGAAACTAAGCAAAAAAAATGCTAAGTGACTTGCTGGATGTCACAAGGATAGTGAATTCAAAAAGGTTCAAATGATGTAAGATTCATCCTCCCTACCAGCCTCCTTGAGATTTTCAATTTCCCATTCACTGAGCAACCACTGAGTACATAGGAATATACTGAGTAATGCAAGGGGCTGAACACAGAACTAGCCATTTTCCAGGGCTTGCAAAAGAATGCTGGCCATGTTCAAAACCAACCACCTAACTCATACAGAAGATGTTCACCTCATCTCACCTTCTGCAGAACTGGAGATGAAGGCAGCATCCCCTAATCTTCTTCCATATTTTTTGTACAGTTCAAACAACTAACATCAATGTAGGAAAGTATTAATGAAGAAATACTATTTTTTATAAAGGGGAAGGGAGAGGAGTAAATGAGGAAAAAATTTAATGGAATGTCTGTACATTCATAATATAGTCCCCATAATAGAAGCCCTGAATAGTATTTAGTCAGAGTACCCTTGCTTGGTAAAAATAAAAATAACCTGCTAACAGCTTTCAAATAAATTCTGGATTACCATATTTTTAAATTCTATATGTCGTACTGAATTTTGAATGCAAGTCTCAGGAAAAATAAAACCTTTATTTATTTAACAACCATGTTATAAACACTATCCCACACTCAGTGCACTCTGATCACGTGTCTCTTGCCACCTAAAAATCTTTGGTACTATTTCCAAACCAGGAAAAAACCTGATGAAAGCTAACTAGACCAAAAAGTTAATGCTTTTGGGGAGAACTGTAATTTATTTTAGGCTTCCTAATGTTAACAATATGGTCAAAAATTTAATACCAAATATTAAAAAGAAATAATTTTGTTGGAAATAAGATTTTTAAAATTTAAAATTTTTAAATTCACTGACAACACATTTTCTTTCAGTGACACTTCTTTAGAAAACTACATAGTGAGGCGCCTGGGTGGCTCAGTGGGTTAGGCCTCTGCCTTCAGCTCAGGTCATGATCTCAGGGTCCTGAGATCGAGCCCCGCATCAGGCTCTCTGCTCAGCGGGGAGCCTGCTTCCTCCTCTCTCTCTGCCTACTTGTGATCTCTGTCTGTCAAATAAATAAATAAAATCTTAAAAAAAAAAGAAAAGAAAACTACATAGTAACACTGTAAGTAAATAATTCAGCATTTCACTTTATCTGGTAATTTCTGTGTTTCCACTCAAGTGTGAGACTATGTTGGCACAGTTATTATCTTTTCTCTGTTATTAATTTTGTGAAATTATTTAAAGCAGAAAATATAGTAAATATATTCAACATGAGCCAGAAGGAAAGCAAAGAGAGGACAGAAAACACAAAACGGATTTTAAGTGTTTCTTCAATTTCTCCCTGGCCAAACTTAGAACACCATCAATAGGATAATATATGGAGCAAGATTTCTTATAAGATGATATTCATTATTATTTTATGGAACTGAAATGGGAAAAATGGGACTTAAATCAAATTATGGTCAACAGGGATCCAACATGAAGAACTAATCTCCATGACTCTTAGTTAGCTGACTTCAGACTCAGGAAGAGAAAAACAAAGTTGCATTAAAGCAATCCATGACATGTTACAAATAAATCATGCCAACAATCTGGCAACACATAACAAAACTTTTAAATAGGTAATAATTTTTAAAATATGAATAATCTGTGACCAATAACATAACTGGAAATTTATCATAAGGAACTAATGATTAATTAATGTACCAGCATATACTTAAGAATGTTCACCTTAGCAGTGTTATCAAAAATCTAAAAAATGAAAAAAAACACTTTCTGAAACAACAGAATACTCCTTAAAAGAAATCTTTCTATAATTTATGGGAAGATACTTAATCCCATGGAAAAGCAGTACTATTAGGTGAAGAAAACAGGTTTTACATACTTATGATCAAATATTAATATCTATCTATCTATCTATCTATTTACCTGTAATAAACATACATATGTGAGAAACTTACTAGTATATTTCTTTATCTGATTGGGGGAGCAGCATGGGCACAGACATAGTGGGTACAACTAGAAGTGTGCACAGCAGGAGGAGGTTGCTGGACTAAAGCCCAACACTTGGAGTAGAAATATCCATAAATAGATGGATCCCTTTCTTGTCTTGTTTTTTCTTTCTTTTTTTTTTTAAAGATTTTATTTATTTATTTGTCAGAGAGAGAGAGAGAGAGCAAGCACAGGCAGACAGAATGGCAGGCAGAGGCAGAGGGAGAAGCAGGCTCCCTGATGAGCAAGGAGCCCGACGTGGGACTCGATCCCAGGACGCTGGGATCATGACCTGAGCCGAAGGCAGCTGCTTAACCAACTGAGCCACCCAGGCGTCCCTTGTTTTTTCTTTTTAGATGGATCCCTCTCTAAAGTGACATAAAGTTTCTTCCTCACTCTTGATCTCTGTATTTCTCTCAAACCCAAAGGGTTTCATTTCCTAGCACCTTGGTCTTTTCCTTCCAACAATCTGCAATCATGTGTTTGAGTGATTAGTTAACATCTGTTTCCCACACTAGAACCACACTAGAACTGTGAGGGCCAGCTTCAGATCTGTTTTAGCACTGTATATCCACCACCAACACATAGTTCATGCTCTATAAATATTAGTAGAATGATTACCAAATCACTAGAGTATTGACAGTATAATACAAGAAACAAGACAAAAATTAAAATTAAAATCTAATGTTAACCTCATTATATTTGATTTAATGATTTGCTTCATTTCTATTTATATAATGTACTTTAAAATTGAATTACCTGATCAGTATATTGAACCTGTGATTAGAAGACCTTAAATTATTTCATTAGTAAATATGGGGACTCTGCCTTAATTAATGAGAAACATGTCATAAATGTTTAAAAAGCATTTTTTTTCCAGGAAATGACATGTAGCTACAAACTACAAGTCAGAGTTCTAACTCTATGTCTAAGAAATTGATTAATTCAAATAAAATATAAAATTGTCATTGCTGTAATGAATCATTAACAAGCTGCGGACAAGAGAATTCTTTCACTACCCCAGGGGCAATGGGTCCACAGATAAAATCTAGAAAGTGGTTTGGTGGAATACACTCTATTTTTACTCTGTAGAAATTCATTAATCAGACTAAATGTAAAAGCAGGCTACATAAGAAATGCAATTTTAATGATGTACATTTCCTCATATTCATATGTACTCATACTATATTTAAATCCAAACTGGACTGAGTCCAAAAAGTAATCATAAATACAGCCTATATCTACCTCATGTTCTGCCAGGCCTTGAAAGATCACTTGAAAATAACTCTATTCAACTGCATTTCTGGTGCCAAGAAAAGGCTCCACATTTGTACAGCTTATATAATAATCATACTAAAGATTAACCTATACGTGTAATACATGTAATAAGAAATTCCCTTACTTCCTCACATGTGCCTGCCTATAACCATCCATCAACTGTCAACAAATAAAAAAGCAGGAATGTTTTGTCTTCACTAGTGAATAAATACAAGCTGTAGTAACTACTTATTAAATCAAAATGCAAAAATCTTTCCTTACAGATTCAGAGTGATCCTATAGTTGAAAACAAATGACAGGGTTAGTGCAGGAATTCACTATTTTGATTCTGGTTCACTTTGTGTCCCAAGAGCTATTGCTGACGTATGCTGGGAGGGCCAGGTAGGGGTCAGGAGGACTTTTTACAGCAATGAACAATTATCACACACGAGGTCTGCTCACCCTTTGCCTATTTACTTTGTTCAAGAAAATAGGAATAAGTTGAAAATGGCTTCCCACTATTCTAATTCTGTTTGGGAAATCCATTTTGCTGCTAAATTACCACACCTGAGCCATATAACCCCTGGCCCAAGACTGTAAAAGGCAATCCTTCCTTTCACAGTACAGAAAATCATGAAGACTATCCCACCTCAGACTTTTATTTCCCCACTCTGTAAAATGTATATTGAAAAGAAAACCAACATAAGGCCCAGTTCTTTAATCAAATATTAAATTACACCCATTTTCAATTCAGTTTAATACTGTGCTGCTGCAATTATGTCCACAATAACAAGCTATGGCTGCATTCATTCTACAAACATTTTGAGGCTAACAGAAGCAAAGAGGTACAACTACAGTAACTGAACATCATAAACAGCAACATGAAAAAGGGCAAAAATCTGAAAAAAAGTTTTCAACTTTCACCACTGGTTAAGTTTTGTGGAACTTATTAACAGGGTTGTTTTTTACTTATTTTTTTTTTAATTTCTTTTCAACATAACAGAATTCATTGTTTTTGCACCACACCCAGTGCTCCACGCAATACGTGCCCTCCTTAATACCCACCACCTGCTTCCCCCAACCTCCCACCCCCGCCCTTTTAAAACACTCAGATTGTTTTTCAGAGTCCATAGTCTCTCATGGTTCACCTCCCCTTCCAATTTCCCTCAACTCCCATCTCCTCTACATCTCCCTATGTCCTCCATGTTATTTGTTATGCTCCACAAATAAGTGAAACCATATGATACTTGACTCTCTCTGCTTGACTTATTTCACTCAGCATAATCTCTTCCAGTCCCATCCATGTTGCTACAAAAGTTGGGTATTCATCCTTTCTGATGGAGGCATAATACTCCATAGTGTATATGGATGAATGGATAAGGAAGATGCGGTCCATATACTTATTTTTTTCCAAAAAAAAAAAAATTTACTGTAATTGGTATGGCAGAATTAAATCATTAAGTTTTATTGCATTTGTCATTCCTAAGACTTCTCTTCATGAGGATATTTTGACTAAAAGAACACACCTTGATTTCCCCTCCAAGGGTAGGCCATGTTTTTTTAGGTGATGCTAGATTGGCCTACCAAGCTTTCCATCTTAATGGCAATAGTGATTAGTTTAGGGATAGGCACCTATGACCCAAACAAAGTCAATGGGATTCACCTTATTAGCCTAGAAAAGCCAACAGCCTTCTTTCCTGCATCACAGGAGCAACTGCCTGAGAAGGAAGCCAAGTGTGATAGAAGAACCAGAGATAAGACAGTATGATCAGAACCACTAATATAGACAGATCAATAGACAGATAGACAATAAATATCTAATATATATATCTGAAGATATTCATCAAGGATATCTTGGAGGTAGCCCTTTTTTTTTTTCTGCACCAGTAAGAGTTGAAAGGACACAACTTTTGAGAATGTTTACCCATTAAAAGCTTTTTAGGACAGAATATGCACACTTAATCTATACTAAACGGAAATATTAAAATCCTCTATAAGTATAAAAAGGATTTTTAAATTCAGTTCTCTATAAACTATTACTGGAAATGCATCTATAGTTGAAAATAAAGCATACCATTTACATTTGACTTAGAAAAAAAAATTTTTATAGTCAGAATGTGATGGAATGGGTTATCAGGTAAGGTAGACATATACTGTGAACCAACACAGATACAAAAGTTAAATTAATAAGACAATTAGCAGGGCGCCTGGGTGGCTCAGTGGGTTAAAGCCTCTGCCTTCAGCTCGAGTCATGATCTCAGGGTCTTGGGATGGAGTCCCACATTGAGCGCTCTGCTCAGCAGGGAGCCTGCTTCCTCCTCTCTCTCTCTCTCTGCCTACTTATGATCTCTGTCTGTCAAATAAATAAAATAAAATCTTTAAAAAAAAATTCTTTAAAAAAGAAAAGACAATTAGTAACAGAACATTATATGTAAGAGTTTGCCAAAACAGAAAACCATTTTGGATTTTCATTTTTACATATATTCAAAACAATTAAGGTCAATTAACATATTTAGAGTATTAGACCTAAAGGTAAACAGATACATTAACTCCATGTTTTTAATCTGGAAACTTGATTTTCATATAGCTGTTAAAATCAGTTAAGGTTTTAAATGCCAGTCACATCACACAAAAAAGCATTCAGTAAGAAAAGTATATAAATGTATACATTCATTTCAGTCTCTGTATCATCAAGAAAGAAACATCAATGGGGCGCCTGGGTGGCTTAGAAAAAAAAAAAGAAAGAAACATCAAAAAAGCAATTAACTATTGACTAAGCCAATACAAATTACATATTCCAATGTCCCAGAAACAATACAAACATTTTAAACACCCAATGTTAAATACATTGCTTTAAAAGCCTAATCAAAAAAACCATCTCACTTTACTACTCAGATCTAAATGTTAATGTTATTTATTTATATTTAGAGATTTTATTTATTTATTTGACAGAGAGAGATCACAAGTAGACAGAGAGGCAGGCAGAGAGGGGGGCGGAACCAGGCTCCCTGCTCAGAAGAGAGCCCGATGCGGGCCTGGATCCCAGGTCCCTGAGATCATGACCTGAGCCAAAGGCAGAGACTTATCCACTGAGCCACCCCAGTGCCCTAAATGCTAATTTTAAATAAAATGTCAGAAATATGGCAACCTGTAACCACAGAGATATAAAATCACTAAGTGCCTGAAAATGAATGACATATATCAAAAGATAATATTAAGTTATTGGCATTGAACTACAAAGGTTATTAGAATCTCAATTTTAATAAAGAATGCTGACTTTATTTTGGATTATTTCCAGCAGTTCAAACAAAGTAAATGTGTTATCTTTTTTTTTAATATTCAACTATTCTTTTCATTTTTTTTTAATGAAATAGTTTAACTTAATTATTATTTGGTAGCAGTAATATCCAAGAATATTGTCAATCATCGGCCAGAGGTTCTTCCTCTAAAAAGGCCTAAATGAGCAGAACATGAAATTGCTACAGTGGAGGCAGCATAAAGAATTTTCTAATGAAGAGTGATTAAATGGTACCCATGATTTCCTTCGCCCAGTGGCAAGTTATTCATGGTATTTTTTCATTTATTTTTTTTACTAAAAAGAGCACTTTGATTCTCTGCTAAAGACAGGCCATGATTTTTAGGTGACACTAAAACAGTCAACCAAATATTGCCTCCAATGTCAACAGTGATTGGTTCAGCAATGAGCACATGACCCATAAACTCATCCTATGACACCAACATTGCCTTGATTCCAAAACCAGACAAAAACAGCACTAAAAAAGGAGAATTACAGGCCAAAATCCCTGATGAACATGGATGCAAAAATTCTCAACAAGATACTAGCAAATCAAATCCAACAGTACATTAAAAGAATTATTCATTACAATCAAATGGGAGTTATTCCTAGGCTGCAGGGGTGATTCAATATTCACAAATCAATCAACATGATATGCCACATTAATGAAAGAAAGGATAAGAACCATATGATCCTCCCAACAGATGCAGAAAAAGCGTTTGACAAAATACACCATCCATTCTTGATTAAAATCAACAAAATAGATATATATGGAACATATCTTAACATCCTAACAGCCACATATGAAAGACCCACAGTTAATATCATCCTCAATGGGGAAAAACAGAGCTTTTTCTCTGTGATCAGAAACACAACAGGGATGTCCACTCTCACCATTACCATTTAACATAGTATTGGAAGTCTTAGTTTCAGCAATCAGACAACAAAAGGAAATTAAAAGTATCCAAATTGACAAGGAAGAAGTCCAACTTTTGCTATCTGCAGACAACATGATACTCTATGTAGAAAACCCAAAAGACCCCACCAAAAAAATCTCTAGCACTATACATGAATTCAGCAAAGTTGCAGGATATAAAAGTTAACATACAGAAATCTGTTGCATTTCTATACACCAACAATGAAGCAGCAGAAAAAGAAATCAAGCAATTGATCTCATTTACAGCTGTACCAAAAACAGTAAGATACCTAGGAAAAAACTAACCAAAGAGGTAAAAGAACTGTACTCTGAGAACTATAGAACACTTAATGAAAGAAACTGAAGAGGACACAAAGAAATGGGAAAATATTCTATGCTCATGGATTGGAAGAACAAACATTGTTAAAATGTCTATATTACATAATCCCTACCAAAATACCAATAGCATTTTTCACAGAGCTAGAACGACTAATCCTAAAATCTGTATGGAACCACAAAAGACCCCAAATAGCCAAAGTGATTTTGAAAAAGAAAAGCAAAGTTGGAGGCAACACAATTCTGCCCTTCAAGCTACATTCCAAAGCTGTAGTTACCAAGAGAGTGTGGTACTGGCACCAAAAACAAACACATAAATCAATGGAAAAGAACAGAAAACCCAGAAAGGGACCCACAACTATATGCTAAACTAGTCTGTACAAAGCAGGAAAGAATATCTGATGAAAAAAAGACCATGTCTTCAATAAAAGAAGACATGCTGGGAAAACTGGACAGCAATATGCAAAAGAATGAAACTGGACCACTTTCTTACAACATACACAAAAATAAATTCCAAATGGATGAAAGACCTAAATGTGAGACGGGAAACCATCAAAACCCTAGAGAAGAACACAGGAAGTAACCTCTCCGACCTCGGCCTTAGCAACTTCTTACTAAACACGTCTCCAAGGGAAACAAAAGCAAAAATGAACAATTGGGATACCATCAAGATAAAAGCTTTTGCACAGCAAAGGAAAAAAAAAACAAAAAACTAAAAAGGCAGCCTATGGAATGAGAGAAGATGTTTGCAAATGATATATCTGATAAAGGGTTAGTATCCAAAATCAATAAAGAACTTACCAAACTCAACACCCCAAAAAAACAAAAAAATCCAGTTAAGAAATGGACAGAAGACATGAATAGACATTTTTCCAAAGAAGATATCTAGATGCCTGACAGACACATGAAAAAGATGCTCAACATCACTCATCATCAAGGGAATACAAATCAAAACCATGGTGAGATTATTACCTCACACCTGTTAGAATGGCTAAAATTAACAATACAAGAAAAACAGGTGTTGGAAAGGATGTGGAGAAAGAGGCACCCTCTTACACTGTGGTGGGAATGTAAACCGGCACAGCCACTCTGGAGAACTGTATGGAGGTTCCTCAAAAAGTTGAAAATAGAGTTACCCTATGACCAAGTAATTGCACTTCTAGTGTTCTACTATCTTTTACCCGAAGGACACAAAAATACATATTTGAAGGCACACATACATCCTGATGTTTATATAGCAGCATCATCAACAACACCCAAGCTATGTGAAGAGCTCAAATGTCCACTTTCCCTTGACTGATGAATGGATAAAAAAGATGTGGTAGTGTACACACACACACACACACACGCAATGGAGTATTAGTCATCAAAAAGAATGAATTCTTGCCATTTGCAACAAGAGGGTATTATGCTAAACAAAATATAAGTATCAGTCAGAGAAAGACAAATGCCATACAATTTCATTCACATGTGGAATTTAGGAAACAAAACAGATGAACATATTGGAAGGGGGGGGAGAAAAAGAGGGAAGAAAACCATAAGAAACTCTTAACAATAAAGAACAAACTGAAGGTTAATGGAAGGAGGTGGGTGAAAGATGGGCTAGACACGTGAAGGGTATTAAGGAGGGCACTTGTTATGATGAGCACTGGGTATTATATGTAAGTGATGAATCACTAAATTCTACTCCTAAAACCAGTATTATACTATATGTTAGCTAACTAGAATTTAAACAAATATTTAGAGAAAAAAGATATTCTCCTATATTTTCTTCTAAAAGCTCTATATTTTAGTTTTCTCTTTCATGTCTAGGATCCATCTTAGTTAGGAGTTCTAGATGGTAGGGATCAAGGTTCACTTTTTCCCAAATACTGAAGACTCTTCTCCTGAAGGTACTGCTTTGGTGCTACTGAGAAAAATTAAATGCCATATATGTGTGAGTCTATTTAGGGTTCTTTCCTCTTTTCTATTGAAGAAGATCTAGATCTACATTGAGAACTTGAGCTACATGTAGATATATTCTTCATAAACAGTCATATCCTCTATAAATAGGAACAATTTTCTTTCCTTTTTTTTTTTTAATGCCCATTATTTCTTTTCCTTGACTTAGTGCAGTGGCTATAATCTTCATAAAATGTTCAGCAGAAATGAAAGTGAAAATTTTCATCAAAGTGAAAATTCTTGCTTTGATGTATATCTTTGGGAAGAAATGCACAGTATTTCACCATTTAGTATGATATATTTATTGTAGGTTTCTTATACTTAGTTTACTGACAAAGTTCCCTCTGAGAGATTTTACCTTAAATGGCTGTTGCTTCTTCTGCATTTATTAAAATGATCATATGGTTTTTACCCTTTATTCTGTTAACATGGTAAATTGAACTGATTGGTTTTTCAAATGTGAAACCAAACTTATTATGATAGTTAATTTTACATGTCAGCCTGACCATGGAGTCCCCAGACATTTGGTCAGACATTATTCTGGGTCTGTTAAGAATGTTTCTAGATGAGAATAACATTTGAATTCATAGACTAAATAAAGCAGACTGCCATCTGTAAGTTGGGCATGCCCTATCCATTCAGTTGAAGGCCTGAATAGAACAAAAAGTCTCACCCTCTCAGGAGTAAGAAGGGACTTCTCCTGTCTAGCTATTGAGGTGGAACATCAGTTTATTCCTGACTCTAAACTAGAACTGAAACATCAGCTATTGTTGGGTGTCCAGCTTGCTGACTACACTTCCAGACTTCTCAGCCTCCAATATTGATGAGCTGATATCTTATAATAAATCTCTACACATATACACCCTTTAGGTTCTGGAGGAACCTGACTAATACACTTGTATTCTGGAGGTAAATGCCACTGAGTCATCAATTATCCTTGTTTTACCACAGTTCAGCTGTAAAATGTATCTCTATTAAAGAACATGAAATGGATGTGTGATTCTAGGTATTTCCCTACAAGTTGCCTTATGATTCCTATGCTTGCACAGTGAAAACCACCCTTACATTTTACTTCCTAACAATATTCTCTCATTAAAATGATGTAACTCCCAAGTGTAGTAATGGAGATAGAAGCCATATAAAGAAATCTCTTAGAAATTCCCATGTTTCTGGACACCTGGGTGACTCAGTCAGGTAAGCGACTGCCTTCAGCTCAGGCCATGATCCCAGCATCCGGGATAGGGTTCTGCATCGGGTGCCTTGCTCAGCAGGAAGTCTGCTTCTCCCTCTGCCTCTGCCTTCCACTCTGCCTGCTTGTGCTCCCTATCTCTCTCTCTGACAAATATATGAATAAAACCTTAAAAAAAAAAAAAAAAGAAATTCCCACTTTTCTAACATTGGCATTAAGAAACAGAGACCAAGGGACACTTGGGTGGCTCAGAGGGTTAAAGCCTCTGCCTTCAGCTCAGGTCATGAGCTGCCTCTCTGCCTACTTGTGATCTCTGTCTGTCAAATAAATAAATAAAATCTTAAAAAAAAAGAAAAGAAAAGAAAAAAGAAACAGAGACCAAAAGATATAAAATGTGGATAGATATAAAATGATTATTTAGGAGATAAAATCAGGCAGAAGTTATATTAAATAAGCCAGTCTTCAATGATGTGAAGAAAATCTGAACTAAAACATTTCTTGTGTCATAAACAAAACTAAATAAGATTCTCTTAGTCAATAAAATATCAACAGAGTTATATTCCTAGTGTTTAAAAATTTAAATCATTAGCTCCAACAGATTGCAATGAAGTTCCTTTTTAATCATTTCCCAAACTTTCAAATATTCCTCTGGACATAGAAAGAGCTCATCTAGGAATAGTTGAAAAAGTGATAGCAAGAAAAAGTAAGATTTAAAAAAAGGAATAGGAGTATCTCAGGGAAAGGAGGACAGTGGAAGTACCATCAACTAGAAGAATGTACAAACAGCTACTTAGGGAGACAAGGAAGACTGAGAGGTGACAAATGGATTGCTGCTCTGGAAGAATGTGTGGGAGGATAGACAACATGCTACATTACAGGGAAAAGAACAGATCTCATAAATTTAAAAGCAATGAAATCATCACTATCAACTCAGAATTTGTTATTCTTCTCTACTGTTATTCCTATAAGACATCATGTAACTTCCTATGTATCATTACATTTCCTGGAAACATCCTCATCCTATACCAACCATCTTTATCGAGCTAACATCCTTCATATTTCACTTTAAATGCATAGAGACTAGGTCAGCTCCCCCTACTACTAACAATCTGGTGCCATGAATATGTGGCACAAATAATGGTTGCAATTAAGTACTTAGTTGTATAATTATTAATTATTATAAAATTCCAGTTGCTAAGTCTTATTTGTGAGAGGACAAAGATTGTGATTATCCTGTTCATCACTGCAACTCTCAACCAAAGTGGTCAATAAATACTTTTTGAATGAATAAATTGAATGACAAAAAAAATGCATCATTTGCTATATTTCAATAATAAATTATTAACACTAAAGAAAGCATCTGTCTGCATTTATTTATTTGTCACTTCCATGGTGTAATAGGAAGCTGGTATAATTATCATCCCCATATTAAAAAAAAAAAATGAGAAAACCAATGTACAGAAAACTTAAAGTAGCTTGGCCAAGGTCCCTCCCTCATGGAGCGAAGATTCAAACCCAGGCAGCCTGGTTCTATATTCATTACTAGTTAATTATCAAAATAATGCCCAAAAACAGCTACTGAGAATAAGTATCCTATAAAACATTTAAAGGTCTAGGATTTCATATTTTAGTTCTGCAATTCTCACATATGAATAGTGAATTAAGGAAAATCTCAGTAACTGCTTCTTGATGCTGAGCTCTTTTTTAGTAACTGAAAACACTACATAAAATTTTAAGGAGAAATAAAGTTTTCATACTACCTACCACTTTTACATATTGCTATCCTGATACCCAGAGAATGTGCTGAAGTAGAAATGAACAAATCCATGTCAAGATTAAGGTAGTCGGGGGGCGCCTGGGTGGCTCAGTGGGTTAAAGCCTCTGCCTTTGGCTCAGGTCATGATCCCAGGGTCCTGGGATCGAGCCCCGCATCGGGCTCTCTGCTCGGCAGGGAGCCTGCTTCCTCTTCTCTCTCTCTCTCTGCCTGCCTCTCTGCCTACTTGTGATCTCTATCTGTCAAATAAAATAAATAAAACCTTTAAAAAAAAAAAAAAAAAGATTAAGGTAGTCGGTAAAGCAAATGTCCTTTTTTCTTCCCTTACTGGAACAAAGAAATCAGCATCCTAACCGAATCTACCATGTTGACTACAAAAGATTAACTATGTAAAAACATCAATGCTAAAATCATTTAGAGGATGTATTTCCTTTAGTAAATCAAACTCATTAAAATGACCACTGTGCATACTTTGTTTCGAAAAGAAACCATAAAGTATCACCTTCATATGACCCAATTATGTGATTAATATTAAGTTGAAAACTTCAACTATCCTTAACTTATCTGAATTTTAATGGATTTAGAGCCAAAGTTCAGTTTGTATTTCTGAACACTAGAAAACTGGAAAAGTTATCTATTTTTGGTCTTCAAATACATTAGATACAACTTTTTCTTACCCTAGTGCTAACTAGATAAAACACTACTACAGAAAGGGGAATTTGTGCTTGCTATACTATAAATATTTCTAATTCAGGATGTTGATGTAGGCTCACTCAAGTTTTTACTGGGTACAAAACATTTATATATATGCCTAATAATCTTCAGTTCTTTTCTAGTTTTTCTCTGCCAATTTATTTCATTTTTTTCCATACCACATGCATAGCTCATCCTGTATCTCACCATCAGTCCATGTTCCCCCACCACTGACCTAAGTAAGTAACAGAGTGAATGCTAGCAAACATAACCTAGCCAACAGATGATTTTTAAATGAACTTAAGAATGCCCACAATCATTCCATGGTCTTTGATTAATGCATATACTCATTCAGGAATGCACAGAAACTGCACTGATGACATCCTTCAAACGTTATGGACTAGTAAGGGGAAAAGCTTAAAAAGATAGTAATTTTAGGGCACCAAGATGGCTCAGTCAGTTGAGCATCTGACTCCTGATTTTGGCTCAGGTTATGATCTCAGGGTCATGAGACTGAGGCCCACATCAGGCTCCACACTCAGTGGGGTGTCTACTTGAGATTCTCCTTCTCCCACTTCCCCTCCCCATCCTCACTCTCTCTCCCCCACCTCTAAAATAAATTTTTAAAATGTTTTTTGTTTTTTGTTTTTAAATGATGGTAATTTCTACATAGGAGAAGCAATAAAATGGAAAAATAACTGTGGCTATAAATGGATGACAGAAAAGTAACATTAAATACCATTAAAGATTAGTTGGTTTTTACTTTTGTTTTTCTTTAGGGGAGTACACACTTTTACTTGCACATTACACCCACAAGTTTGAATTGTGATAATAAAGATTACTTCTATAAATAATTTCGAACTTAAGTCACAGTCTAAAATAAAAGAAGAACTGTTTTATGAATTACCAATGACTTATACCATATTCTTTCTATTGAGAAATAGTTAAAAATGTGACTTTCTATACATACAGAAATTTTATAAATTTTTTTCTTCTGACAGTTTGTACAATCAATTTCTCTCTGATAGAAAGTAGAAGGATAAATTTCAGTAGCTGATGTGCTAAACTTGTAAGCAGACCACCTGATTCTTCTCTCTATGCTGGTACAGAATCTTCAATTCATCAGCTCCTGTTCAGTACTATACATATGTAGCAACATGATGGCAGGACTGTACTATGTAATTACTGCTAGATAATTATAAAACCATCCTTTGATATTTTGTGGCTATTCGGCATTAGCAATATTTAACTTTAAAGAAGAAAAAGAAACAAAGAATTTTACATACTGCCGTTAGCAAACCAAAAATGTTTCAAATGTTTGAAAAATAGTAATTCTGATAGAACGTAAATAAATTTGCTGAGTAAGGTAAGAGACACTGTAATGTGGTCTGGTGTCAGCCTAAGAGAAAGACAGTGAATTTGAGAGTGTTCTGAAAGCTACCTCTGAAAGCTACTATTTTCTTACACAGCACCCTTTGTGACTCATGCTTAGTTCATTCTACTGTGTGTATTTAGAACTCACTCCTCTGTATGCTTGCCTGTCTCCCCTACGGGTAGCGCCGGTAAGCAAAAGTGGTTCTCAGTTATAGGGCATTTGCCCCCCAAGGAATATCTGAGAATGCCTGGAGACATTCTGGTTGTCCAGTGGGCAGAGGCCAAGAAGCTGCTAAAAATGACAGTAGTGCTGAGGTCAAGAAATCTTGCACTAGTCTGGACTACCAGAGGACAGGGACTGTCCACTACTTGCAGCACTGTGCTCAACCCTACCCCCAGGCACATGGTGGGCACTCAAATAGGGGACAAATTGTTGTATGTGTACATGAAAATTCATGTCACTGTGAATTTTTAAACCATCGTTTTTTATATGACACTGTTTTTTAAAGAGTTTCCTTTTCTTCCTGCTACTGCCTCTGAGCTATTATGCAATGAGACAGGGAACATATCTGTGATTAATGTCAAAACTGCAGTTCTACCCTGGAACAGAGAGGTAATGGGGGAAGGCACACCGGCCAAGATTCCAGTTCCTCCATGCGACACAGGAAAGTTCTTAACCTGACAAGGACATCTAGCGACTTGAACCAGATGACCTCTCAGACCTCTGATTGAAAGGATTACTTTAATCATTTTTACATCTAAGAACATTCACCTCATGTAATAACTTTCCATATGGGCTACCCAGCTTTTATTATGGCAGTCCAGGCCCTGCAGTATTTTAAACCTTGGGCTCAGCTGCTGTCAAGTCTGCAGGAACCATAATCTTTAGGTCAAGCTTTTATTTCACTATAAAAGGCTTTAAATATGAACATGCCTGGTGATAAATTAGGGTGACAGGCATTTCCTTTTATTATGATTCAAAGGAAGACATATATATCTATCACGTTGTTTGGTGTAAACAACTTATGAGTGCAGTAATAATTCATATAGCCTAACTAGACTACAATTTCACAGAATTAACATACCATGGCTATAAATTACAAGTCACTTACATTTCTTGGAGTTGTCTTATGAACTCTAATAGGAACTCATAAATTGAAACAAATCTAGAGAATGACAGTAGCTGTGCACTTCTTCAGTAAATCTGACCAGTGTAAAAACCCAAGAAATGGCTTTTCTAGTTGTTCAGAGTAAATTTGTGGCTGTGTTATCTGGTGGCACTATGTTACAATAACTACAAACAAGATAAAGTCAGAGTGCTTAAAGTTCATTAGGCAGGTAAAATTTCAAAAATAACAGTACAGGGCATATTCTCTAGGAACCCATGACTGATATCATCGTCTAAAATGCAAAAGAAAATGACAACAATGCAATGAGACAGACCAAACACTGTAAAGAGAGAGGGGGCAACTGACACCCTCTCCTCCATCTGTGGCCACATGAGGAGAAGGGACCCAAGACTGGAGGGTGAGACCCTGCAGGCATTTTCAAAAACTATAAAGCCAGGAAGAAAGCTTGGGTGCTCTCCAGCTCTCCTCTTCTCACCTGTTTCTTTTAGAGAAAGTATCTGGGGGTAGAGCTATCTCAGGTCAAGTTATTTGGTCCTTGGGTTCCTGGATAATTCTGAAAAGGGATGAAAAAGCATGAGAATGACTATGAATTATTTATTCCAGGTGTTACGCTTTGAAAGGGAAGCATAAAAAGGATCTTATGATTTCCCTCTAGGACTCTATAATACCTTCTACAAAACTATTTTCTTCCTCTCTAGTGATGTTACCATATGAAAGAAACCATAAACTTTTATAACTGAACTATTCAAGGGAAGAAATGATACCTTGCTCAGAGCTATATTATTATTTGTCCTTAGCTATTGTCCCAATTATTAAGTGATTTCCACTGAAAATACTCTTTTGGTAGTCCTTTGTAATTGTGTTATTGTTGTTAATTGTTTGGCAAAGTGGGGAGTTGACAAGGAGAGGACAGAACTGGATCAGTTTGGAAACATCTAGTTGGAAAAAAAAACTCTTCTTTGCCCGGCAATGAAAAGAGAATCTATAACCAATTAAAAAAGGAAAAGGCAGGGGCACCTGGGTGGCTCAGTGGTTTAAAGCCTCTGCCTTCGGGTCATGATCCCAGGGAACTGGGATCAAGCCTGGCATCGGGCTCTCTGCTTGGCAGGGAGCCTGCTTCCTCCTCTCTCTCTGCCTGCCTCTCTGCCTACTTGTGATCTCTGTCTGTCAAATAAATAAATAAAATCAAAAAAAAAAAAAAAAAAGGAAAAGGCAGCTTTGCCACAGCAAAACCCCAAATGTTGCTTACAAAATCAGGACTAGCTGGACTAGCTGAACGCAACCAATGCTCGCCTATCCACAATCATTGTTGCCCTTGGACAAGTAATACACTTGGAGGTCAGACCATCTGATAACCCAACATCTCTGTGGCCCTCAAACATGGATTCTGTAGCTTTCTAGTGATATTTTTATTATTACAACCATAAACATATGTACTGTCTACACTTTACTATAGAGGAATGTGAGGTTCAGAAGGGCTAGATGGTTTGTATAAGGTTGTCTAGTCATTAAGGAGCAGAGCCCATGTGTAGACTGAACTCTCTGACTCCAAAACTGAGCACATACCACCCTGTCATCATGTCACCTCACCTGACATAGCTCCACTGTAACATGGACACCCTGGTTCCATTTCCCACAGAGTAAAACCGTGCCTCTGTTATAGAATATCTATCACACCACACATTGAGTTTGTGAGAATGAATACCCATTCACAGAGGGATGCATGAAGAGATCATCTGCAATACAAAACCCTTCTGGGAAGGAACCATGGTTCTTATGCACAGAAGAATGAAATGGCCTTCTGAGAAACAGTAGTCTCCGTGTTATATCTCTTATCATGGTGTTGGGTTTAAGACCCACAAATATTCTTTAGTGACGTGGCTGCCACCACTGCTGCTGCTGCCATTACTGCAGAGAAAAAAGTTTTTCCCTGATTTCATTATGGTTTTGACAAGCTCTAGATTGTCCAAAATGCAGTCCTTTTGTGCCTGGAAGGAATAAGGTCCCAAAAGAATGGCTACAATGAAGAATGGGGAAGCAAATGCCAAAAATCTCCATGAAAATTAGGACATAGATTTCCGTCTTGCAAATACTCATTTTGTAAAGAAAATGAATGGTAGATTTAGTCTGAAATATTTATAATAAAATATATTAAATGATTTGTGATAGAAAAAAATAACAAAAAGTGATGACTGGTGGTATTTTGCAGAGCAATATCTTTTTAAGCAGATGTGTGCCAGAGAGAATGTGCACTTGCGATTTCAGGGCATTACAAATAAAAAAGCCTATACCAAATTCATTATTTTTTAAGTCTAGATGCTGCAACCTGAAAAATATCACAAACAAGAGGTCGTGCTTCATGCTAATCAGCCCTTCTATTAAGTGAGTTAGGAAAGCTGGCAGGTCCCTCACCTGTCTTTTTTTTTTTTTTTTTTTTTTTTTTTTTTTTTTTTTAAAGATTTTATTTATTTATTTGTCAGAGAGAGAGAGAGGGAGAGAGAGCGAACACAGGCAGACAGAGTGGCAGGCAGAGGCAGAGGGAGAAGCAGGCTCCCCACAGAACAAGGAGCCTGATGTGGGACTCGATCCCAGGACGCTGGGATCATGACCTGAGCCGAAGGCAGCTGCTTAACCAACTGAGCCACCCAGGCGTCCCACACCTGTCTTAACCAAGTATGAAAGTGCAACATGTACTCAGTGTGAGAAAGAGCACAACTTAAACCAGCCTAGCCCTTAAGATACCATCTCAAAACTACAGTCACGCCTGAGGTTGCTGGAAATGGTTGTGGTACTAGGGACACTGCCTCAGAGCACTACAGAGCTCCCAATGAGGTCTGCAGCCAAGAAAGGGACACCACTTCATATGCTCCAGTAAAGGGAAGAAACATATCTTTGCAACCAACAGGCAGGTCAGCAGGTTCTCCACCTAAACCTATGTAGACATTTGAAAATGCCAGGTTCCTGAGCTTGGTCAGATCTCACAGACCAAGGGGTCAGCAATCTTTCTCTAAAAAATTCCAGATAGTAAATATTCCAGGTTCTGGGAACCATATGATCTTTGTCACAACTACTCAAGTCTACCATTGTAGTATAAAAGCAGCCATAGATAACACATAAACAAATATACACAGCTGTATCCTAACACAACTTTATTTACAAAAATGGCAGGAGCCATAGCTTGCCAACCCCTGACTTAGAAAAACAGGTGAGGTGGCATTTGACTCTTTGACTCGGCGGTCCAACACAAAATTAAAATCAGGAGTTACCAGCACCCACATCACCATTTTTGAAAGAACTAAAGGAGGCTCTGGAAATAAGGCACAGTCGGAAGTGCTACAACTCTGATATCTCCAACCCAAACTCAGAGCAACTGGCTGCAATGTGCCACATTATTCACATTATAAAGACTGAGAATAATTTTGTGTTAGATAAAAATATCACTGTATCCCTCCTGAGGTTAACCTTGACTTGCCATGGAAATTAAAGTTAATACATCAAGTTTTAAGACAGTTTGCTATAAAGAGAGTATTTTTCCCTACAACTGAGTCAATTGATTTGGTACTGTTGGTAAGGTAAATGCAGAAAAAAAGCCAAAATATTATAACTGCTTTACAAAACAAAAAGAGGAAAACAAAAATTTTTCAAGTGCTAAATTTTAAAAACCATTGTGCCACTAATTAGAAGCTGGCCGCACTCTCCTTTGCAGGAGACATACTTGATAAGACTGTAGCACAAATTCCATGCAAATCTGCCAGCAAAAGAATGGGAAAGCTGACTGGTTAAGTGAATACAGATCAAAGACATCCCGCTCAACTCTTGGAGACCAAGCCTTTACACTCAGCTCTGTGGAACCTGAATCATGGCCCATTGCCCTCCATGTAAAAGAAAGGGAAAACCAAGGACAAGCAACAAAATGGTGGACAGTTTTGCCTCCATTCAGAGATGAAAAATAAAAATGTCCCAACTTACACAATGGTGCATTGAACATTTCGTCTTTCTGTGCTTTATCCCACCCAAATAACTGAATGATTACTTGTCTCATCACTGACTGAAAATTATCCTCTTAAAACTCTTGTGTCCATTCCTCCTACCCCATAGAGGAATTTCTGCTAAAATATAGGGAGACAACCAGACATAAGCTCTACACTAGAAATCCAGAGGTTTCCACTACCCAGTTACCAGCACGGCCCTTTTAAGCCTGCATGCACTCGATCTGTTTCTGAACAGGAGGCCCAATCACCCAGCACCGAACTTCCATACGTGTATGTTTGTTCACACTAGCAAATTAAGCATTCCCAGTCCGCAAGAGAAATTCCCTAACACCTCCTGAGTTAACTAGAGATGAAAGCAAAATAAAATTAGGACCAGATGCCAGCTTTCAATTCTCAAGTTGCCATACTCTGTCCCTTGCCAACTTAACCCAAAAGTAAAGGGAAGAAGAATTTTCTGATTTCCCCAGGTTCTAAAACCCATGAAACAGGAAGAAGGCATAACCATTCTGACCACTTAAAGATTGTGAATGAACTGACAATAGTTACTGGCTCTGATTCTCCTTCTTTTGGGCTTAGGTAATCTTTAAAAATTACTTAGAATGGTAAATCATTTAAAGTAGACATTTTTCACCTTGTAGAAATTGCTGTTTACAATCTAATAAAAAGCTATGGACCCAAACTCCAGAAAAGTACACACACAGACATTTATAAGAATTTTTCATATGATTTTATAGGGCTCACATATCATTAAGTCCTCTCTTTAGACCCCAAGTTAAGTACCCCTGAAAAGAAGGATAAAAGATCATATCCTATATATTTTGTCTATCTTACTTGGCAAGTAAGTGTAGCTACCAGAATAATTCATTATCACATAATATCTTTAATTTTATTCAGTATATGTGCAGGAATTCTGCAGAGTTTAAAGAAAGCATGGAGATAAATAAAAGCACAGCCCCACTTCCCTAGGAACATAAAAACAAATGTAGTCCACTAAAAAGAGATTGAAATGAAGGCCCAGGAAAAGCCCTACTACATGGGGAAGGGTGCTTTTGCTATTTAAAGTAGACACTGATATTAGTTCATAACCAAAAGAAAATAAAGGGATTGAAGGCAAGGAGAGAACAATTCCTTTAGAAGTGGTGTTGCCTGGTCAGCTCAATATGAAAATAGAATGAGGTATAGTGCTTAGGTAAGAAAAGAACACTGAGGGTCTCTGTGGAAAATACTGCCTGCAGACCACCTAACAGCTATGCCTGAAAGTATATGGTGCCCATACCAGGAGCAAGGTGAGATGGAGGTACACTAGGAAAATCAATGTGTTTACTATCACCCAGAACTAATTCTATAGCAGCACTTAAAAGCTCTCAGTTCTCTCAACGTTTACTAATCATATCTGAGGATCAGTAAGCAAAGGTCAGCATGAATCAGCAAAATGTATAACATCATACACTGAGACTTTTATTTGAAACAAAAGGTTGCTCTCTTAAATACATATTGTTTTCAAAAAGAGCTATCAAAATCAATTTTGTATTTCTTACTCCAATAAAAGAAAGCTTGATAGTCTAGGTAGCTTAGGACTGTCTCCAGAGCAATTTGAAAAACAAAGGGATTTGATTCGATTATTCTTTGGAAGGATTGAGTGCTTCTCTTGAAAATGAATGCAAATAGCCAAGTTAATTCAAACCATAGGTCAAAGCAGAATAAATCATGTTTAAATCTCTCAATTTTATCTTCAAAAAGTAAAGGCAGGAAATTTTACTCCATTGTGGTTCAAAACGGCTGAGTAAGCTAAAGTGATTAAATAAACAGACTATTATGTGTCATCAGTTCGATCAAGTGAGAACACTCTGGCTGTCAACTCTTAGTGAAAGGAGGATGTTTGATGCTTTTCATAATAAATATCCATTCATAAAATGTGCTGAAATGAACAAAAAAGATCTATTGCCAATTCCAGCTATTTCACAGAGAAAAGTTGGCAAGAAATTTCCTAACATCTAAAATAGAAAAGAATCAATTAATCATGAAAATGGCTCCAGTAATATGCTACATTTTGTTACATATTATCACATTCATCCCCATGCCTTAAACCATTTATAAAAAGACATCATATAAAAATGCAAGTACTTGTCACCTCAGGAAGCAAAAATTTTAAAAAATACATATTCGGTCCCCACCCTAACTACAAAGTTAAAACACGCTTATTTGGAGTAATGTTGAAAAATAACAAAGGATACCATCAAGAAAATAATAACCACCTAGGAAGAACCCCATTTAATGTACTTCTTGTACACTCATCATCTAAATGCACTTCTGTCACGGGAACAGTACTTCACATGATGTCTGCCTTGGCACACACTGAACAACAAGGTCCCATAGCACTAAGTATTCACCTAACAACACTGTTGAATGATTCCACATTCAAGTATTCTTCTTCTATGTAACTGCACCATGATTTATGTCACTAATCGTCTACTGCTAGACATTGTCAGCTGTCAGGTTGTTTTGTTTTGCTGTTTTAAATAATGTTATGTTGAACATCTTTACAAATAAAATCTTGCATATATCTGTACCTATTTCTTCATATCTATCTTCTTAGCTCCGATTCTTAGAAGTAAAATGCCAAATCATAGAATACACACATTTTTAGAGTTTTTCAGACATTTTCTCAAATTTCCTTTCATTAGATTAGACCAATTTACAGTGTCACTAGCAATACATGTCTTAAGCCAAATCAGGTTCATCTTTATAAATAGTTATATTTCTTAAAATATGAACTAAATAGCATCATAAAATCATATTACCCTACTCGTACTATTAAAAGGATAAAGAGGAAGAAACAACTAAATGTGCTTAAAATGATAAAACGTTTCAATTTTCATAAATTGTGTAATAACAAAAATTTAAATAACATTGCTGGTTATTGCTTTTATGACTCTATAGCCAACTTACATACAAAGTACATGCAAAGTACTGAATCCAAGGGGTGCCTGGGTGGCTCGTCAGCTAAACATCTGCCTTTAGCTCAGGTCCTGATCCCAGGGTCCTGGCATTGAGCCTTGTGTCCACTCCCTGCTAAGCGGGGAGTTGGCTCGTCCCTCTCCCTTTGCCCCTCCTGCTGCTCATGCTCTCTCTCTCTTGCTGACTCTATCAAAATAAAAAAAAAAAAATCTTTTAAAAAAAGTACTAAAT
The DNA here is from genome assembly GCF_902655055.1 of Lutra lutra. NCBI lineage: Eukaryota > Metazoa > Chordata > Mammalia > Carnivora > Mustelidae > Lutra > Lutra lutra. The sequence goes on along the minus strand of NC_062290.1, from coordinate 33,564,644 downwards.
TTAGGCCGCACTGCCCCACCGTCTGGCCCCGCGGACCCACGAACCAACAGATCCACGCACGCACGAAAATCTGCCCCGCTCCTGAGAGCACCATGTCTGGTTCCTCCCCCGTTGCTGCTATGAAGAAAGAGGTTCAACAGCTCCGGCTGGAAGCCGGGCTCAACCGCTTGAAGGTTTCCCAGGCAGCTGCAGATCTGAAACAATTCTGTCTGCAGAATGCCCAACATGAGCCCCTGCTAACTGGTGTATCTTCAAGTACGAATCCATTCAGACCCCAGAAGTCTGTTCCTTTTTGTAGTAAAATGAATCTTTGGATGGTTTTCTAGACCACTTTTCATGAACCAGTGACTATTCAAAGGAGAACTAAATTTGAAGCCTGTACAAAAGCTTATCCCTGTAACACGTGCCATACTATATAAACTTTTACTTTTGTCAGTCCTTAACATCTACCTCTCTGAATTCTCATAAATTTCTATTTCATAAGGGTAATTGTTTTATATACACTGGCAGCAGCATACAATAAAATACTTAGTATAAAAGTTTTAAAAAAAAGTACTAAATTTAACTAAATCACACAAATGTTATTTTATTTGTAAATGAATTTGTCACTACACTGCATGCTTATTTTACTCTTAAATGTATAAAATATGTGAATGACAGTCAAATTCTTAATGCAGTGTTTTGTCAATGTTATTTCTAAATTGTATACTTATACTTCACTGCCCCCATTAAAATGACCTGTAGCACTCAACTAAAATGGTCAATTCTGGTTTTAAGAGATACTTAACAGCCTCCACCATAAATAGGCATTGTTGACCCCACCCAGTTCCCAAGACATTCCTCAAGTTCTTAGAAACCCAACTCCCAGTAACAAATGAAATGAAACCAGTGATGCCCATATCTCATAGTATGTACCAATCAATCCCCCCATGAGCAGCAACTGAAGATAATTAGATCATGGCTAGAAGAAATTAATGTTGGAGTTCTGAGTCCAAAAGAAAAGATTCACTATAGGGTTTCAATTTACAGCCCAAAGGCATATATATATAGATGGCTTTGGAATTGTCATAAATGAACTATCAAAAAATATGAACCCTAAAAGCTACAAAAAGCCCAAAATACTGAAGACCTGATGGAGAATTGCACATTAAATGAAATACAATATTTGGAGAGAATAAAAAGATAAAAAGCTTCTTTTGTCCCATCAACCCATTAATGCAAAAATTGAATATAGGGTCTTAAAATCTAAAAAGAAGAATAGCAATTTATCACATTTAATCCCTTTTCATCAAAACAACAACAAAAAAGAGTGAGGAAAGAAAAAAAGGGAAAATTAATATATATCGTCGTCTTTTTTATAACCATTTGCCTTTCTACAAATTCTACTTGTGTAAATGTACGTGTATGTGTGCCTACACACATATTTGACCCACAGAATAATTCTACTGTTTACATTATCAAATAATCAACTGTAAGAAATTACTATTACTGCTGCATCTCTTCTAAGGAGTTAGCTGAGCTAATGAATGCCATCTATAATGGCTACAGAATTCAGGCAGTTTTGCAAAGTTAGTCATATTAAAAAGAAATAAATTTCTGTTACAAAACAGTTAACTTTCTTTAATGCAGTTAACTGGTAACTCTTAAGATTACAAATTCAAAAGACTGATACTACAATTAATACCCAATAAACTTATTTCCTTCCAGAGGTAACCATAAAAATGGGGATTTATTTTATAAAGCTAAAACTCAACTGAATGAGAAATGCTATAGCACCTCTCCTAGAGAAAAAATAGGAAAACAAATTATATTTGGAAACATAAAAATCTGTAAGTCTATAATGAATAAGTAACAAACATGGGATGGAGAGACCAATAAAAACAGTGAAAACCTCCACACAAATGCAAATGATTATAAAACTGTACAGCAGTGGTTGTAAGTCCTGACACATACATAATTTCCTAACAAGTTTGTAAAAAGTACCAATAAACAGTCCACACGCCCAGAGATTCAGACTTACTCATTCTTGGTCGGAGTCCCAAGACGGATTCTAACAAACCACCATATTAGAAGATGATAAATAGGTTAGAGATAACCTGATTTAAAAACTATTTTAAAACACAATTTCAAGTAAACAATTTGAAACAAGAAGACATTAAAAAAATTAAGTTTGCAGGGCACCTGTGTGGCACAATCGGTTAAGTGCCTGACCCTTGGTTTTGGCTCAGGTTGTAATTTCAGAGTCCTGAGACAGAGCCTGTGTTGAAATCCCAAGAGTCCGCTTAAGACTCTCTCTCACTCTCTCTCGATAAGTCATACCATAAAGCAAAATAATTATTAGAATAATTGGGATCCTAGAAGAAGAAAAAAGACGGGAGTGGGGGGGGCAGAAGATATACTGGAGCAAATTATAGCAGAGAAATTCCCTAACTTGGGGAAGGAAACAAGCATCAAAATCTAGGAGGCACAGAGAAACTCCTCAAAATCAATAAATTAAGTCAACACCCTAACATCTAACAGTAAAACTGACAAATCGCAGAGATAGAGAGAAAATCCTAAAAGCAGCTCAGAACAAGAGGTCTGTATCCTACAATGGTAGAAACATTACATTGGCAGCAGTCCTATCCACAGAGACCTGGCAGACCAGAAAGGATTGGCATAATCTATTCAGGGTACTAAACAAGAAAATTATGCAGCCAAGAACGGTTCATCCAGCTAGGCTGTCACTGAAAATAGAGGGAGTGATAAAAAGCTTCCAGGACAAATAGAAACTAAAAGAATTTGTGATCACCAAAGCAGCCCTACAAAATACTGTAAAAAAAAAAAAAAAAAAACAAAAAAAAAACAAAACTCTCTCTTTCTTGAATAAGTAAAATCTTTTTAAAAAAATTTAAGTTTGCTCTCTGCCTCACACCATACAATGAACAATTTTAGAAAAAAATTATAAAATTAATAAATGATAATCTAAATGACTGTGGCTATAGTATTCTAGGTAAGGAAAGTCTCTTTGAGCATATAACACCAAATGTTGAACATACAGGTTTAAAAGAAAACTGGCACATATGACTATCCCTAATTAAATACAAAGCTCATATAACATAGCAAGAAAACACTAATGAGAAAATAGATTGTAAAGGACAAACAGGAGGAATTTTTTTAAAACATAAAATGATGAATAAACATGAAATGTTCAATCTCTTGCAGAACTCAAAGAAATGCAAATGGAAGCAATTTCCATTTTTCCTCACTAAAATTAGAAAAAAAATAATGTTCGTATCTAGAGCTATTTACGGAGAAATAAGCATACAGAAAATCAGTTGCAGAAATTATAAATTGACATTCTTGAGAGAAAATTGGCCCAAGACAGTGAAAATAAACATCTTCCAGAGACTGTCCTGGGAAAGACCTAGAAATGCAGTCACATGGTTATATGTTTTTTAATTTACAATAGTAAAGGATTTTCATTTGATTCTGTTGAAGGCACTGACCACCTCCACTGAATTTTCCTTCCCCTTACTTTACATTACATAAGGTGGCATTAGAGCAGCTGCTAGAAAACTGGGATCTGGCCAAGAAGCTGCCAAGTTGGGATGCATTTAATATGCAATGAGAGGTAAAATCTTAAATAAAAGTAATGACAAGGCTGTAGGATAACATGGTAATCCAATTAATAAGAAAAAATGAAAAAGACAGGTTTTCTGTCTGGACATGAAAATACTGACATTAACAACAACAAAAAGTAAAACTCAGAATGTACTACTTCAGTGACATACTGGTTAATGAGCACCACCAATTCAAAAAATATATATTCATATGTATTCACTGTATGTACATGCACATTCATAAACACACTCACATAAACACTTTGGAAGCCTGGAAATATTACAGCTTGCATATGAAAGAAAAATGAAAGAGGTTTATCCCAAATCTGGACATCAAAGCTAAAAATCTGCATGCCATTACAATGAGTTGTGACAATTAAAAGAAATATATTTTTTTTTTAAGATTTATTCATTTAGGGGTGCCTGGGTGGCTCAGTCATTGGGCATCTGCCTTCAACTCAGGTCATGATCCCAGCATCCTAAAATCGAGCCCCGCAGCGGGCTCCATACTTGGCGGGAAGCCTGCTTCTCCCTCTCTCACTCCCCCTGCTGGTGTTCCCTTTCTCACTGTGTCTCTCTTTGTCAAATGAACAAAGTCTTTAAAAAAAAAAAGATTGATTCATTTATTTTAGAGAGAAAGAGAGCACATGCCGGGAAGGGGTAGAGTGAAAGGGAGAATCTCAAGCAGACTCCAGGCTGAGCATGGAACCTAATATGGGGTTCTAGTTTATCCTGAGATCATGCCCTGAGCCAAAGCCAAGAGTCAGATGCTTAACCAACTAGATCAACCAGAAGTCCCTAAAAGAAATGTTTTAAAACTAAATAACAGAAAAAAATTTAAACAATGCTGCAGCAAAGAAATGAATCATCTTTCTATACTCCCTAAAAAATGTTACAAAATTACTGGGATATGAAGTAGAGATCAATAATAGGCAGCCAAAAAAAGTAGGAAAATGTTATAGAAGGGTATCATGCACCCCTCTATATAATTAATAAAAAATAAAGGCAAAATATAGTATTAAATGATGTTAACAGATCCTACTTTGCATAATCTATTGCTTTAAATTTTAAAATATAGTAAGTTTTTAAAATACAGATTTTATTTCTTTAAGTATAGACTGTTAAAATTGTTATACCTATGATATTAATTACAGTTACCTCCTAATTCTCCAATCATTAGTAACAACATGCACCCCTGGTTATAGGAGCAACATAGTAAAATCATGTTCATCCAATGACAAATAAGTAGACATAATTCATTTGTACTAAGAAATTCACAAAAAGTTATGTCATGTTCATTTACCAAGTGAATTGTCATTCTAATTATGTAAATTTTTTGCCATTAATACTAACAGAAATGACATATCTCCATCAAACAAAATATCTTAAAATCTGTGGGTTCCACATGTGCTGCTGCTGCTTCTGACTTATCTGACATTAAGTGCATTTAGATACTCTACTCCCCTACATGACCAAGGAAACCTCCTTTTCAATGTACTTTAACATCTCTGAAAGCAAATATAAGAACACATTTTGCCTCATTCAAGACCACAACATGTAAAAGTTCATTTTTGCTATCTTCAAGAAATATTAGTAAGTATCTTAAATTAAAACTCAAACTTTATTTAATAAAACATCATTAGATTTAAGCCATATTGAAAATCTGAAAAGATAATTAAACATATGCTATCATTCCCAAGAATTATTCAAAATCATCTAATTTCAGATTCTCAGATTATAAATTTAATAAGCACATAATTAATCTTAGCAAGTAAATCCTCCTTAAAAGGTGACGCCTGTTGTTAAAATTGTTAGCTAATTTACTTTTTTTTTATTAACATATAATGTATTATTTGCTTCAGGGGTACAGGTCTATGTCATCAGTCTCATACAATTCACAGCACTCACCATAGTACATACCCTCCCAAATGTCCATAACCCAGCCACCCTATCCCTCCCCACCACCCCCCAGCAATCCTAAGTTTACTTCCTGAGATTGAGTCTCTTATGGTTTGTCTCCCTCCCCAGCCCATCTTGTTTAATTTATTCCTTCCCTGCCCCCAACAACCCCCCACCCTGCCTTTCAAATTTCTCCAATCAGAGAGATCATATGATAATTGTCTTTCTCTGACTGACTTATTTCGCTTAGCATGATACCCTCTAGTTCCATCCACGTCATTGCAAATGGCAAGATTTCATTTCTTTTGATGGCTGCATAGTATTCCATTGTATATATATATACCACATCTTCTTTATCCATTCATCTGTGGATGGACATCTAGGTTCTTTCCATAGTTTGGCTATTGTGGACATTGCTGCTATAAACATTCAGGTGCATGTGCCCCTTCGGAACACTACATTTGTAACTTTAGGGCAAGTACCCAGTAGTGCGATTGCTGGGTTATAGGGTCAGCTAATTTACTCTTACACTATTTTCTTTTTTTTTTTTTAAAGATTTTATTTATTTATTTGACAGAGAGAGATCACAAGTAGACAGAAAGGCAGGCAGAGAGAGAGAGAGAGGGAAGCAGGCTTCTTGCTGAGCAGAGAGCCCGACGTGGGACTCGATCCCAGGACCCTGAGATCATGACCTGAGCCGAAGGCAGCGGCTTAACCCACTGAGCCACCCAGGCGCCCCACACTATTTTCTTTTTAATCATGAGTTCAAGAAAGAAACCCACAGGCAAATAAATAGCAATACAAAATACACCAATGGTACTTTTGGATAGTTTGTAATCCCAAAATCACTTTGAGTTTATGCTGCCCCAAATAATATTTATATATTATTTTCACAGAGTGTCAGGTAAAAATGGTTTAAATATTTACAAGGAAGGCTGGACTAATTCTAACTAATAAAAGAGAAATTAGATAGACCTTTTATTGTTCACCTAAATGAGCTGACTAAAAAAGAAGAAAGCTGGGGTGCCTGGGTGGCTCAGTTGGTTAGGTGGCTGCCTCCGGCTCGGGTCATGATCCTCAAGTTCCAGGATCTAGTCCCACGTCGGGCTCCCTGCTTGGCGGAGGGTCTGCTTCTCCCTCTGACCTCTCCCCTCTCATGCGCTCTCTCTCTCTCTCTCATTCTCTCTCTCTCAAATAAATAAATAAAATCTTTAAAAAAACAAAAATAAATTAAATAAATAAATAAATATAAAAATTAAAAAGAGAGAGCTTGTGTGTGGGTGTGTGTAAACTGAAAATGAGAGACCAGAAAAGGCTACTCAGGGATCAGGATGGAGCAAGACAAAATAAGACATCACTGCACAACTGTACTAAAACATGGACAAAAATAAGAACACTATACAAACTACAATAACCTAATATAATAACCTCAGTTCCAGTTAACATGAGTACAATGCTGCTTCTTTACCAATTACAGCTTTGACCTACTCTATTCCTCTTGCCCTATAAATTATTAAGACAACAGATCATAAAATTGCCCCCACTTTCTGCCAGTATCTAATCCCAACCAAAACATTCTTCCATTGAACTCTCCCAAATCACCTAAACAACCCCAAATCCAATAGTAAGTCTTTACTAAGTATACATAATTCCCCATGCTGTGATGTTGCCTCTGTTGCAAAGAGGCAAAAGATTCTATTTTATTTGACTGTAAGCTTGTTCCTATGGTCTGGTTTAGAGGGCATCTACAGAAAATATATTGAAGTTAATTTTCTTATCCAAAAGTAACCCGTATGTTTTAGATGGGAAAAAAATGAACAGAATTTTCACAATGACAATGAGTGCCAAAATACTTTGGTAACTTTCATATATTTGATTATACCCTAATATAGGCTAAAAAGCAAAACAGACATGAGCCAAACTCTAAAGAATCACCATTCCATCACTGATGTGCATGAAATCCTGCAAATGAGGGGCGCCTGGGTGGCTCAGTGGGTTAAACCTCTGCCTTCGGCTCAGGTCATGATCTCAGGGTCCTGGGATTGAGCCCCGCATCCGGCTCTCTGCTCGGCGGGGAGCCTGCTTCCCCCTCTCTCTCTGCCTGCCTGCCTACTTGTGATCTCTCTCTCTCTGTCAAATAAATAAATAAAATCTTTTAAAAAAAAAAATTATAGGGCGCCTGGGTGGCTCAGTGGGTTAAGCCGCTGCCTTCGGCTCAGGTCATGATCTCAGAGTCCTGGGATCGAGTCCCGCATCGGGCTCTCTGCTCAGCAGGGAGCCTGCTTCCCTCTCTCTCTCTCTCTCTCTCTCTCTCTCTGCCTGCCTCTCCGTCTACTTGTGATCTCTCTCTGTCAAATAAATAAATAAAATCTTTAAAAAAAAACTTGTCTTTCCATTAACTTTAAAAAAAAATAAAAAATAAAATAAAATAAAAATTAAAAAAAATTATAAAAGAAAAAATGCTGCAAATGAAAATCAATTTGTAGAAGGAAGTTTAACACACTGAATTCCAAATTCCTTTAAAGGCTTAAAACTATCACTGCAATATTAACCACTTCCTGGTACCACCCAGGCCTTCTGAATCTGCTATAAATTCAAATGTAAAGATGTAAATTCAGAATACAGAGTCAATTCAATAACACCCTCTGTCTGCAGGTAATTTAATTTCATTTTAGAGAATGCTTTAAACATCACAATTCAACAAAATAGAGCTTTAAAACTGTGCCATTTTTTCTGATATATGTAAATTTAAGCTAACCTGAAAGAATACATTGTAACATTTTACATCTAAGCCAGGAATGACTGAAAATTAGCAAGGGTTAGGTAAAAATCAAGTTTAGACTTTAACACTGCCAAGTACAGGTAACTGGATCTCAAACTTTAGAAAGTATGAGGAAACACCTGGGAAGTTTGTTAAAAAGCACATTTTCTCTCAAGTATTCTCAAGAATCTGGTTCAATGAGTCCTAAAATGAGGACCAGAAATCTTCACTTTTTACAAGTATTTCAGCTGGTTCTATTACAGAATGCCATATTTTCACATACTGCACTGAAATACCCTTTAGAAGAAGACCAAAGTGTTTCTACTGGGACAGGTAATTATGTGCAACTCTTTAGTACTATCCTATTTTAGCAAAGAAAGAACGAATTTTTTTTTTTAAAGATTTTATTTATTTGTCAGAGCAAGCACAGGCAGACAGAGAGGCAGGCAGAGGCAGAGGGAGAAGCAGGCTCCCGCTGAGCAAGGAGCTGGATGTGGGACTCGATCCCAGGACGCTGGGATCATGACCTGAGCCAAAGGCAGCTGCCCAACCAACTGAGCCACCCAGGCACCCCCAAGAACGAAATTTTTAAAACAAATTTTTTTCAAATAATGGTGACTTTAAAATGTTTTCAAATTTCTAAAGTAAATTTACTTCTCTTAGTATTTATGCTCTAAAAATGTAACTTTTCCTCTGATTAAAGGAAATCATGTTGGATTGTTTCAAACTTGGACTATAGAGATAAGCACAAAAGATTAAAAATCTCCTGGGGCACTTGGGTGGCTCAGTCAGTTAAGTGCCTGCTCAAGTCATGATCTCAGGATCCTGGGATCGAACCCTGTGTAGGGCTCCCTGCTCAGTGGGGAACCTGCTTCTCCCTCTCCCTCTGCGCACCCCCCCCAACTTGTACGTTCTCTCTCTCGCTCTCTCTCTCAAATAAATAAAATCATTTTAAAAAAGGATTAAAAATCTCCTGAAATTCTATCACAGAGGTAACTACTTCTTAGTATTTTAGAATATCTTTTTTCCCCTATATTTATATGTTCCTCACCTGGAACTTTTTATTTCACTATATAGAATAACAGGGTAAAATTGTCAAAAGAAAGGTAGATTGTCACTAGATGTAGGCCTTCATTTACAAAAGTACATAATCATATTAATAACAAAATCCACAGGGGCGCCTGGGTGGCTCAGTGGGTTATAAAGCCTCTGCCTTCGGCTCAGGTCATGATCCCAGGGTCCTGAGATCGAGCCCCACATCGGGCTCTCTGCTTAGCAGGGAGCCTGCTTCCTCCTCTCTCTCTCTCTCTCTGCCTGCCTCTCTGCCTACTTGTGATCTCTATCTGTCAAATAAATAAATAAAATCTTTAAAAAGAATAACAAAATCCACAGACCTAAAACAAAGGAAAAAGTAGCAATTAGTTCATAAGCCCTAAGGAAAGAAATACCATAACTGAGGGAAAGCACAATGAGGCATAGCTTATGCTACACATGCCCATGCCTTCTTGGGAGAAGTGATATTCAATGAAGTTCAGGACACATGAAATATAAATGGATACTGTCTTATGTATAAGAAGTAGACACAAGATTCTGTACCTAACACCTATATTACAAAAGTTTTAATGGCTGTAGGAATAACTACAAAAGGGGAAGAAAAAAAAAAGCTCTAAGGACTAAAAAAAAAGAGAAAGATAAATAAAGCCAACAGACATAATAAAAAAGGGAAAAGAAAACTAAATGCAGATATATTTTTGATGAATTACAAAAAACTAGTTTCATCATTTAGAATTAGTTCACTTGGGGCGCTTGGGTGGCTCAGTGGGTTAATCCTCTGCCTTCGGCTCAGGTCATGATCTCAGGGTTCTGGGATCGAGCCCCGCATTGGGCTCTCTGCTCGGCAGGGAGCCTGCTTCCTCCTCTCTCTCTGCCTGCCTCTCTGCCTACTTGTGATCTCTATCTGTCAAATAAATAAATAAAATCTTTAAAAAAAAAAAAAAGAATTAGTTCACTATTTCCCTGAATCTTTAAGGTAATTATATTTTCCCTCAAACACAACATGGCCAAACCTATTCTAAAGGAGATAAAGTATATACATTCAGAATAAATACTCTGCAAGTTAATATCCACAATCCCTTCAAAAAAGGACTTCAAAAAGGACTACATGTCACCTGGACTCAAATCTGTAAAGGAACAGGGGTCATGCAGGTGAAGAGCAACATTGTGCCAAGCCCACTCCAACACAGATAAGGAGAGCTCAGGAAGGAGGTCAGTGTGCAAGTCAGGAAGGCAAATCCATCAGCAGCATCGAAACAAAAAAAACAAGCTATAATGCATACATACTAATATTTAACTTCATTATAATGAGTTCTCCTTCCAGAAATTCTAACGGAAGATAATTAGAATTTTCATCTCAGTTTCCTTGGAACTTAGAAAGCTTTATTACGCACACAAATATCTTGTGCATACAGGTGTTCAGTAGAGGCTTGCTTGCTTATTTATTTGTATTTTACTTTCAGCAGAATTAACATATAGCTTTAAATTAGTTTCAGGTGTACAATACAGTGATTCAACAATTCTAAACACTCAGTGCTCACTGTGGTACATGTACTCTTAATCCCCCCACTCAGTTCCCCTCTGGTAGCTATCAGTTTTTCTCTCTATTTAAGAGTCTGTTTCTTGGTTTGTCTCATTTTATCCATTTATTTCTTAAATTCTATATATCAACAAAATCCTGTTATCTTTCTCTGACTTATTTCACTTAGCACTATACTCTCTAGATACATCCATGTTGTTGCAAATGGCAAGATTTCATTCCTTTTAATGGCTGAGTAATATTCCATTTTATATGTACATCCATATGTACATCCATATGTATATACCACTTCTTCTTTATCCACTCATCAATTAATGGATACCTGTGCTGCTTCCATAATTTGGCTATTGAAAATAGTGTTGCTATAAACAAAGGAACATGTGTTTTCAAATTTGTGTTTTCATATTTTTTAGGTAAGTACCTAGTATTGAAATGACTGGATCATATGGTAGGTCTATTTTTAATTTTTTTTTTTTAAAGATTTTATTTATTTATTTGACAGAGAGAGATCACAAGCAGGCAGAGAGGCAGGCAGAGAGAGAGGAGGAAGCAGGCTCCCTGCCGAGCAGAGAGCCCGATGCGGGGCTCGATCCCAGGACCCTGAGATCATGACCTGAGCCGAAGGCAGTGGCTTAACCCACTGAGCCACCCAGGCGCCCCTATTTTTAATTTTTTGAGAAACCTCCCTACTGTTTTCCTAGAGTGGCTACACCAGTTTTCATTCCCACCAACCACCCATGAGGGCTCCTTTTCTCCAGGTCCTTGCCAACATTTGTTGTTTCCTGTGTAGACTTTTTCAGTTTAAACCTGATTAGTATCAATTGCTTAAAACATAGAGAACCAATTTTCAAAGAATCAGATTAAAATAACAGTAATTAAACAAAACAAAAAATAAAAAGGAAACAAATAAACAAAAAAAAATCCATATTTAACTATCTAGTTGACTGAAGGAGCACCAAAGTTGGAAGGGAGCAATTCAAATAGCAACAGAACCAGGCAGGTCACACGAATAAAGGCAGTGCACCCAGGGCACCCGTAAAATAACTGGGCAGGCACAGGGAGAAGTAGGCCTCAAAGTACCTCTATGTCTGACTAGAGAAGAGCAAGCTGAGAACTGAGGAACTGGAGAGAGCTTGCATGGTCTGAAGGAGACAACCTCTGCTTACCTCCCAGCAAATACTGCCCCTCAGGGAATGTCACAGCAGTGTTTTCAAAATCATCCTGGCTTTCAAGTGAACCTATGACTCCAGAGTTTTATGTAAAATCTTCTGATATTTAAACATTGACAATTTATGTAATTCAAACATTTCTAAAACACTGTGAACCTCTATTGTACATGTACACATTTAGTCATGGCCTACAGGCTGTTAGGTACTGATTGCTGGCCTTCTGGTGAGTCTGCTGTGGTTTCAACTTGAGAATGACCATGGCAAGGAAAAGATAGCCATCTCTGGCTCTGCTGCCATAAGGATGAATATGAGGTGATATATCTGATAAGTTATTCCATTTCTCTCTCTTGCTTCTCTTAGCTAGGAGTACATTCTGCTTTCCTGCTAACACCCAAGGGCAAAACAAAATTAGATTATTGTCCCATGAAATATATGTAGTATTTTTTTAAGTTTCTGTATTCTATTCTATATTCTATACATGAATATGTTCCATTAATCTCACAATAAATTTGTTTTACATAATTAACGCTATTGTACCTTTGTTTCTAAAAATAAATGCTTTTGAAAATAATCTTTTAAATATAATATTAAGACATGGGAAGCAGAGAAAGCTATTCTGGAAGACAGCAGGAAGGACAATCTTACAGAAAGAAGCAAATGCAAAATTAACTACCACAAAACAAAACAAAATAAGACAAAATCAATTTCAAATAGCAGAAATTGCAAATAGAATGAAGAAAATGCATCCAGTATCTTATGCTGGACCCATGGTGCACCAAAACAGTAAAATTTTACGCATCTTAATTTTGAAATATATAGACAAAGGATCCTGCCTTTAGGGATCTGTCCACAGAAAAGGAAATTATATCCAACTTATATTTTAAGATAAAATTCATAGAAATATAGTAACTTCATTCTTCATCAGTCTCATCTAAAATAGGAATGCATTTTCTTAGCTGTCTATTACACCATTCATCAGAGAAAGAATAAAATTTATATTCACATTGTCATTAGATTAGTTCTTTCCATCATGTCCTACAAATTACTGATCACTGTCTAGCAGAGAAAGGAAAAGCACTTCCATCCTCACTATATCATATTAATTAATGAATTAATTATACTACAATTAGACTAACTCAACATAAGAAACTTTTATTATGAGATTAAAATCTTAAATCATATACTGAACAGCAAACATATACAAAGCAATAGTCTAATTTCTATGAGGAAATAACATGTGCCATCTGAGGAAAGAAACCTACTGTTAATGAACATGTACAGGAATGGTTTCAGAGCTGAAGACCATTTGGAGACTGAGTCTGGATGTGCTTATAGACAGAGAATAAGCCCCACAGGTGAAGACCAAGAAAATGGAGTGGGGAAGGGCAATGAGGATATATGACTGAATTTGGAAAGGAGTAGAGATCTCCTCTCAGGCATGAATGAGGGTATCAGTCTGAATAGGATAAATATTCTGAGGTTTCAAAATCAAGTAAAAGTTAGAGTATTATATAAAGCTCATGCAATGAAGAGAGCCAAAGAGAAACTAAAATGATCATAAAGTAATTAATTTCTAGAAAAGTGGTAGTTATAAATTTAGTGATGTATGGATATTTATTTATGTGCCTAGAAAAAATGAATATTTTATTTAAACAAGATGCTGGTGAAATATATAAAAGAAATGAAAACTTAAGTATTTAAATGTTGGCTATACTTTCCCCCCATTATTTCAACATAATTATGAAATTTTAAAGGTGAAATGATTTAAAGACTATTTCTGCCATGTGGATGATTTTAAGTCTCTCATAATCAAGTATTTATTTGCATTAGTATTAATCCTCAAGCATTTGGGTCCTATTTTTGTTGGGGTGGAACTGAAAATTGTCATGATTCCCACAAAGGCTTTTAAAAAGTTGTACTCATCTTGTTCTCCATAGATGAGACAATGATGGGTAGTAACTGCTCACATTTTGAAGCTCAAATGATATTCAGATTGAGAACTGTTATCTCTAGGTGACAGGAACAAGAAATGTAGTTTCTAACCATAGGATAAAACCTAAATCTCTTCCTCAGAGTTACTGTGTGTGTGTGTGTGTGTGTGTGTGTGTGTGAGAGAGAGAGAGAGAGAGAGAGAGAGAGAAAGAAAGAGAGAGTGTGTGAGCGCATGGTCAGGAGATGATGGGAGTCACTTGACTATCACATAATATTCAAATATACCTTTAAAAATATAATTGGTGTTTAAAACATCAAGGAAAACTCATCTATTAAACACACATTGAAGTCTATGCATCAACTTTAAAATATCTATTCTATTTCTAGGAAATTATACTCAATGTAATCAGGTATAAATAAATTTAACATCAACACCCTCTAAAGAATGTTTATAATAAAACTAACATCATTGAATTTGACATAAGAATGAAAGAAACTAATGGCAGAACTGAAAAATATAACACAATTTTACTTTGAGTAACAGGTTTATGTATTCTAATTAAATGAAACATGAAAAAGTTAATTTCAATGAAATAGCCACCATTTTATTATTGGTATATCTGAAAAATAAAAGCTTCTATAAGGGGCATCTGGGTGACTCATTCGGTAAGTGTCTGCCTTCAGCTCAGGTGGTGATCCCAGAGAGCTAGGATTGAGTCCCGCATCGGGCTCCCTGCTCGGTGGGGAGTCTGCTTCTCCCTACCCCTCTGCCTACCAGTCTCCCTGCTTGTGCTCTCTCTCTCTCTGTCAAATAAATAAACAAAATACTTTTTTAAGTCTATATAAGAAAAACAAGTTTAACTATCTTTCTTCTTTCCTCAGACTCTCCTTCTTCTCAAAATTTATGAAAGCACAAGTTGTGTGGGGCACCTCGGTGGCTCAATCAGTTAAACATTCAACTGTTGATTTCAGTCCAGGTCATGATTTCAGGGTCTCATCAGGCTCCTCCCTCAACCTGGAGTGGGCTTGAGATTCTCTCTGTCCCCCCTGCCCTGCACTCCTGCATGTTTTCTCTCTCTGTGTGTCTCTCAAATAAATAACACTTAAAAAAAAAAAAAAAAGCACAAGTTTTGTAGAAGTAAAACCATTCCGAATACATGATAGAAGACTGACAAACTCCTAAGCCACACAGCTCTTCAAAAGGCTCTGCAGTGCTGTGATGATTTGTAGTTTTCTGGTTTCCCAAGGGGAAGCTATAAAAATCAGGGACACTGAAGACAGTGCCTGCTGAAACACCGAACAGATGGCTTAGTCAACTAAAAAACCAGCAGTTTTGGAAGCCTGTTCTCATTTAAAGTACCTTCCAAAAACAGCTTGGTGTGGTTGGTTTCAATTTTCTCTTTCTTTGACATTGTTAAGCTATCTTTCCAGCCTTTAGATAGAGGGAACAAAGAAAATATTAACTTCCTTTATAAGAGAACAAAAGACTTACTGTTTCATTTTGTTCTCCTGAAAAACTTTTAGACCTGAGTTTTACTCACTTAGAAAAAATCATAACCTTTCTTTTCCAGCTACAGTATTCTCTAGACAATCATAAACAACTCTGAAAATGGGTGTTATGGCATGGAAGTAAAGAAATAAAATAAATATATTTATTAAATATATACCAAATATATAAATATTATATATATTCAGTATATTGATATATCAATATACATTTGAACCTTGAACAATGGGTCTGAACTGGACAATTCCACTTATATGTGGATTTTTTTCAGTAAATACAGTGTGGTACAATAAATGTATTTTCTCTTATGATTTTAATATTTTCTTTTCTATAGTTTATTATAAGAATACTATAATACATATAACATATGAAGTATGTATTATTTGGTGTTACTGGTAATGCTTCAACATTAGGCTATTAGTAGTCAAGTTTTTGAGGAGTCAAAAAATTGTATGTGGACTTTCAACTGCTCGGGACCTCTAACCCCCATGTTGCTCAAGGGTCAACTGTATATTAAATTATGTATACGTACACACATACATCATTCAAGCAAACACGGAAACCTCTGGCTACACCTTTGGTGGAGGAGATCACACACACAAGATTCTGTTCTATGTAGATTATATTAGCAATTAGTAAACGTGTTGAAAGAAATAGACTAACATAAATTTGAAACATTTATTCTTTGGCAGAGAAGGAAAAAAAGAGAAGGAAGCTGCTCCCAAGACTTAGGAGATGATGCACTATTCTGTGGGGAGGAGTTTCAGTGTGGGACATCTATGTAGGCACAACAGGTAAGAAATGCTCGTTCTGCTACGAGAAATGATACACAGTACTACAGCAAAGATTGTTTTTAGTCACAAGAATAAACCTACTATGTTACAAATAAGAAGACTAAGTATTTGGCATTATCCCCAAAGCAAAACCTGACTTCACTAAGTAACCTGGTAAAGTAAATAAATACCCTCCTCAGGGGTGTATTGCTATGTAAAATATAAAGAATTTCTTAGGCACCATTCAACTATTTACCTTTCCACCAATGAAAGGCCATTTATTTTTAAAAGCTGATTAGTATTTTTTGTTTTTAGAGTTTCAAACTTTCTCTGAAACTCAACTAAACACACATGCGCGTGAGCGCGTGTGCGCGCACACACACACACGCACACATTAAAGGGAAATATAAAAATCTATGTACAGATTGCCATTTGCACCTTCCTTAGAAAACAAAACATCCTGATCCCATCCTTTTTGCTGTTTTTAGGGAGTCCTTCCTCCTCACCTCCCATTAAAATCTCAGGGTCTTGTACTCCTCCTCCATGACAACACCTAAATTTGAACTGTCATATTGAGATTCAAAATAAACACAAACACATAAAACACACAAAAAAACTGATCTTCAATTGCTAATGTATAATTTCTAAGTCAAACAAATACATCTTAACATTTAATACATTTAGAAGCACAAAATCAGGATTACAGTCTTCCACTTAAATTCTATTTTTCTGATCAATGTTAAACCATAAAAGCACATGAAGTTTACAGTGTGAGGTACAAAGATTATCTCCCTAAAAGGTATTTTGAACAAGGAGGCTAGCAAGAGCCTTTTAATAAGAAGAAATTACAGATGGGGGCGCCTGGGTGTCTGTTAAGTGTCTCCCTTCGGCTCAGGTCAAGATCCCAGGGTCCTGGGATCGAGCTCCCCATCAGGCTCCCTGCTCAGAAGGAAGCCTGCTTCTCCCTTTGCCACTTCCCCTGCTTGTGTTACCTCTCTTGCTGTGTCTGTCAAATAAATAAATAAAATCTTAAAAAAAAAAAATTACAGATGTTACTCCTTTTGCAGGAGTAACTTTAACTGATGATGATGATGATGATTTTTTTAAAACCTGGAATGTTTCTTTTTAAAGCCTAGAAAACTTTTAGTTTCTTTTTTAAAACCCCCCCAAAGCTAGGTAGTTAAGAGATCTTTAAGTCTTATAAATACAATGAACATCAATAAACTTTCCATTCTATTCTTTCCTATTGATTATAATAATAAATTAGTTACAGTATTCAGCTTTTTCTATTTCTCCAATGAAAGTAGCTATGATCAGGGTGCCTGGATGGCTCAGTCGGTGGGGTGTCTGCCCCTGACCCAGGTCATGATTCCAGAGTCCTATAATAGAGGGAACATGTTTCTCCTTCTCCCTCTGCCAGCTGCTCCCCTTACTTGTATGTGTGCTCTCTCTCTCTGTGTCAAATAAATAAAATCTTAAAAAAAAAAAAAAAAAGCAGCTATGACCACTATAGACTCTACATAGCAAAATGGCCAAATATTTTAAGTAACTGTATAGATCTGGGTCTAGAATCAGTACCTGAAATCAGGTCAATAATAATAGTCATTTAATCAAAATTTCTTCATTCCTATCTGCTGCACACTGTGCTAAAATCCTTACATAGGTACTTCCCACAAAAACTCTATACAACAGGTATTATTACCTCAGAAAAGGAAACTAAAGGTAAGTACCTGAATAAGGGCACACAGTGATTAGTTTGCAGAAATGGGAGTTGCTCCCAAGCATTTGCTCATAACCACTACACTCTGTACCTTCCAAAATACCACTCCCCCACAAAGATTTCTATGAACTGGCTCCCAGAGATTAGACCCTCCCATTCTCTAAATAGTCTGGACAAGGGTCATTCTCATTCATCAGAAGGCTTGATGTTCAACCTAAACCAGTCAACTACTGCACCAGGAACAACGCAAGAAAATGCACCAGAATGGGCTGAGCAATTTCAGCTGGGAAATGTTAGTTTAACTTAAGATGTTATTATCTCAACATCTCAAAAGAAATGGTGACATCATGAAATAAAAAGTCAAAATATTAAATATCTAGTGGTAATGTCTTTTTCTCAAGCCCTGTTACCTATGGATAAATGTATCTATGCACTGATTTACTTAGCAAATCAAAATCAAGTGAAGTATTACTGCTTATATGTACATATGCAAGCACATACCCACAAATCTCCATTTTTATAGCATATACAGTCTTAAAAATAGATATAAAGTTACATAATTGAGAGGGAATCTTTCTAACTTAAGTAAAATCACCAATTTAGTGAGTGATGTTTTAAAAGAAAACACAAAAACATATATCTGGATGGCCTGAAATCACAAGGTATCTTTTTCTTATGTTGCTAGTTTATTGGTTTATTTCCTTTCTCTCTAGGATTTGAATAAATGCATGTGTTGGAGCTATCTTCTGTATCTAATCCAGTTTTCATTTCAAAGCCAAAATAAATTTAGTTTTTAAAATCTAAATAAAATATGTGAAATCTTAAACATAAGTATGCCTATCTGCCTATGTACTTCAATAGGTTTTATTAAACAAGAAGCTGAGACTTTTAAATTATTACTATTTACTCTTTGTTCATCCACTTTTCATAAAATTCAATGTTTTTTTTCCATTTTCCATTTAGTTTATTTCTTTTCAGTGTTCCTAAATATATTTTTTATGCACCACACCCAGTGCTCCATGTAATATGTGCCCTCCATAATACCCACCACCAGACTCACCCAACCCCCCACCCCCCCCAAAACCCTCAGTTGGTTTCTCAGAGTCCACAGTCTGTCATGATTTGTCTCCCCCTCCAATTTCCCCCAACTCACTTCTCTTCTCCATCTTACAATGTCCTCCATGTTATTCCTTATATTCCACAAGTAAGTGAAACCATATGATAACTGACTCTCTCTGCTTGACTTATTTCACTCAGCAGTGAACAGCAGGGACTCTTCCAGTCCCATTTATGTTGATACAAAAGTTGGGTAACCATCCTTTCTGATGGAGGCATAATACTCCAGTGTATATATGGACCATATCTTCTTTATCCATTCATCCATTGAAGGGCATCCTGGTTCTTTCCACAGTTTGGTGACTGTGGCCATTGCTGCTATGAACACTGCAGTACAGATGGCCCTTCTTTTCACTACGTCTGTATCTTTGGGGTAAATATCCAGTAGTGCAATTGCAGGGTCATAGGGAAGCTCTATTTTTATATTTTTGAGGAATATCCACACTGTTTTCCAAAGTGGCTGCACCAACTTGTATTCCCACCAACAGTGGAAGAGGGTTCCCCTTTCTCCACATCCTCTCTAATACATGTTGTTTACTGTCTTGTTAATTTTGGCCATTTTAACTGGTGTCAGGTGGTATCTCAATGTGGTTTTGATTTGATTCTTCCTGATGGCTAATGATGATGAACACTTTTTCATGTGCCTGTTAGCCATTTGTATGTCTTCTTTGGAGAAGTGTCTGCTCATGTCTTCTGCCCATTTTTTGACATGATTATCTGTTTTGTGTGTTGAGTTTGAGGAGTTCTTTAGAGATCTTGGATATCAGCCTTTTGTCTGTAGTATCATTTACAAATATCTTCTCCCATTCCGTGGGTTGCCTCTTTGTTTCATTGACTCTTTCCTTTGCTGTGCAGAAGCTTTTGATCTTGATGAAGTCCCAAAAGTTCATTTTCACTTTTGTTTCCTTTGTCTTTGGAGACATATCTTGAAAGAAGTTGCTGTGGCCGATATCAAAGAGGTTACTGCCTATGTTCTCCTCTAGGGTTCTGATGGATTCTTGCCTCACATTGAGGTCTTTTATCCATTTCGAGTTTATCTATGTTTTTGGTATAAGAGAATGGCTGAGTTTCATTCTTCTACACATAGCTGTCCAATTTTCCCAGCACCATTTATTGAAGAGACAGTCTTTTTTCCACTGTATATTTTTTCCTGCTTTGTCGAAGATGATTTGACCATAGAGTTGAGGGTCCATATCTGGGCTCTCTACTCTGTTCCACTGGTCTATGAGTATGTTTTTGTGCCAGTACCATGCTGTCTTGATGATCACAGCTTTGTAGTAAAGCTTGAAATCAGGTAACATGATGCCCCCAGTTTTGTCTTTTTCAACATTTCCTTAGCAATTCGGGGTATCTTCTGGTTCCATACAAATTTAAGATTGTTTGTTCCAGCACATGGAAAAACGCCAGTGGAATTTTGATCAGGATGGCATTGAAAGTATAGATTACTCTAGGCAGTATAGACATTTCAACAATGTTTATTCTTCCAATCCATGAGCATGGAATGGTCTTCCATCTTTTTGTGTGTTCTTCAATTTCTCTCATGAGTGTTCTGTAGTTCCTCGAGTACAGATCCTTTACCTCTTTAGTCAGGTTTATTCCCAGGTGTGTTATGGTTCTTGGTGCTATAGTAAATGGAATCGATTCTCTAATTTCCCTTTCTATATTTTTATTGTTAACGTATAAGAAAGCAACTAATTTCTGTACATTGATTTTGTATTCTGCCACACTACTGAATTGCTATATGAGTTCTAGTAGATTAGGGGTGGAGTCTTTTGGGTTTTCCACGTAAAGTATCATGTTATATGCAAAGAGAGAGAGTTTGACTTCTTCACTGCCAATTTGAATACCTTTTATTTCTTTTTGTTGTCTGATTGCTGTTGCTAGGACTATGTTGAACAAAAGTGGCGAGGGTGGGCGTCCTTGTCCTGTTCCTGATCTCAAAGGGAAGGCTGTCAGCTTTTCCCCATTGAGGATGATATTCGCTGTGGGTTTTTCATAGTTAGATTTTATGAAGTTGAGGAATGTTCCCTCTATCCCTATACTTTGAAGTGTTTTAAAGATTTTTTTTTTTAATTTATTTGTGAGAGAGAGAGAGAGATCGAGAGCACACAGACAGGCAGAGTGGCAGGCAGAGGCAAGGGGAGAAGCAAGCTTCCTGCAGAACCCAATGCGGGACTTGATCCCTGGATGCTGGGATCATGACCTGAGCCAAAGGCAGCCACTTAACCAGCTGAGCAACCCAGGTGTCCCTACTTTGAAGCGTTTGTCAGGAACGGATGCCATATCTTGACAAATGCTCCCATAAAATGGCACAGGGTTGCAGATTGGATAAAATGACAGGACCCATTGTATAGAAGAGACACATTTTGAACCTAAAGATATATCCAGACTGAAAGTGATGGGATGGAGAAGCAATTTTCATGCCAATGGGCCTCAAAAGAAAGCTGGAGTAGTGATTCTCATATCAGATAAATTAGATTTTAAACTAAAGACTGTAGTCAGAGATAAAGAAGGACACTACATCATTCTTAAAGAATCTATCCACCAAGAAGATCTAACAATTGTAAATATTTATGCCCCCAATATGGGAGCAGCCAACTACATAAGACAACTGTTAATCAAGATAAAGAGCCATAGTGATATGAATACACTAATAGTAGGGTATCTTAACACACCACTCTCAGTAACAGACAGATCATCCAAGCAGAAAATCAATAAAGAAACAAGAGCATTGAATGACACATTGGACCAGATGGACCTCATAGATATATACAGAACTTTCCACCCTAAAATAACAGAATACTCATTCTTCTCAAGTGCACATGGAACCTTCTCAAGAATAGACCACATACTGGGTCACAAATCAGGACTCAACCAATACCGAAAGAATGAAATGATTCCCTGCGTTTCTCAGACCACAAAGCTTTGAAACTGGAACTCAACCACAAGAAAAAGTATGGAAGGAATTCAAACACTTGGAAGCTAAAGACCACCCTGCTTAAGAATGTTTGGATCAACCAGGAAATCAAAGAAGAACTTAAACAATTCATGGAAACCAATGAGAATGAAGACACTTTGGTCCAAAATCTATGGGATACAGTAAAGGCGGTCCTAAGGGGGGAATACATAGCCATCCAAGCCTCACTCAAAAAAATTGAGAAATCCAGAATACATCAGCTCTCTTTACACTTTAAAGAACCGGAGAATCAACAACAAATTAAGCCAACCCCACGAACAAGAAAGGAAATAATCAAGATTAGAACAGAGATCAATGAGATAGAAACCAGAGATACAGTAGAACACATCAATGAAACTAGAAGCTGGTTTTTTTGAAAGAATCAATAAGATCGATAAACTGCTGGCCAAACTAATCCAAAAGAGGAGAGAGAAGACCCAAATTAATAAAATTATGAATGAAAGGGGAGAGATCACGACTAACACCAAGAAAATAGAAACAGTTATCAGAAATTATTATCAATAGCTATATGCCAATAAATTAAGCAACCTAGATGAAATAGATGCATTCCTGGAAACAAATAAACTTCCAAAACTGAAACAGGAAGAAATTGACAACCTGAATAGACCAATATCTAGTAACGAGGTTGAAGCAGTGATCAAAAACCTCCCAAAAAACAAGAGCCCAGGATCTGATGAATTCCCTGGAGAATTCTACCAAACATTCAAAGAAGAAATCATACCTATTCTCCTGAAGCTGTTTCAAAAAACAGAAACAGAAGGAAAACTTCCAGACTCTTTTTATGAAGCCAGCATTACCCTGATTCCCAAACCAGGCAAAGACCCCATCAAAAAGGAGAACTTCAGACCAATATCCCTGATGAATACGGATGCCAAGAATCTCAATAAGATCCTAGCTAATAGGATCCAACAGTACATTAAAAAATTATCTACCATGACCAGGTGGGATTTATTCCTGGGATGCAAGGGTGGTTCAACATTCGCAAATCAATCAATGTGATAGAACAAATCAATAAGAGAAGAGACAAGAACCACATGGTCCTCTCAACTGATGCGGAAATTCAAGCTTTAAATCAGGAATATAGATTCCTTATGGCAGGAATCAAGACATTTCTGTCCAGTAAGTAATTATCTGCAAGAAGTTATGCTGTTCAGTGACAAAAGAAGTAACACAAATGAGAGAGAGATACATTAATGCAATATATTTAATGGCCCTTTTATAATCTCTTTTGTTTTATACCATACTTTCTAAAAAAAAAAAAAAAAAAAGTCCTGGATGATTTTCAGAATAAAAAAACATAGTTACAAAAAACTGGACAAGTAGGAATATAGGCACACTTCAAATATTTAAAATGTTATTTTTAAAAATCCTGAATATTAACAATTAGCCTCAACTTGGTCATAAAATACTAAGTTTTAGAAAAGTATCAAGTCATATTCAATTATAGTTCTCTATAAAAATTAGAGGAGGATATATACCAGTACTGAAATTAAATTTTAGAAAAAATTATCTATCTGGCTTTAACACTGAGTTTTACAATAGGGAAAATCTGGAAAAATTCTAATTCAAAGGACCATTCATTCTAAAAACAAACATGCAAAATTCCTTGCCATCACTTCCATCTTTACCTTTCTGCCAAACTTTTGTGTTCTTGACTAAAATGTTTCTCTTGAGATTTATACATTGCCTTACATGTATATTAAAATTATACATAAGTAAATATTAAACAAATTACCATCAAGTTCAAATTCACTGAAAGCGAATTTATTTCCCCTGTTTAAAAATTATTATTAACATAGCATTCTTTTTAAATTTTTGCCTGGAACTTTAGCCAAAAGTTATTTGTAGAACCAGGTTCAAGAGGAAAAACACTGTTGATAAGAATCACTTTTTTTCCATAAGGAAAAATATATAAGATATATATATATTCTTATATAATATAAAAGAATATGGTCCAAGCCACTCCTTTCTTAAATCTGTTTCATTTCAACCATTGATCTACTAGACTCCTCCCCCAGCAGTGCATGCAGCAGATAACTAGGATCTGCTTCAAATAGGTACTGCTGGTATTTATCTTTCCCTAAGGCACTACCTGCAGAATTAAAGAAACCAAGGGATTTAGAACCTCCTCGCATAATTACCTGTCAGAATCTACTAAAGGCTTTCTGAAGTTAACATCTTAATGTCTAATGTTCCCATAGAAGAATTCCAGAATGTGTTTTAGAAAAGCTGATTCAATTTATGCTGGTAGTCTATCCTATGCCTTTTAAATATAGTATTAGTAGATGAGATTCACATTTCTTATGGAATTAAAATACTTTGAAATTTTACTACTGAAGATGTAGGTAAATGAACTACACATCCTGTACAATAAGGAAAAAAACCCAAGAATAAAATAAACTGTATTTTCCTTAAATTAGCTCTTCAGCTAATGGAAAAATTAATAGAAGTCTGGATGAAGGGTGGTTACAAAGTGTGGTAGTACAGTTAATACCATCACCACACAATTGACATTTGGGGGGACAGATAATACTTTGATGTAGGGTACTGTCTGTGCATCTTATGATGCTTAGCAGCACCCATGGCCTCATTTCACTAGATGCCAATGACATTTCCCGCACTCGTGACATTCAAAAATGTCCCTAGACATTGTTAAATGCCCTCTAGAGACAAAATCATTTCAGGATTCAGAATGGATGATTTAGCAGAAATGGCCACAAACAGGTCACAGTTTGGATCTGCTCCTTTGGGTGTGCATCAACCATGGAAACACATTTCACCTCTTTGTCTCATTTTCCTTCTGCCTCAAATAAGTGATGTAAGGGTTAAATGAGAGGTCTGAAAAGTGAGAACAGCAACTGACAGGACTGTATACATTGTAGTATCTCTCTCTATAGACTCTTTGTGCCACTTTTTCTAAGTATTTTTCATAATTTCAGTAAACATACAGTGTTCAATCAGTTTCAGGTATATAATATACTAATTCAATAACTCCCTACATCACCTAGTCCTCATCACAAGTGCACTCCTTAATCCCCATCAGCTATTTCCCCATCCTCCCACTCACCTCCCCTCTGGTAATCATCACTTTGTTCTCTAGAGTTAACAGTCTGTATCTTGGTTTGTCTCTCTCTCTTCCCCCCCCCCACCACTTCCCTCACTTGTTTTGTTTCTTAAAATCTACATGTGAGTTAAATCATATAGTATTTGTCTTTCTCTGCCATATTTCACTGGGCATACTATACTCTGGATCTACCATGTTGTTGAAAAAAATTCTTTGTTACAGTGCAGCAATATTCCTCTGTGTGTGTGTGTGTGTGTGTGTGTATCACCTCTTCTTTATCCGTTTATCAATGGACATCTAGGCTGCTTCCACAATTTGGCTACTTTTTAATGTTATGTTCAACATAATTTGGCTATTGTAAATAATCCTACCATAAACATACTGATGTATGTATCACTTTGAATCCATATTTTTGTATTCTTTTGGTAAAGACCAAGTAGTGCAATTGCTAGTTCATAGGTTAGTTCTATTTTTAATCTTTTGCGGAACCTCCACACTCTTTTACACAGTGGCTGCACCAGTTTGCAATCCCACCAACAATGTAAGAGGGTTCTCCTTTCTCTGCATCCTTGCCAACATCTGTTCTTTCCTGTGTTGTTCATTTTAGCCATTCTGACAGGTGTGAGGTGGTATCTCATTGTAGTTTTGATTTGTATTTTCCTGATGGTAAGTGAAGATAAGCATCTTTTCATGTGTCTATATGTCTTCTTTGGAGAAATGTCTGTTCATGTCTTCTGCCCATTTTTAATTGGATTAGTTGGTTTTGGGGTATTGCGTTTTAGAAGTTCTTTACATATTTTGGATACTAACCCTTTATCGGATATGTCACTTGCAAACATCTTCTCCCATTCTACAGGTTGCCTTTTAGTTTGGTTGAGTGTTTCCTCACTGTACAAAAACTTTTTATTTTGATGTAATCCCAATAGTTTATTTGTACTTTTGTTTCGCTTGCCTCAGGAGACATATCTAGAAAAAAGTTGTTACAGTTGATGTCAAAAAAGTTATTGCCTACGTTCTCTTCTTGGTTTTTTATGGGTTCAATTCTCACATGTAGGTATCTAATCCATTTTGTATTTATTTTTGTATATGATATAAGAAAGTGGTCCAGTTTTATTCTTTTGTATGCTGCTGTCCAATTTTCCCAATACCACTTGTTTCTTTGGGGTTTTTAAAACTTTTTTTATTTTTAAAGATTTCATTTATTTGATGGAGAGAGAGCACAGGCAGGGGGAGCTGCAGAGGGAGAGGAGAAAGTAGACTCTCTTGAGCAGGGAGCCCGATGCAGGGCTTGATTCCAAGACCCTAGGATCTGACCTGAGCTGAAGGCAGACACCCAACCGACTGAGCCACCCAGGCATCCCCCCACCCCAGTACTACTTGAAGAGACTTTTTCCCATTGGATATGCTTTCGTGCTTTGTCAAGCATTATTTGACCATATAATTGTGATTTCTGGGTTTTCTATTCTATTCTATTTATATCTGTGTCAATTTTTGTGCCAATACCATACTGTTTTGATTACCACAGCTTTGTAATATAACTTGAAATCCAGAATTGTGCTGCCTCCAGCTTTGCTTTGTCTTTTCATGACTGCTTTGGCTCTTTGCAGTCTTTTGTGGTTCCATACACATTTTAGGATTATTTGTTCCAGCTCTGTGAAAAATGCTCTTGGTATTTTGATAGGGATTGCATTAAATGATTGCTTTGGATACTATAGACATTTTAACAATATTTTGTTCTTCTAATCCACAAGCATGGAATATCACTCCATTTCTTTATGTCATCATCAATTTCTTTTCAACAGTGTTTATTACAGTTTTCAGAGTACAGATCTTTTACCTCTCTGCTTAGGTTTATTCCTAATTATCTTATTATTTTTGGTACAATTCTAAATGGGATTGTTTTCTTAATTTCCTTCTGCTACTTCATTATTAACTGTATAGAAATATAACAGATCTTCTGTATCCTGATTGTGTCCTGAGACTTACTGAATTCATCTATCAGTTCTAGCACTTTTTGGTGAAGTTTATAGGGTTTTTGATATATAGTATCATGTCATCTGCCCACAGTGCAAGTTTGATTTCTTCCTTGCCAATTTTGATGCCTTTTCTTTTCGTCATGTGATTGCTGTGGCTAGGGCTTCCAGTACTATGTTGAATAAAAGGGATGAGACTGGACATCCTTGTCTTGTTCCTGATCTTAGGGAAAAGGTTCTCCATTTTTCCCCACTGAGAATGATGTTAGCTGTGGGTTTTTCATAGATGGCCTTTATTATTTGGAGGTATGTTCCTTCTAAATCTACTTTATTGAGGGTTTTATCATGAATGGATGTTTGTCAAATACTTTTCCTGTGTCTTTAAATAAACATATGGTTCCTATCTTTCTTTATTGATGTGATGTATCATGTTGATTGATCTGTGAATACTGAACCACTGTTGCAACCTAGGAATAAATCCCATTTGATTGTGATGAATGATTTTTTAAATGTATTTATTAGATCTTGTTTACTACTATTTTGTTGAGGATTTTGTATCTATGTTCAACAGAGACACTGGCCTATAGTTCTCTTTTTTTCTGGTGTCTTTATCTGATTTGGATATCAGGGTAATGCTGGCCTCATAGAATGAATTTGGGTGTTTTCCTCCCTCTTCTATTTTTTGGAATAGTTTGAGTAGAATAGGTATTAACTCTTTTTTAAATGTTTGGCAGAATTCCCCTGGAAAGCCATCTGACCCTGACTTTTGTTTGTTGGGAGTTTTTGGATTACTGATTCAATTTCTTTGCTGGTTATTGGTCTCTTCAAATTTTTTATTTCTTCCTGTTTCAGTTTTGGTAGTTTATATGTTTCTAGGAATTTATATATTTCTTCTAGCTGGTCTAATTTGTTGGCATATAGTTTTTCATAATATTCTCTCTTATAATTCTCTTATAATTATTTGTATTTCTGTGGTGTAGGTTGTTTTATCTCTTCTCTAATTTGTAATTTTATTTATTTGGATCCTTTCTCTTTTTTTCTTGGTAAGTCTGGCTGGAGGTTTACCAGTTTTACTGATTTTTTTCTCAATGAGCCAGCTCCTGGTTCCATTGATCTGTTCTAGTGTAATTTTGGTTTTTGTATCATTTATTTCCACTCTAATCTTTATTATTTCTCTCCTCCTGCTGCTTTTAGTTTTTTTGTTATTTTTCTAAGTCCTTTACGTCGTGTAAGGATAGGTTGTTTGACATTTTTCTTGCTTCTTGAGAAAGGCCTATATTGCTATAAAATTCTCTCTTAGAACTGCTTTTGCTATATCCCAAAGGTTTTGGACCATTGTGTTTCACTTTCACCTGTTTCCATGTACTTTTCTATTTCTTCTTTTATTTCTTGGTTGACACATTCACTGCTTAGTACCATGTTATTCAACCTCCATACATCTATGGTCTTTCCAGAACTTTTTCTTGTGACTGACTTCTAGTTTTGTAACATTGTGGTCAGAAAAGAAGCATAAGGGGTGCCTGGGTGGCTCAGTGGGTTAAAGCCTCTGCCTTTGCCTTGGGTCATGATCTCAGGGTTCTAGGATTGAGCCCCACATCAGGCTCTCTGCTCAGCGGGGAGCCTGCTTCCCCCTCTCTCTCTCTGCCTGCCTCTGCTTACCTGTGATCTCTGTCTGTCAAATAAATAAATAAAATCTTTAAAAAAAAAAAAAAGAAAAGAAGCATAGTAGGATTTCAATTTTTTTGAATTTTTGAGGCGTGTTTTGTGACCTAGTATGTGATCTACTCTGGAGACTATTCCATGTGAACTTGAGAAGAATGTGTATTCTGCTGTTTTAAGATGGGATGCTCTGAATATATCTGTTAAGTCCATCTGGTCCAATGTGTCATTCAAAGCCGTTGTCTCTTTGTTGATTTTCTATTTAGATGATTAGTCCATTAATGTAAGTCAGGTGTTAAACTCCCCTGCTATTATTGTATTATTATCAATTAGTTCCTTTGTGTTTGTCATTAATTGTTTTATGTATTCGGGAGCTCCTATGTTGGGTGTGTAAGTATTTATAATTGTTTTATCTTCTTGTTGGATTGTCCCCTTACTATGATATAGTGCCCTTCTTTGTCTCTTGTTACAGTTTTCATTTTAAAAGTCTAGTTTGTATGATATAAATATTGCTATCTCAGGTTTCTTTGACATCATTTGCATGACAGATGTTTCTCCATCCTCTCACTTTCTTTCTTTTTTAAAAAGATTTATTTATTTATTTTATAGAGAAAGAAAGCATGAGCTTGGCAGGGGAGTAGAGGGAGAGAGAATCCTAAGCAGACTCCATGATGAACATGGAGCCTGACAAGAGGCTCGACATCACAAACTAAGCTGAAACCAAGAGATGCTTAACCAACTGTGTCACCCAGGTGCCCCTCCACCCCCTCACTTTCAATCTGCAGGTGTGTTTTCGTCTTAAATGAGTCTCTTATAGGCAGCATATAGATGTGTCTTGTTTGGTTTTGTTTTAATTTACTCTGTCACACTATGTCTTTTGATTGGAGCCTTTAGTCCATTTTCATTCAAAGTAATTATTGATAGACACATATTTATTGTCATTTTATTACTTGTTTTGTGGTTGTTTCTGACAATATTCTCTGATCTTTTCTTGTCTTTCTCTCTTTCATGGTTTGCTGATTTTCTTTAGTAATATATATATATATATATATATTGATTTCTTTCTCTTTATTCTTTGCATATTAGTGGTTTTTGATATATGGTTACCATTAGGTTTGTAGAATAACTTCTTCTGCATTTGGCAGTCTATACTAAGTTGATGGTCATTTAAGTTTGAACCCACTGACTTAGGAGTGTCTCCAATGTGTGCCACGTGTGCTCTGTTGTTTTGTCCTGGTATCTTTATCCTTCAGGCCTGTTTGCCTATTGTGGGCAGTGTTTGGTCCCTGGCCTGAATGTGACATGTTTTAACTAGGTGTGCTCTGGTCTGCTTGTGAAATGAGACTTGTCGCCATCTCCATTGAAACTGATGCTCCACAAATGTCTCAGGTTGTGAGACAGGGTTTTGGTGGGGATTTGGGCTGTTCTTCTGGGGGAGGGGATCTGCTGCACTGGGACTGAGGCAAGTTGTCAGGGAAGGGAGGCACCACCAAAGTGGGGGTGGGGTGGGGTACGGTATGGTATGCTTGGTATAAGATAGCAAGTGTCAGTGCTATGTTGGTTCCATTCACAGCCGTGTGTCTATGCTAAGGGGTGAGGAAGGGAAATGGCACTTGCTCATTCCTTTGCTCCTGGAGAGGTCTCTCTATGAACAATGCCTCTCTGGGACACACTCTGAGATAAGCAAATAACCTCCCTACTGTGTGACCCATGAGCTCTTCAGATCACTATTTTCACACTGTATGTCCATGGGTTGTTTGCTTAACTTCTTTCCAAGAGCAGCCCCAATGCCCTCCAAGGCTCTTCCCAAGCCAAGCCCAGACCTTTAGCCTCACTGGTTGCCAGAACTCACAAAATTCAGCCTCCCTCACCTTCTAATCCAATTACTACTGGGATTCGTTTTCCCCATGCACTGCCCTGTGTGCTAGTCTGTCTCTCACCCTTCTCTGTAACTGTTGCTCCCTCCCTACCCTGATGGCCACAATCCATTTCTCTTCCAAATCACATCTCCACACTTCTTACCTTCTTAATGTGTCCTTGCCTCTACCTTTAGTTGTGGAGTTTTCTTCTGTCGTATTTAGGGTGATTTGATAGTTATCTAGTTGTATTTGCAGAATGAGGTGAGCAGTCCTCCTACTCTGCTACCATCAAGCCCCTCCTCTCCCCAAATGTACACTTTTTCAACAAACTTTTTCCTGAGTGCCCTAGACTAAGAGATTAAAAAAGCAAGGGATGGGGCATTGCTAGGGCCAGTATTGTATGCCATAATAATATGATCCCAAATCTTATTCCCCAAAGTCTATGCACAAGAGAACCAGGATGGCCCACTTGGTCACTGAAACCATCATGTACTTTCCCCTCTCTGTACTCTGGCTGCAGCTTTTGTCTGATGGACAACATGACCCCACCACTTGAATAGCTACATACCTGTAAGAATCCAGAATCCTTCATGAAGTATTTTCCTAGTGGCATCCAACCATCCCTCTTACCCAACCCCAAACACCATGGCAGAGTCTCTCTCATATTACTCCTACTCTTCTTCAGGGCACGACTGATTTATTGATGGCTACACACATGGGAATTCATTTCCCTGCTAAACCTCAGGTACTTTTTCTGTCCTCATGCATCTCTGTCTAGCCTGCAGTGTTAAGCCAGGGACCTGGTCACATTATGACTTAAGATTTCTTTGTAACTGTTAGTACCTTTAGAGAGTTAATAGTCCATTTTCTTATAAGCTGATATAATTCTCACATATAGCTCCAGAGTAAACATTTTTCCCAGATAAGACTTACATTAAGATATGAGCAGTGCTTACTGACATCCACAGCCCCAAGAAGGCTAATATTCAAGAATAGTATTCACTGATATGGAGGATATTCTTATTAAACATAAATATTTACTTGAGGGCCATTTACTGGGTACATAGAAGTATCTTTATTAACTAATGAAGTATATTTCTTAATAAAGCACTAATTACTATGACCTTGAACTTTAAATCTTACAACTCTATTTGTGTGTTTCACTAATTGTTAACCAGTATTTTTCTCATGAAAATTATTTTGTTCAATATATACTGTTTCAAGCAACTATAAACCTACTATATGCGATGATGGTAGTTTCAGCCTGGAGGTGGCAAGAAGGAGGGTAGGGCATGTCCTATATGGAAAAAAGTAAGTATCCAATGATGCCTGCTGCACTCATTACAGGGATCAAGGCCTAAAGGGTTTGTAGGGAGATGCGGGGGAGGGGAGACAAAGTAATCCAAACATCTGCAGAGTCAGGAAACCGTAATTGCCGGTGTTATCCTGAAGGATTCTGGCATAAGACAGTAGTCACAGGCAAAGACAAGATTACAGTAGTGCATCTCAATATGCATTCAGAGGACTACAGGGATCAGAATACTCTTAAGATGCTTGCTATGAAATACAGCTACAGAGGAGTAGAGGCCTGCTTCTACATTTTTTTATAGGAATTCCAGATTTCTTCTGTACATGAAAGTGGAAGAACTACTAGATCAGGTTTATCACCTTTTCAGAACAAAGGGATACTAGCTGCTTAAGACATACAAGTAATTACACTGTGTAGAGCCCTTTAAAATATATTTTTAAGTAAATGCCACAACATAAATAGCTGCTTTATTTTCTATTTTCTTTATTCTCTGTATTAGGTACTCAATAAAAAAATGAAAGGGTCTATATAAAAAGATTACAGAGAAATTTACAGAAACAATTCATGTAGACAATTCTGTAAATACTGACAGAATGGGGCAGAAGTTATTCTCAGGATGTGAAAATTCAATACACATATCCCAAAATCCTTACCTCTGGCTGCCCTAGAGTATTTCCCATCAGTAGCTATATCTGACCCATAGGAGATCCCAAGAACTGCTGACTCTGAATAATTGTACTTCTGTGAGGAGTCTCGGAAAACAGATATTCTAGCACAGCACCAAGGAAAATGTCTTTCTCCTCTGACAAACTGAAACCAATTAAGTCAAAAGCATCACATTGATCCAATTATACCAGGAAGAGTTAAAATGAGACTAATATCCCCAAGACCCTCAAGACTCATTAAGAGTAGGTAACATTCTTCAGGAGCCAGTAAAATTAATGACATTTCAAAAATGAGACCCTTATGAGCCACTAAAGAAAGAAGTGGCAGAGGGTTGTAGAAATCAAGTGATGTTAATCCTTAAAAACTAAAGAAAACATTTGAAAGAAAAATCTCTATAATTTCTTTAAAATAGTAAAGACGGACTTCTTACATATTTTCTGGCACCCACAAAATATCCTTCCTTCTTACTTATCTCAAATTTGGTTTGCAAATCTGACTAAGATACCAGCTGGTTAACTTCAAAACAGGTAACTCACGGGTTTCAGTTTCTTTCTCCATAAAATGGAGCTGCTAAAAAGAGTCAACTCAATAGAGAGGACAAAGTTCCTGGACCAATGATTGGGGCACAGTAGCCAAAGTAGCTACTTAACTAAACGAACAGCCTCTACACCTTAATTTCTATCCTATTTTATAGCTTACATACACTATCTCCTTACTGAACTGTTGAAAGGGGTGGAGGGGGTGTCAAACAGGATAACATGTACGCTGCTTTGTGAAAAGTAAAGCATTACACTCAAATGTTAGCTGTTATTAACTTGGAAATGGAAGAATAAACACAATTAAAAGAGATCTGACACCCAGGATAGGTAAGTAAATAGTAAAAGGGCATTTAGTTTCTTTAAATGAGTTCAAGTCTCTTTCATTCCTTCAATATTTATTGAACAAAAGGCAAGGGCCAAGCATTTGTCTTCAATGACCTACAAGGGATATTAGACATAAGCAAACACAAGAAAGAAAAGTCTAAGCACTGTAATTAAGGTAAAGTTAACTAGGGATTTCATAGTAGACAGAGATTACTTCAAGCTTAGGGTAAGCAGATAAATCTTCACAAAAACGAAGCAGCTGAAATGGCCTTGAAGTATGTAGAGTTTGGATAAAGAACATATTTCAGGTAAGAGCACAAGGCAAAGCAGGGAGATGAAGAAGCACAGGTGTGGGGTATAAGGTAATTCATTTCTGCTAAAGCACAGGGTATAGGCAGTGCTGGGCCAACAGCCTGGAAAACAGGCTACAGACAAGCCGTAGAGGGCCCTGCATGTGTGTCTCAGGAAACAGAGACTTAAAGAATCCTGGCAGCTATGCTTCCTTGCTTAAAATCCTTTCATGAAGGAATTTCAGAGTTTTGTATTCTCAGAGTAATCTGACATATTTTAAGAGGGAGGCTAGAGCCAAGGGTAACCATCAACCTCCAAGGTGGTTAAAAGGTGAATGTTTGAAAAAGAAATGGGTAGGAACAATGCAATAAGTAAAGTGACTAATCATGGGGTATAATGAAAGAGGCACCATTAACACAGCAAAAGACTCCAGCTTTTATCTGCTACAAAGATGTAGTATCCTTAATGGAAAAACAGCACATGGGTGAGTGAAGTATAAATGGTATTCCAGGATACTTAAGTAATGCACAAGATGATCACAGAAATACTGACTACAATCTTGGGGAAATAAACTACGACACCCAAGTCCACACTGTGAGAGGAGTCATGAAAAGTAAAGCCAAGCAGCCAGCACCTACTATCTCAGCATTTTTGTGGGCACAGGACATACAGCACAAACAAGACAAACGAAAGCGCCTGCTCACAAGGGACTTACCTTCTAGTAAATGTAAGACAAATAACTAAATCAATAAAGACCTTAAAGATAAAGAATAGGGCCAAGGGCAGACCTCTGTGACCTTCTAATACTCAGAGGCCTGATAAAGGAGGATGAGAAATAGCCAGAGAGGAGAAAGAAAACCAGGTGAGTATGGTGTTATATGGAGACTAAAGAAGCTCATGTTTCAAGGATGGAGATGTTACATAAAATGAGGATGGGAACTGACTAATGGCTTTGGCCCAGAGAAGACCTTGATGGAAGCTATGCTAAAGCCCAGTGTGTGAGTGTGTTAAAGCATCAGTGTGAGGTGAGGAAATAGAGAAGTAAGTATGATGACTCTTTCCAAGAGTCTGAGGGTGTAGTAGCCAAGATGAGGTAGCTTTTCAAAATGGGAAGAGTGGCCCCATGCTACTGAAAAGTCAAGTAAGATGAGAACAAAGGTTAATCCTGAGTTTGGGTAAGGTATAGGCCAATCACTCAAGCAGTTTTAGTGGAGTAGTCAGACAAAGTAACAATCAGAATGCCTTGAGAGGACCATCCCACAGAGAAGATGGAGGGCCACCTCAAAGGGAAAGTTCTTGCTTTGAGGGTAAGTCTGATACATCTCATATTCTAATTAATGAATTTGCCATCAGTTCCTCTGTCACCATTACCTGAGAGCCTAGGTAAAAATGGTCAGGTGTGTTCTTAAGTATAAAGCCTGAAGAGTGTATTTTCCTCAAATGGTAATGGTAAAAATTCTACACTGACCTTACTGAGAAACTAGTTACCCAATATATTTCCCACCAATTGCATAAGTAACAACTAAGGAAAATGAAGACACATATATTTAATTGCACATACCAATAATATTGGCATGTTTATAAATATAAAATTGGGCAGGGGCGCCTGGGTGGCTCAGTGGGTTAAAGCCTCTGCCTTCAGCTCAGGTCTGATCCCAGGGTCCTGGGATCAAGTCCAGCATCGGGCTCTCTGCTCAGCAGGGAGCCTGCTGCCCCCTCTCTCTGCCTGCCTCTTTGCCTGCTTGTGATCTCTGTCTGTCAAATAAATACAATCTTTAAAATAAATAAATTAAATAAAATGAAATAAAATTGGGCAACAATTAAGAGGCAACAATACAACTGAGAATTACCAGATCATCTAAAAAGCATTTATGGGGGCGCCTGGGTAGCTCAGTGGGTTAAAGCCTCTGCCTTTGGCTCAGGTCATGATCCCAGGGTCCTGGGATCGAGCCCCACATCCGGCTCTCTGCTTAGCAGGGAGCCTGCTTCCTCCTCTCTCTCTCTGCCTGCCTCTCTGCCTACTGGTGATCTCTGTCTGTCAAATAAATAAAATCTTAAAAAAAAAAAAAGTCTTCAAAAAGCATTTGTGATGCTAACTACAAATTCTAAAACCCTATAATATAGTTCCTCAGTAAGTCATAACATTAAGAGCACTGTCTAATAATTTGAAAACTACTGAACATATCCCAATTGCTTTACAATTCTAAATAGCTATTTCCCTAGTCTATATCTGAGATAAACAATGTTTGGAGGCATTTGATTTGTTTTTCCCAGCATGTGTTCTTAGCACCAGGCCTTATTCACCCTAGATTGCAGAATGAGATATAAAGGAGGGTAGAAGTTAATACTGGAAAGATCCTGTGGCTTCTCATTGAGAGGCAGATAATCAGTTTCATATTGTAACAATATGCTATGAGCCACTCATGAAATAATTCTGATTATGCAAAAATTGACTATAGCTACAAAATCTAACCAAAGCAAAAAATGAAAACACACACTTAGAGAATAAGATTCCACCTTTCACCTTATATTTCCCTTCCCTTCATTTTCATTTTGATCCTTCTTTTGCTGATTTTCTCTCTACATCTCCTTCTCTAATACCACCTCATACTTGTTTCATTTGTGAACCCCCCCTTATATTTGCTCATTTAATTCTCATATCAACACATTTTACACACATTCAGATATTAAGTGATGAGAAAATTAAAGCTGAAAGGCATGAGTGGACCTATCAAATTCTGACAAGATCAGTTTTATTTTGCCACTACCACCACAGATGCCTCTCCCAGTTGAAGTCTATCACTTTGAGAAGTATTTTCTTGTAAGACCCAATACCTAATACCCACTTGCCATCACAGAGGATAAGTTGCTCACACAAAGGAGAAACCCGGCTTATCAACGAACCACCATCAGAGAAAAAGACTTTATTTTTACTAACACCAGCTGGTCACAAGGTCATTTTTAAGAGCAAAATGAAGACATGCTGCCCATACAGTTGCTCTAACCACAAGATTTTATCATTCGCAATGGCTGTTCATAGAAAGTTTTCATTGTAATCCACTGAAGGGGAATTCAGGGTCCATTAAGGATCCATCTGCAAAGTTCCACTTCAGTGACTGATAATCCCAGTACTCTAGGCTGACTGCAGCTCCACATAAAAAATAAAAAAATAAAAAAAAACCACCAAAACAAAAAACAGTGCCTTTCCACATCCCAATGCCTTTTTATAAAATATAAACCTTAAATTTCTCAAGAAATGGTAATACATCATTTCAGCTACCATAAAATCAAAAGCAAAAACAAAACCTGACTTTGAACTTGAATTGTAATTGAAGAAATCTTGAATCCCAAAGAGATTTGAATCTCAATAAAAAAATAAATAATTCACATGTTAACTGGGGGCTGGGGAGAAAGGAAACTACAATGATCTACTGTAAAAATTTCTTTAAAAACATGTTTTATAACAGCAATTTTCCAAACAGGGAAGGAGCCCATGATAAACCATCATTTCACTATATCAGGTGAAGAGAGTTCTGGAATTGAGCTTATCCTAGACAAAGAAAGCGAGTTAGCCCAAATTATTGAAGTTTGTATCTCTTTTATCTGATCCACATATTTTTCTATGGTAACCACATCATACAGTAACATTTATATCATAATTATTCCATCAGAAACCCTTCCACGGCCATCATGTGAGATGTGTCATCAACAGTGACAGCCCTGCGATGTTGACATATGACCATAACAAGTCCCAGGGAAGCACAACTCAGGCATCCACAGAGGAGTTTAGAGAAGAAACAATGAATGGTCTGTGATCAAGAACCCCTACTCCACAAGCTTCAAAAGGAATACTGAGCCCTCAAGAAAAGTCTTAGAGAGTTAAATAGTAAAAAGAATCCAGGATTCCTTGAATGCTCATTGTCATATGCCTTGTTCATTTCAGAACTTCAAAAGCAGCCCAGCCAAGACTCGCTAACACAAAACATGGTACCAAAATATGTTTTTAAAGAGAAAGAACTAATGCCAAACACATTAGTATGAGTTGAAGGCCTTATTCTGATCAACAAAATTCTCTACCACCCATAATTTTAAAAAATTGATACAGTACACAACCTACTTGTATCTATATCAATGGCAAAGAGAATCTAGAGACCAAAAGAAAAATTAGTTTAAAAAATATATATTTTCAGTTTTTATATTTAACAAAAAACCCTCTCACAAAATCCAAAAGAGTTTTCTGGGTCAACATAGTATGAATTGGCCCCAGCAGAAAACAGGTGAAATGTTAAACAGTGGAATAATTTGAGAAGGACTGAATTAAGGGACAGAACAGGTATAGGCAGGGCATAGAAAAACAGAAGAGACAGAGTAGGACCTGGGGCCAGATAACAGCAGAGTTTTCACTAAAGCTAAGTCTGAAATGCCTTGAGAAGACAGTAATTGCCCGAATCTGAAGGAGACTACCTGGGAGGCTGGTCTAAAGCAACTGCTGTCACTGGGCCCTCATTCTCCTCCCATCACCATCTCAGCCCTACTACCTTCCTGCCTCCTCCTTGGTGCAGACAATTGGGCTTAATGTTCGAGAAGCAGAGGGGTAGTAAAGGAATCAGAGAGGTGAGGAGTACCTGTGTCTGGAGATGACAAAGAGCAATCATGTAGCACTTGTGCACCTAGTAAGATCTTTAAATATTAATATACATGAAATGGGAAGTCATGAAAAAGAGATTTTAAGCAGAAAGGTGTACAATCTGAAAAAAGGTTTTAAAGGTGTCCCTCTGGCCTCTAAATTAAGAATTGACAGGAAAAGGGAGACTTTGAGAGTCACTGGGACAATTCAGGCCAGTGATAACAGTGGTTGCACCAGAGTAGTAGTGGCTAGAGTGGTGAGAAGTGGTCACTTTCCCATAGATTTGGAAGGTGGAGATAATGGATTAAAGAGAAAGAGAGATATCACTGAAGACTCCAAAGTTTTGGGTCTAAACAACCAGGGGAATGGAGTTGTAATTAAAATAGATGTAGAAACTGGTAAGAGCAGTTACTGGACTTAAGTCTGTGAAGCCTATTAGACATCCAAATGGAGTTATCAGCCTGGATCATTTGGCAGAAGTTTGAGGGTTCAGAGGAAAGGTCTAGAATAAAGATATAAATTTAGTAGTCAGAAGAAATCAAGATATGGATGATATTTAAAACTGCAAGACTGAATTCAATCATAAGGGTGCAAATGTAGACAGAAGAGAGGAACCTAAGAACTGAGCCCTAGAGTTCTTCAATGTAATGATGTTTCAGGGATAGAAGAAAGCACCAAAAGAGACTGAGAAGGAAAAATTGGGTAACATGGAAGGAAATCAGAAATGTGCAGTGTTCTGAGAAACCAAGGAAAGAAGATCTTCAAGGAGAATGAAATGCAGTTGTATCAAATGCTGCTAATAGGTCAGGTGAGATGAGAATTAAAAAATAATTCAATTTATCAACACTGGGTTATCAGTGATTTTGACAAAAGCAGTTCTGGGAGCATAGAGAGGGTCAAAGACTGTGGCAGTTAAAGAGATACTAGAAAAAAGGGAAGCAAAAAAAGGGGGGGGTTATAAGCATGATGAGAAGGGGGATTACGAGAATCTTTCAGATAGGAGAAATAACAGCTTATAGGAAGATAAGAATGATCCAGTAAGGAAGGAAAACCTGACAATGCTGGAAGAAGACTGAGGAACTGGTAAAGCAGTGTTCTTGAAGGTGCAAGGGGGACTGGAGTTATGTGCACAAGTGGCCTCAAGTAGAAGCAAAAACAATTTATCCAGAGTGACAGAACAGGAGATTTGAGTATATGGGCTTTGGTGCTGTTGGGAATCTGTGAAGTTCTCTTATTTTCTCACTGAAATGAGAAGAAAGGCATGTAACAGAGAATGAGGATGGAGACAAGAAAGGGATCTAGAGGATGTGGCTGGACTGCTGGGCATAATACAATGTCTACCTGAGGTCTTGGATCTGGAAAGAGTAGTTGGGATAGTTGTGTGCTTGTCCCCAGCCACAGTAAGGCTACACAGGGACAAGCATGGAGAGCAGGGAGATAGGTGAGCAGAACCAGATGCAGGTGTGACAAGTAAGAGATGGGCTATGGTGTGAAGAGAAAGATGAAAATGATAGGATATAATTTGCTGGAGAAGAAGTGAGAGCATGAGGGGGATGAGCAACCATGAAAAGTATGATCAATGGCTTTTTAGTTCCTGCTTGAGTTCAAGGGTGTACTGGGATTAAGGTAGTAGAAGGAATGAGCTGAAGAGACAAGGAGTCACCTCGTCACAGAATGAGATTTCTGAAACTGGAATTAAGAAGACAGTGCACATATTAAGACCACAAGAATGACTGACCTAGACAGGGTGGAGACAAGATCACTGGAAGAAAGAAGTCAAGGCAGGAGCCACCCAGCAATGATTTCAGGTGCCTCCACTTCATGCCTAATCTCTCATATCCCCAAGTCACTTCAGTCAATGAAAATAACTCATATTACTGTAAATGATTTAACTCTCTTGCATTAAACAAACAAACAAAAGGCTTGATGACCTAACTAATCACTAATGGGTAAAATATGAATACTCTAATTATATCATATCCCAAAAATCAAAGAGACAAATAAATGGAACTGGGATGTTTCCAATGTAATGCACAATCATATGTCCACACACCAAGCATAGGAAAACATGCTGCTTTACAGTCATTTGGCCAAAAAGGAAAATATTCAAGGTGATCAAAATTTCTTAAAAATACAGACTTATTTACTTTTAATTAAAGAATAGTTGGCAAACAATATTACATTAGTTTCAGATACTCAACAGTGATTTAAACTCTATATATTATGCTATGCTAGCCACAAACCTAACTACCATCTGTCACCATACAATGCCATGACAACACCATTGATTATATTCCCTATGCTGTTCCTTTCATCCCCGTGACTCATTCAATTCATAAATGGAAGCCTGTATCTCCCATTCCCCTTCACCCTTTTGCCCATATCCCTAAACCCCTCCGGTCTGGCAACCACTAGTTTGTTCTCTGAATTTATGAGTCTGCCCCTAAATGCAGTCTTACTTTAGAAGACACAGTCTTCTTAATAAGCATGCAATAGTCAATGCTTAAAATAAAATGAAACATCCTGCTAAAAGCTCTTCAAGGGACAGATCTGGTTTTATTCATACTTCATCCCCACATATAAATTACCTTGCATGTGACTGGAACTTAATATGTATTTGCTGAATAAATGTCAAAAAAAGTTTAGTCAAAAGAACTACCCAAAAAAGAAAAATGCTCTTATTAAAATTGTAAATGTAACTATTATTGTATTTTCACCATTGTGTTTTATAAAGAGTTCATATTGAAACTTTTCTCAAAAATGTTCAATGGCTCCCCATCACAAAAAATTAAATGGTCCAAATTTTTCTGTGTAACATTCAAGGTATTTCATAGCTTGGCTATACCCACCATTCTAAAAGTACTTCATTTCAAACCACAAAGAGACAACTATCAAAAACATCCTGTCGGGCGCCTGGGTGGCTCAGTGGGTTAAGCCGCTGCCTTCGGCTCAGGTCATGATCTCAGGGTCCTGGGATCGAGGCCCGCATCGGGCTCTCTGCTCAGCAGGGAGCCTGCTTCCCTCTCTCTCTCTCTCTGCCTGCCTCTCCATCTACTTG
The DNA here is from genome assembly GCF_902655055.1 of Lutra lutra. Taxonomy (NCBI): domain Eukaryota; kingdom Metazoa; phylum Chordata; class Mammalia; order Carnivora; family Mustelidae; genus Lutra; species Lutra lutra. The sequence continues at coordinate 33,523,226 of NC_062290.1, read as the reverse complement.
TGATCTCTCTCTGTCAAATAAATAAATAAAATCTTTAAAAAAAAAAAAAAAAAAACATCCTGTCATGACTTTACTCAAGCTGCAGATTTCCTCTTTTACCCTTAAACTTCTGAACCACCAATACTAGAATAATCTCATCCAATCTCCACCAGCTCAAATATTAACTCTCTCACAAAGTATTTCAGATACTGTTATGCTGGAATTAAACCCTCCCCATCCAGTATTCCCGTATTACTTTGTGCCTTTGTTAGCATTAATCAGTGATAAACAGCTCAGCCTGGTGCATATTCAAATACTAAAAACTGTTTTTTGTGGCTTCTCACACCCAGCATAGATCCTGTCACTACCATAAGCTGATAATGTTAGCTTTATTAACCAACAGCTTACAGTGGAATCTGAACATGTTTATCTGGCCCTCTCCTTGTTCTTCAAGAGCTATACCTTGAATACAATGTATACCCACCAAGATTAAAGCCAAAATAATGCCCAAGGAAGATATGTAAGTTGCTGTACCATTCAAGGAAAGAAAAACAAAATCAAGAGGTCTTTTTATTCTTGTGACAGACCAATGGATTTCTTCCCACACAGTTTTTCCTCTTAAAAAGTTAAAAACAATACGGGATGCCTGGGAGGCTCAGTTAATTAAGCTCCCAGCTCAGTTTCAGCTCAGGTCATGATCTCATGGGTGGTGGGATGGAGCCCCTCTTGGGGCTCTGCGCTCACTGGGGGGTCTGCTTACAGATTCTCTCCCTCTGCTCATACCCCATTCACATGCTTGCTTGCACATTCTCTTTCTCTCTCTCAAATAAATAAATCTCTGAAAAAGTTAAAAAAACAATCGAATCTTTGCAATCAAATAGCATAAAAAATGCCAAGTACTATGAGGACAATGACTTCTCAATGACTGCGCTATAACAATCATTTTCTATCTCTTTTGAATTGAAAGAGAATTTAACCCCAATCTCAAAGTGGCAAGCATCTCCAATTCTTCATCATGGCAGTAGCTAAAGGAGTACACTAAATAAACATGACTACTTCAAAGGAAGGTCAATTTCTTTTGTTTCCTATCCCTTTTTACATGCAATCCCCTAATCCCCTCATGAAGATTTGAAGACCCTAATACATGCTCATAGGCAGATGACAGAACAACTGTTTTGCAAAATCTAAACAATAGGAACAGATAATGTGCTTCTTGCCACAAGAGAAAATAAGAGATGATATATTCTAGGAAATCAATATGATGATGTATCCTAAAAGCAGTAAAGAAAGCTTATAACTTTCCTAAACTAAAAAGCACCTCATAAAAAAATTCTATCATTCTAGATGCTTTCAGAATGTTAATTTTGAAAACAGAGTTTAATTAACTCCAGAATTCCATATTTGTGGTCCATTCTCATCAGTAACAATCCTTACAACACAGAAAAATAAGTTAAGTAGCAAAATCAAAAAGACACAAAGAAATCTGAATAAATCTTTTTTTTTTTTTAGTTAAAGGGCAGTCAAAAATTAGTCCAATACCTCTGCATTCCCTGTTATAAATACTAATTTTACCAAAAGTATGCAGCACACTGTAAGGGGGGCAGGAAATAACATACTCTTTTCTCACATTCTTAGACAAACCTATTTAGAATAGGAAATAAGAAGTGTCATAAAAAGATCGGAACAGGGCTCTGAACTGCAAATAAAGACAATGTAACAAAATTCAAATGGAATAGGAGAAAGTGTGGATGAAAGAGTTCTTAGCATCCTGACCTTTAATTTATTACCTATACACAATTATCATGTTATCTTTTTTCTCTACAGTTAACAAGTTAATATGTTTCAATTAAAACTGCACAAAACTGACATCAGTTGGCCTCAAGGGATGTCAAATACAGCTGTTTGTTTTTAATAGTAACCTTGGGAATTTTCAATTCTGCATATATATGTTATCATAATATAGTAAAAGTTGCCCAATTTTTCCCAAGTGTTAGCTTCACTGATAAGAAGGAAGGAAAGGAAAAAGAGAAGAAAGGAAGGCAGGCAGTAGGCAAGCAAACAGGTTGTCAGGGCACCTATGAAGCTGAGATAGCACCCCCAAAGAAGCCTCTGCCTAGCCATGAAGGAAGGGGAAGTCTGCTGACACACCTCTTCAAAAGGAAGTGCCAAATAACATTCCTTTACCTGCCTCTAACCAATCCCACTGGAAAGCACTTTGAACACGAAATGTAATTCATCCACAGCTGGCCCAAAGCATGGACTGAAAAAGAATATACTTCATAAAAATCCATTTTGTAAACGAGCCTAAGTGCATCAGATTCCAAAACTGTTGCATTACATTACCAAAAAAAAGTGTGTTTCACCATATGCTTTAAGAATACCTAAACAGGGGCGCCTGGGTGGCTCAGTGGGTTAAAGCCGCTGCCTTCGGCTCAGGTCATGATCCCAGGGTCCTGGGATCGAGCCCCACATCGGGCTCTCTGCTCAGCGGGGAGCCTGCTTCCCTTCCTTTCTCTCTGCCTGCCTCTCTGCCTACTTGTGATCTGTCTGTCAAATAAATAGATAAAATCTTTAAAAAAAAAAAAAAAGAATACCTAAACAGTTGGGTTGTTTTGTTTTGTTTTAAGTTTTAAACAAATTTGCATGCATTTATATTTTAATACTAGTGAAACATTTTCATGCAAGAATTTTTATTTTTCCATTCATATCCCTGAGCAGCTAACTTTAAAAGAATACAATCAAACTGTATTACCTAGTAAGAAATCTGAACATTTACTTTTCCTAGTATGAGTGCTGGTCTTTTGTTTATTTGAAAAGAGAAGTGGGGCGCCTGGATGGCTGTTAAGTTGAGCATCTGACTCTTGATTTTGGCTCAGGTCATGATCTCAGGGTCATGAGATTAAGCCCAGTGACAGGCTCTGAGCTCAGTGCAGGGTCCACTTAAGATTCTCTCTCCCTCTCCCTCTGCTCATCCTCCCGCTGATCAGCGTGCTAGAAAGAGAAAAGAGAGAGGAAGGAAGAAAGGAAGGAAAAGAAAAGAGGGAGGGAAAGAGACAGATAGAAAGAGAGAGGAAGGGAGGAAGGAAGGAAGAAAAAACCTTAAGAAAAAAAAAAGAAAACAGAGAAGTGAAACTGTCAGTTACTGAACTAAGGTTCTATCGCAAGCATTTCAATCTTCACATTCCATTCCTTTTCAGAGGAAGTACTGAAATAACCAGTATTGTGTTTGCTTTTTATGGTTTTATTGTTTTGTTAAATTTCTCAGTATACTAAAAATATCCACTGAATTGCAACAAATAGAAAAGCTATCATATGAAAAAAACTCCAAGAATAGAACTTCGTAATTCTTAAAACACCAACAGTAAAAATGTTAGTAAGAAAATGTATTCTTTCCTTCTTATTTCTATATCTAAGTTAGTACAAAAAGAAAGGTAAAAATCCCACTGCAACTCACAGGGAATACACATACATACCTTTGAGGGCAACTAGCAGTTCAGAAGGTACTACTATATGTTACCCTGGTTAGAATCAAGTTAATGGGGAAAGAAATACTTCCTCCCATAAGCAAAAATGTCTTTGGAGTATGGCAAAGCAAAAATTAGTCAACACACAAAGCTGTGAGTATATACATTCAGTCTCTCATTATATACCACTGATAACCAATCTTGTATAGAAGTTTTCTGAACCTTCAACCTACTCCATTCACATACATTAAAGTGCATTTCTATTTTGATCTGTTGTACTTGGCCATAGTATCTGTGTTCCTTCTGCAGTGAATTCTGATACGGGAAACAAAGGCAGAAGAAAAATTATTAAATTTCCTTACTACCCAGAACCCACTGACAAGTCCTTGAAACAGAGTGACATTCTTCTAGGGACTCAACTACCTTGATGTTAATACTTTGTGAAGGGCAAACTGTAACCTTAGCCCAACCCAAAGAATGCTGTAAGTCTACTTTAACATATAAAAATTCCTTTAGAAATTGCCTTTAAACTCCCAAGATATATGTTGGCAATCATCACCCAAGCATATGGCCCACCGATACACATCTGAAGGGTCTCATGACTAAGGTTTGATTAGATGGTAATAAATGACCTGTACCCCACAATAGCTAGCCCCCTCAAGGTCCTGGAAACCTTGCTTCAAAAATTCCTTAGAGACTTAGTGTTATCCCTCACCCCCTCCCAACCTGAAAGTATATAATGGGCCACTCCGTATAACCCCATTGCAGCTCCTTCTGCCCACAAGTCCTGTCACCATACTTTAATAAAACAACCTTTTTGCACCAAAGTCTCAAGAATTCTTTCTTGGCCATTGGCTTCAAATCCAAACATCTTTTCTACATCAAATTCCAGGACTGTGTGGGCTCCTATAACTCTGCCTCAGAGAACAGCAGCTCATAGGGCACTGCAAGGTATGAGCATACAGCACCACCTGTTCTCTTGTAATCTGTAGAATAACCCCGGAAGACAAATAGGAGGCCTGTTAACCTGCACATGAGGGGTCACGAATGCTGCCTGCCATAGCTGAGCCCTGCCATATACAGTGTTCATCAAACGGGGAAGAGGCACCACAATTCCCAGAAAAGGGCTATAAAGAAGTGAGGGATGGCAGGAAGGGAAGAGTTGAGGTGGAATAGGAGGGGGAATAAGGCTCACAGATTCCAGGAAAGCACTGTGCAGGCCACTCCTTGCTCGACCTGAACCTTGAGAAAACCTATTCCCACAAGTCACCCTTTACCTGCCCATTCTGTCCCAACTTCCTGGGGAAAACCTTGCAAAAAGAAAGATCAGCTGGCAAAGAATTCCAGAACTACGTTCCCACCTTATTCATTCACAGACTTTTAAACTTGGAACCTGATCCAGAGCCCCAGACAAAAGCTGGGAAGAGGCACTGAAGAAGAGTCACATCACCTAAGAGCCCAGAGTTGGACAGGGGTTGAGTTGGGTTGAGGTTTCCTCTCTCCAGGATCAGTGTCCAGGAGGTGCACCTGCCCTTAGCCCTAGGTCATGTAGATTCAAAAATACACCTTTTAAATATCTCAAAGAAAGCTCCACAACAACAAAAAACTTAATTAAGATTCCAAATATAATAAATTACTTTAGAGATTTATCAAATCCCTGTTTTTGCTTGAAATATGAACATTTGTATACAATTGCTAACATTATTAAACATGCAGATTTATCTAGCACAGGTAGGAAGTAAAATGTACCATAAGGAGGATAGGTATGAGTTTACTTTCTTAATCAGGATATGCAATATATCAAAATCATTAACTTAACAGCTCACAGTTATCACTATAAATATTAGATACAGTTATATGCACTCAGGGATTATTGATATTTACACTCCTCTTTGAAGCTGAAAACAAGCAGTTTGGCCAAAGTCTCAGATCTAGCCAATCATGTATACCCTGATTTATCAAATTCTTCCTCTCGGATATTTTCCTAAACTACTGCTCTTGTCTTTTTGCCTCCATTTTAAAAGCACTTCACTAGTAGATTTACACTTAATTTGAAGTAAATTCAGTACTTTGAAATCTATAACTACAAGAAAAATACAATGAGACAGTTCTTTTTAAAAACAAACTTTTAGGGGCACCTGGGTGGCTCAATGGTTAAAGCCTCTGCCTTCAGCTCAGGTCATGATCTCAGGGTCCTGGGATGGAGCCCCACATCGGGCTCTCTGCTCACAGCAGGGAGCCTGCCTCCTCCTCCTCTCTCTCTCTGCCTGCCTCTCTGCCTACTCATGATCTGTCTGTCAAATTAAAAAAAAAAAAAATCTTAAAAAAAAAAAAACTTTTAATCTTTTAACTGCACATGTAACAGTTGCTGTAGAAATATAACAATAAAATTGCAATCCCATCAAAGATGATGATGTTAAATAATGAACACCCCTCTATTATTTATAATACATGTGTACATTCTTTCCTTTTTTAAGTAGCCTCCATACCCAGCACAGAGCCCAATGTGGGGGGCTTCAACTCACAACCCTGAGTTCAAGACCCACACTGAGATCAAGAGCCAGACAACCAACTGAGCCACCCAGGTGCCAACACAAGTGTACTAAAAAGGAAAATATCCTATTTTGTAATCTACTTTTAATCCTTGACAGTATGTTACAAATGCCTATCTATCAATAATTACACACCCACATCATTTTTCACACTGCTCAGCACATCATGGATGGATGTGCCATAAATTAGTCAACCATCCCTCAGTGTTGGATATTTATTTACTTACTATCATTTTTTCAGTTTCATAATCAACACTATAAGGATTATCCAAATAGGTACATTCTGGTGCAACTTTCTCTTTTTCCACAGGACATATTCCCAGATGTGGAAAGCGGGATCACAGAACACACTTATTTCCAAAGCTGACAGCCTGGGCATACTGTAGGTTGTATTAATTTGCAAAGGCATTAACAACACTGGATGTTTTCTTTTGTCTCCTTTGCCAGTGAGAGGTTAGAAACAACATTCATCTTTCTGCATTTCTATGACTACTAATAAGATTAGATTATGTGATTACTAGCTACTGTATTTTTTCTTTGATGAATTGCCTTTTACCTAGTGGGTTCTGTTTTGGTTTGGTTTGGGGTTTTTTTGTTTGTTTGCTTGTTTTTGAGAGAGAGAGAGAGCACGTGCACACACAGGCATGTAGGCATTCTAGCTAGTGGAGGAGGGTCAGAGAGAGGTGAGAGAGCGAATGCCAAGCAGACTCTACCTCTCCCCCGTACCCCCGCCACAGCTCAATCCCACAACACCTGATCATGACCCAAGTGGGAAGCCCAACTGATTGGGCCACCCAGGTGCCCCCAATTCTTCCACTTTAAATGTGGACTGACCCTCAACTGCACCTAATATTTCTCCTCTATAAAATGGGAGTAGTAATACTATGTCTCTTACACAACAGTTGTAAAACTTAGATGAATTTGTGTAAGTTTTATACCTGACACAAAGTAAAGACTTAGTGAATTTTAGCTAAGATAATTATTAATAAATTAAGATTGAGAGGTTTCTGGGGTACCTGGGTGACACAATCAGTTGAGCATCCAACTTTTGGTTTGGCTTGTGTCCTAATCTCAGGGTCCTGGGATCAAGCCCCATCTCCAGCTCATGGTTCAGTGTTGTTGCCTTGAGCTCCCCACTCCCTCATGCTCTCTAAAATAAATGAATCTTTAAAAAAAAAAATTGAGGAGGGACACCTGGGTGGCTCAGTCATTAAGCGTCTGCCTTCAGCTCAGGTCACGATCCCAGGGTCCTGGGATCAAGGCCCCACATCAGGCTCCCTGCTTAGCAGGAAGCCTGCTTCTCCCTCTCCAGCTCCCCCTGCTTATGTTCCCTCTCTCTCTGTGTCTCTCTGTGTCAAATAAATAAATAAAATCTTTTAAAAAAAAATTGAGTAGTTCTTTTCTTCTTTAAAGATTTTATTTATTTATTTGTTTGTTTATTTATTTATTTATTTTAGAGCAGGAGCACCAGCCACATTGTGGGGAGCAGTGAGGGGCAGAGGGCAAGGGAGACAGACAGGAAAGGAGAAGAAAAGTCTCAAAACAGACTCTGCACTCAGCTCAGAGCCCCACAAGGGGCAGATCCCACGACCTTGAGAACAGAACCTGAGCTAAACCAATATCTAGTAACACTTAAGTGACTGAGCCACCCAGGAACCCACAGAGGTTCTTTATATATTCGAGTGGCGTTGCTTCTCAAACCTGACCACTAAAGCACACCTAATGGCAAAGAAACACTCATAGCCCCCATAGCATCTAAAAAAAAAAAAAAAAAAAAAAAAACCCAGCATCTCAGATGTGCCAAATTTCCTTAAAATTTCCAGTTTTGTTTTAAATATTCTTATAAATTTTACATTCTGCCCCAAATTATATCAATATTTGACTAAATATGTTTTCAGTTCATTTGCTATTAAGTAATATTTAGGAATTACAACTACAGCTTAAGGAGTTTACATAGTACAAGTACAGCTTAATATTAACCCACTATCTCCTATGTAATGTAAGTGGTATACAGTACTTGTTTATTTAGTTTGTAATTTTTCAAATCTCACGGTCTCTTCCTTCATGGAATCCACCAATGGATCCCGCTTGGAAAGTCCTCCCAAACCCAAGGATCAGAAAAATATTCTCCCACATTTTATTTCAATACATTTAACATGAACAACTTCAGTCATATAAAATTTTGTTTCGATGTGACAGGAATCTCAATTTATTTCCGCTTAGCTGCCACGCATCTTCACCCTCTTTTGCTCTGTCAAAATTCCCTAAAATAATGAAGCTTTCAAGATGTAAGCACATATTTAGATACTTGCTTCATTAAATGATTAACTGCTATATTAAAAATACAAATAAAAGCATACTTTTGAGTTTTAATTTTTTTAAGATTTTATTTTTAAGTAATATCTACATCTGACAGGGACTCAAACTCAAAACCCCAAGTAGAGTCTCATGCTCTACCTACTGAGCCAGCCAGGCACCCCTGAGTTTTAATTTTTTATTTTTTTTTCTGAAATGATTTTTATTTTATTCCAAATCCTTTCTTTTCTATTCCAATTTATGTTGCTATTTCATCTTATATAATTTTCCAAAGTCTTTTACCTCATTTTTATTTACATGTTTACATTTTTAATTATAATTGTATATATTTAAGGTATTTTATTTTTTATATAAAAAAATTGAAGAGCATTCTATAATTTTGGGTACAGCATTTAATAGAAGAAATCTTTGAAACACCTGGCAGTATTAAAGATCCATCTACATCTTTGGTGATTTTTCATGGCCATTACTGAATAGTTTGAGTTTGTAAAATAAAATTTCTATCCCCAATACACATCAGTGCCAGTTGATGTGCTAGATCAGATAGTTATGACATGGCCAGATTAATGAACTGCTGCAGTAAAGCAATGTGTTGAACTCTCAAGCCTTTCTGGTCTACATTAGAGAGAGCAAGTGCTGATCTTTGCAGCTCCCTGTCCCTTCTTTCTGTATCTGCATATGCAAATCTGTTCTCTTAGCCACAGCCACAGAATTAAGGACATCCCCTTCCACAAATGCAAAGCTAGAGTCGAAGAAGAGCTAACACTTTTCCTTTGTGTGTACCTATCCATCAAATTCAAGAATTATATTCTTTACTTTCATATATGTTGAAGTAGCTTTTTGCATTTTCAAAATGTCTCATGTTCTTGCTTTATTTTATGAAGAAGGAGGTCAATTAATTTAAAAAAAAAAAAAAACAAGGGATATTTTAGAACAGCTATCTCAGCATTTGAACTTTTCTCCCAGTAGTACAGTTTCTGTCTCCCTGTATGATTTACTCAATTAAAATTTATTCCAGAACTATAGTCCTTTAGCATGCTCTGGACACAGCCCAGATGGAAACCAAAGAATAAATATTTTGACCTATTTAAAGTCCCTCTGAACCCAGATGTAAGAATGCACTCCCCCAGTGGGTACCCACCACAGTTTTATTCTGAAGGACAGTTAATAGCATGGCTGGCATGTATGTCAGTGGTAGCTGCCCAATAATGATAGGATATCAGATCTGCCCCAGAAGTGTCATCATGGAACAAAGAGTCTTGGCTTACAACTAGTTCCTGGGGCACAGCTGGGAAGCAAAATACAGGAAGGCACTGACATACTGCCATAGCACAATTTCACATGATGGGGACCCCAAGTTGATTTTAAAAGTTTAATAAATGTCAACACTTCATGAGAAAGAAAAGAAACACTTATTACATGACATGTAGAAGTTACTATTTCAGTAACTTATAATAATTACCTCATTTAGTCCTTACAACTAAACTATACTATAGTATTATTATACCAACTTACAGAAATCTTGCCTAAAATGATACTATCTATAAATGACCAACCCAACTCAAGCTCAAGCAGTCTAAATTAAATGTCTTCTCTTTACAAATTAATGCCACTTAATGTCCCCAACTAAGCTCTTTACCTTCACCTTCCAAAAGCTTAACAAAGAGCAAGTTCTGCAGGTCTGAGTTATCTCAAGGGAGTATCTGTCCTAAATGTTTGATAGAAGCTTCCATTTCTAAAAAGACTACTTCTTCACCTAGGAGGACCACGGATGTATTCTGCCCCCTTTTCCTTGTAAATAAAAGCATGACATGATGGGATCTCGGTTGGGTCCTTCCACTGAAACCCTTTCCCAGCTACACCTCGTTCAAGTCCACCTCATTCTGGAAGAAATGAGACCTGTAGGGTCTTGCACACACTGCTACTTGTCAGCTTGTAAGTTTCCCTCAGTAAATTTTATTTTATTTTTGTACTGTGTGTATAAACACACACTGCTCCTTTGCACAGCAGCTGCACTATACAACATGAAGGGACCAAACCCATGAACAGCCCGCAATAGACTTGGGCGCATATAAATTTATTTCACAAAGAAAAGCACTTCAGGAGGCGCCTGGGTGGCTCAGTGGGTTAAGCTGCTGCCTTCGGCTCAGGTCATGATCTCAGGGTCCTGGGATCGAGTTCCGCATCGGGCTCTCTCCTCAGCGGGGAGCCTGCTTCCCTCTCTCTCTCTCTCTCTGCCTGCCTCTCTGTGTACTTGTGATCTCTCTCTGTCAAATAAATAAATAAAATCTTTAAAAAAAAAAAGAAAAGCACTTCAATTTGATGACATTTTAGGCTAAATGCTCACACTTCTTCCACATAAAATGAACATTTCTTTTAAGAAACAACTAATCTAGAAGGATTATAAAAAATAGTACGAATATCCCTTACTACACTAAGTTACATTCATTTTTATCACCTTCTATTCCATATGAAACATATCAATTACAAATTTGTAATCAATTAATACCTTTAAGGTCTTCATATGTCAAATTGGGTCAAATGCTCTTAGGGAAACTCACTCTTATCAAGACTTTGCAGGAAAAAAAAATTTGTGAAGAGACACTGCCCTCTGCTGGTTAATGATACACACTGTCCATAAATCTTTAATTTGAGAACAAAAGTAATGAAATGCATTAATATTTAAGTACCATGGTCCATAAAACCATTTACAGAGTCTAATAGTGAGTTTTGATTATATGAGAATGATAAACACATGTACACATTGTACATGTCTTAGCAAGAGCCAATATACAATTTCAGGCTCTTCTACTACAACAAATACAAAACATTATAATCAATCTGCAAATAGTTTCAAAGCAAATTTCCATTTTCATTCTTTCAGCAATTTTTTAAATAATGTATATCAATGCTATTTATTTGCATTTTAGGATCAATGATGAATGTCACCTTAGAAATCAATTAGTAACTACAGAATAAAGTTTTAAGGCCTTAAAAGTACTATAAACATGTACAGACACATATTTATCACCCTCCCCTACAGTGAAATTTTGGTACAAACTAAGTATCTTGAAGTTGATAAATGCCTATAAGACACATGTGAACATTAGTTTAGACCTCTCTATATAAACACTACTGAAAACTATAAAGATAACTTTATTGAATTCTAAGTAGTACAGAATAATAATACATGAAAACAGCCTTGTAAAAAAAAAAAATCCAACAACAGAAATGCATAAAAGGTGAGGGTCCCTGTATTATACACCTCAAATTCACTCCAGTGGCTATAGGCCAACATAATTAATTAACCCTTTGTATCCTTCATTTTGTTTTTCTATTTACATATTTTAAGATAGTTTTTAAAAAAGATTGTTTCACACTATACAAGACACTTAATCACCTTGATTTTCACTTTACAATAGATTTTTAAGATCTTTGTCAGAACAGTACATAAAGATTTAACCCACTGGTTTTAACAGCTATACAACAGAGATGTTCAAAAAAAATTTGGTCCACCCTCTCTACTGTTAGTAACGATATTTTCACACTAGTGAAATAAGAGGAGTGCTATAAGTATCCTTGTTTAACTGGCTGCAAGAATGATTTCTAGGATTCCTAACCTTTATCATAAATCTCATACTGTCTCCATGAAATAAAATACACACATTATATAAACAAATACTATGCAGTGTAGTTTTTATGTTTGCCAAACTAACACTTAGAAGCAACATTATATTAAAACTCAATGAGTCTACAACTGTACACAATAACTATATAAAAATAGGTAATTTTTCAGTGACTTAAAGAGAAACCATTAAAAACCAAAAGCTAAACCTATACAGAGGGGAAAATGCACATCATATATTTGTGAAAAATATTATGTATTCATATGTTTTTGACTATTTAAAAATATTCAGCCTCCAACCACCAAAAGCTCACAAAAATAGTGAGCATGTAACACACTTACAACCATACAGTATTCCATTGATCTTTCCTTTTTATATGACTCTTACTTTATACCACAGTTAAAAATCCCCAACTGAAAATACAAATAACTCTATAAATAGCACATTTCCTTGAAGTTCAACCTTCCTCATTTGTGTTCAGTAATCCATACAACTCTATGATTAGTTCTGCTGTGCGCTTAAACCATAAGATAAAAATGGCATAAAACAGGCTAGCTTTGCCAAACTAACACTTAGAAGCAACATTATATTAAAACTAAAATTAATACAACATTATATTAAAACCCCCTTTCACTTAGCTATAAATTTACTCTGAAGGTTTATTAATGAACAGCACAATCACAAACACCCTAGCTGTCATCAGATCCCTTTCTGTTAAATTTACTGAAGCATATACTCTACTGTCTGCACCTCTCCATACACATGCTTTGTAAAACCACAGATCTGCAGATTGGAACTGGTTTTTAATAAGTTTTCCCCACTTGCAAACTGCCCAGTCCCAAAAGTCTATCATCCTCTGTTAAATGTATAGCTCAGTACTTGAATGAATATTTAATCTACGGTTATACCTTGACTTTCTGTTGAATGCCCATTTCCCTCTGTGTCCTATTTCTATTTCCCCAAAACTATAGTTTCCTCGCCCTTTGGTTTTCCAGCTTTTGACTATGTGTTTGGCATGGGTTTGTTTTCATAGTTATCACATCTTGGAATAGCAGCAAAGAAACACTTTCTCTGCCTTTGCTTCAGAGATAAACCCATTAAAGCAGAAGGCCCAGAGCTGCTAATTTACCCCCTGAGGACCACTTTCTCCACAGACCCTACTGAGTAATTGAGACAACAGGAAGCTGGGAGCTGGACACCTGACATTCACTGAAAATAAGTTCCTTCCATAATTGTGTTTGTTTGGCTTTATCCTGTAGCATTTCCATAAATAAGAAGCATCATTTATTTACTTCAAAGCTGAATAATTATAAAGTCTCAGAAAATACATCTAATTCAATCTGCTATGGTGTCAATCAGTTACAGAAGTTAAATGGAGAAAATAAAGTGGGGTATAGAGGGACCAGAGGCTCTCTTAAAATGAAATAAACCCAAACAACACTAAATAAGTGTACAAAAACTAAACTCTATCTATTGAAAGTCTAGGTTTATAAACTGCCCAACCTCAGAGTGTTTCTTTGAGACACAGTGATTTGCACAGCCCAAATTTTCTTTGTAAGTAACCACATCAGTTACTCAGTAGAGTATCAACTTCAGACTCTCCACTTCACAAAGAGTGGATACTTTTGTAAAACGGATTTGCACTTCCAGTTCCTTTTCTTCATTTTTGCATAAGCTATCTGACTAGCAAGATCACCAATATGAACAAAAAGTAAAGCATAACAGGAACTGAACAAGAATCTGTGCTCAGCACTAACATTTTTCAGTCCAGTGCTGAGTGGCTGCATAAATCAGAGACTGATTTAGCTTTGCCACAGACACCGTTCATCTCAATAGCACCAGCAAACACATCTGTACAGTAATTGGATGAAAATGTACCATGAACTGTTCATAAAGAATCTATACTACAGAAATGCCTTCTAAGATGCATTCCACTGACGTTTACACTATAGTGTAAACCTATGCACAAATCTAAGAACAGCAGTTTATCTAGTAAGATATCTTGGTCATGCTTACTCAAACTATACATTTTAGGGCTTAGGATTCAGCATTAATTACGAAGGTCATGGGTATAGGCAGCACCAAAACTCAGGAAACATTCTTTCTAATCAAATGTGAAATATTAAAGCATGAAACACATTTTCTAAAACTTATAAGCATGTACCTAAGTGAATGTCATTTTAGAGAAATAATCTAATATTTCAGAACTTCCAACATTCAACATCAAGTAACTTACCAGAGCCACTTATGGAGACAATCTGTAACAGAGAAGAATTTCACACAGAGGAGCTGAGGAGGGTTTGGAATACTGCTTTCTTAGAAATCTTTTCCCTCATCAATTCCTTCAATCCCTTGCCAAGACAGCCTCCAATGTGTGTCCTTACTGGCAGATTATTGCTGCATTTTGTTCCTCAAATCAACTCTAGCATACCCCCAAATTAGAAAAGTTTGCATTAGACTTTTTAAATATAGATGGTATATGCTCTTTGGTTCTTGGATTTTAAGAATGACATAAAATTAAGGGGTATTTTAAGCACCCTCTGCTCTCTTGCAACAATGGGCAATAATTTCCTAGTTGTCTTACTTTGTGTGCATGTTTTAAATCTAGAGTATCTTTTATGATTATTGCAGTTGGTATTTTCTTATTTTATGTAGCCTTTTTTTTTTTTTAAGTTTTTAAAAATTTATGTGACACAGAGAGAGAGACATCACAAGCAGGGGTAGCAGCAGAGGGAGAGGGAGAAGCAGGCTCTCTGCTAAGCAGGGAGCCCGAAGCAGAGCTTGATCCCAAAAGTCCCTGGGATCATGACCTGAGCTGAAGGCAGATGCTTAACCAACTGAGCCACCCAGGCATCCCATTATGCAGCCCATCTTGCCTATATGTGTATTTACAAACCAGGCTGGATTTTATCCCCACTTTGTGTCATTCCTATTTCAATTTCCCATTATCACAGAACTGTTGACAAAAGTCATCTAGTTACTTTTTCCTATCATGTATTCCAAATTCACTGGAATAATCCCTTATGAGGACAAAGAAATGCAATTCCAAAGAAACTTATTAAAATTTACATGACCAATCCAACCCTTCAAATATGAGAGCACAGTTAAAAATGTTGTTATTCGATAAGACAAAAACAATGATGGCATTAACTACCTTACAGTATGAACTGTGGTGGAATAAACTGAGATAGTGGGTGCAGGCAGGGGCCATCAACAAAGACAAGACTGGAAACGTGCAAGTGCACCAGGTCCACATAGCCATCTGCTCTGCATGGAGGGAATGAAATAGAGCAATGAACTAAGGCATTTATTTTCAAAGTCCTAATTTGTTAACAAGACCTGTGCAATGAACTCTCATGTACTACTATGGTTCTATGATGCCCCTCCAAAAAAAAAATCCACCACAAACCACCTGCCATACTCTATGGGGACAAGTTAGAAGATTTTCCTAATAAATGTCTATACTTTAAAAATGTTTTACTTGCAATAGAAAGAAACATTAAAAGGGAAAATGTTAAAAGGAAAGATATTAGAAAATAATGTTTACAATATTAATCAACTTTGTGTGGACTTTTAAGAAGATAAAGACTTACACTGATATTCTTGAAGAGATATGCAAGTTATTACAGGCTTTACTTTAGGGAAGGGATTGGAAAGCGTGTCATTAAATATTTTTCCGTAATCTACTTTTTTTAAAATATATGGACATATATTCATTTTTCTTTTATTTTTATATATCTTAACAATGAGTATTTGGATAATGATATTAAGAGCCATAGTGATTTCCTTTCAAATAATTTTCTGTAAAATTAAAAGGATTTTAGTACATGGACACACCATAATTTACTCAATGATTCCCATTTATCATTGGACATTTTAGTTATAATTCAATTTTTGCTGACAGAATTGGACTACAACAATCACTTCTGTCAATGAAATTTTGTCTGCATTTCTGATTATTTCCTAGGAGTGGAAGAATGGGATAAGGGCATGGAGATGTCAAGGGCTATTAATGCATACTACCTACTTCCACCTAACAAATGCAGAGTGCCCACTCTAGCAACTACATTCTCAAGAGCAATGGGAATTTTCCTTTAATCTTTACTAATATGATAAGAAAAAGAAATCCTTCACTATTACTTGGAATAATACTAAGGTTTGGGGCACCTGGTGGCTCAGTGGGTTGAGCCTCTGCCTTCGGCTCGGGTCATGATCTCGGGGTTCTGGGATTGAGCCCCGCGTCGGGCTCTCTCCTGGGCGGGGAGCCTGCTTCCCCCTCTCTCTCTCTGCCTGCCTCTCTGCCTACTTGTGATCTCTGTCTGTCAAATAAATAAAATCTTAAAAAAAATTTAAAAATAATACTAAGGTTTGAACAATCTTTCAATTTTATTTACCTGCAAAGAAACAGGTTTTCATGCTATTCTAAGAATTATCAGAACAGTCCAAATTTTAAAAAATTAACACTTACAGGATGACTCAGAATATACATTCCCTAAAACTGGAAATACTCTACCAAGAGTCACTAGAATTATTACTTGTTAAGAAAATTTTAAATTATACAATACCTGTTACGAAAATTTAAAAAGTTGCTGGAAACTACCTACTTTTGTATCTTAACTCAAATAAAACCCTGGAGTATATGAAAACCATATGTGGATGACAGGAGTCAAACTGAGCAGGAATCTCTAATATCCATGATGGTTTTCTTCCCAGGGATTTACAACACATGGTTTTTCAGATTCAACACAGGGCCCAAGAGCTACAGTATGCTTTTGAAGACATAAGCAACAGTCTATCCAAATACCTCTCCTTAGCACTCTGGCCCACAGAACCCTAAGCACTGCTGGGTGATATCACTTCTTTTCATATTGCCCTCATGCTGGCAGAAAGAGTGAACGAATATGAGATATAAGTAGAAATATATAAAGCAATCCATCCGCCCAGCCTGCTGTTAGCACTTATCCTGAAAGTACTATCCCCACAGCCACAATTTCTCAGTGCCTCAGATCTGAACTCTGCCAGCCTTCTCCAAATTAGTATCAGGGAGTTCCCTGACTTAGAAGTTTTAAAAATGTTTTCAATGAGAGAGGCATGGTGCTACATGACTGCACCAGCTACAGCTGCCATCCTCACCACAGGCTGATGAGGGGAGGGTTAAAGCCTTCCTCACAGGTAGGAAAAATGCAGCTCACAGAGATAGGTTACAGAGCTGCCCAGCACAGAAACAGAATTCTAACACGGGTCTGTGTAATTGGGTTGGTTTTTGTTTACCTGCACTCAAATATGCAATCAAAACTCCTGTTAAGGAAAGAAGCACCGCAGAGATGGAGCAATGAACACTTGAATCTCCGACTGACAAAGTTATGAAAAATAAAACATTGGCCTGCTTTCTCTAGACTTTGGTTTTAAAGAGAACCGTTTCAGCTCTCTAATCTGGTGTCCAAAGCATGGACTTTAAGCTAGGCCTAGTCCCCTTTATGACTGCAGGTTGCAGACTTCAGTGCTTCCTTGTGCCCATCTAGAGAGATGAGCCTCCCAACACATGTAGGCAAGATGGCGTTTTTCCCCGATCTTCACCAACCCAATCATCCTTTCTGTTGGGCCAGGAACTGGCCCACTAAACTGACCCATCATCACTGGAAAAAGAAACCGATTCCCTTAGACCAGTCACAACCACCACTGAGCCAAGGTCAATTCCTCAAACTGGAATTCTGGAAGAAAGACACATATTTACCTAGTACATATCTACCTAGTACTCACCACAACTTTTCAAGGCTCCTTACATATTTAATTGTATTTATATCTCAAAACAACTATAAAGAGGTTATAATCTCCATTTTACATATGAGAAAAGGGAGATTTGGACAGGTTAGTTAAGTACTTACTCCAATCACACAGCTAGTAAAAGGAAAAGTCTGAATTTCAGTCAGTCCGACAAATCCTTGAACTTGTACCCCCTCACCACTACACAATAATGTTTCCCTTCTACATAACGAAAGTAAAGCTCTGCACAATTACATACAGAGCCTGAGAGAGATTCAAGACAAAGTATATTACTACCCAGAGGCTCTACCACATCCACACATTGTGTCATTCCCTTGAGTGTGACTTAGATAGCAATCCTATGTGATCACAGAGGATTTGCTTGAGCTCTATTTTTTTTTTGTAATTTTATTTTTTTCAGTGTTTCAAGACTCATTGTTATGCACCACACCCAGTTTGAGCTCTATTTTTAATTAAGCATACTGAAAGGAGATGTAAGACATAATTAATTTTATAAAACTTTGATATTACAATGGAAGTTAAAACATGCTAATTTTTTTTTCCTTAAAATGTTTTTCTAGTCTTTTCCTAAAAGATTATAAAATAACAGCAATAATAATGAAATATATGTACATATGCAACTCTCATCTCTGTCCCCCCAAAAAAGTGATATGTATGATTACACAACAGACAATTCTCCACTATTAAGATTTTGTTTCTTCACATTTTTTTAGTTCTTCATATTTTTTTTAAAGATTTTATTTATTTATTTGACAGAGATCACAAGTAGGCAGAGAGGCAGGCAGGCAGAGAGAGAGGAGGAAGCAGGCTCCCCGCCAAGCAGAGAGCCTGATGTGGGGCTCCAGGACCCTGGGATCATGACCTGAGCTGAAGGCAGAAGCTTTAACACACTGAGCCACGCAGGCGCTCCATAGTTCTTCATATTTTTAAAATGACATTATAACTCTGAGTTGAAATTTCCCCTACTTAACCATTTATTCATTGCTCATACTCAAGTATAATAAAAATCAGAATATTAAACAATAATAAGAGCTACATAAAACCGTTATAAAAACTGCACTCAAGAAGCAACAAGGCATACAAGTATTGATATTGTCCTCAGTTAAAGACAGCACATGGAAAAATGCAAACTGATCAATACAAATAAAAGAGTAAATATAACACCTGGAAGAATTAGCTGTAAGCACAAAATTTGTAGATATTGCCACAGAGAATTTATTGGTGCTCTAAGCTATCGTAGAAAATCATCCCTCCATGGAATCCAGAGTGTCCAGAAGACACTCTTGTTCTGCCTTCCTCATTTTAGAAAGAGGCAAAAACTATTAACAGCCATAGTTTATAGAGGATAAAATTATAGTAAATTAAAAATAACAGGTATGGCTAAATGAGGGAGAGAACTAGGTACTAGGCTTCTATATTATATGAGACTTTTTCAGGGTCTGCCTAACTGGGAACACCTTTCCTCTTTGAATTGGCTAACATTCTGATTCTTCTTTTTTTTTTTTTTTTTTTAAAGATTTTATTTATTTATTTGACAGAGAGAAATCACAAGTAGGCAGAGAGGCAGACAGAGAGAGAGAGGGAAGCAGGCTCCCTGCTGAACAGAAAGCCCGATGCGGGGCTCGAACCCAGGACCTGGGATCATGACCTGAGCTGAAGGCAGCGGCTTAACCCACTGAGCCACCCAGGCGCCCCCATTCTGATTCTTCTAATTACAAAGGTGTAGAACTATTAAAACAGTAATAGAGAGTAATCATGGGTTTCATCACCTATTCTTTATTTCCTTTGATATTTAAATATCAAAATCTTGTTCAGCAATATGCCTTCATTATTTTGAGCTTTTGGCCTGAGTATGGTCCCTGGCTCTGGCAGAGAGTGCTCGCTCTTTGGGGAAACAGCCCTAGTGGGTAATTTCCAGGCTATAGTTATAACAGCAGTCCTAAAAAGAGGTATGTTCTATCACCTTGCTCAGAGCACAGGAAGGATAGATTACGGATCCACTGATTAAGGTTTAATTATAGCCACTGACCTCAGTGAAATCCCATTAAAACTTTTTTTTTTTAAAGATTTTTATTTATTTATTTGACAGACAGAGATCACAATAGGCAGAGAGGCAGGCAGAGAGAGAGGAGGAAGCAGGCTCCCTGCTGAGCAGAGAGCCCGATGCGGGGCTCGATCCCAGGACCCTGAGATCATGATCTGAGCTGAAGGCAGAGGCTTTAACCCACTGAGCCACCCAGGCACCCCTAAAACTTTCTTTTGATTCAAAACAGTCTTATCAAATGATAAGTAAGTAAGACTCCTATACCAAAGCTACAAATCAGGCATCTGCACATGTTGCTCTTGTTTCATTAGCAGAGAAGGTTATCTCAAAGGAAAGGGAACAATGACTTTGGTTGGTATGCCTTATTTAAGAAGCCCTAATTTAGGGGGATGCCTGAGTGGCTCAGCCGGTTAAGTGTCCAGCCTTGGCTCAGGTCATGACCTCAGGGTCCTGGGATTGAACCATGGGTCCTTGCTCAGTGGGAGTCTGCTTGCCTCTCTCCCTTTCCTTTTGCAGCCTCACCCCAACTCATGCTCACAGGCACACTTTCTCTTTCTCGTTCTCTCAAATAAATAAAATCTTTAAAAAAAAAAAAAAAAAGTCATGCTTAGCTCATCATCCACCAAGAAAGAAAAATCAGTATGTAGCTGGGCCAAGGGTTCAGATCTCACTTGAAGAATTTTTCCCAAGTATTCCTCTAAGTAGCTTTTTCTTTAAGTTACCACATTTTATCAAAAGACTTCATAGATCCTTTTAGATAGCTACTATGTAAGAGAAAACAATCAGAAACCGAACCATAAAGTTATGAAGTGAATCAAACGGCCAGCAAGAGGATCAACTGCTGGGAAGCAGCGGTGTCCATATTCAAATCCAGCCCCACAAGCTACAAACGGTGTTCCTCTTACCCCTGGTCATTTACTCACTGGTCATACTAAAGTACTGATAGAGGCTGCCTCCTAGCTCATGTGTGATCATATGCTTAACAACAGCTTTTGACAGCTTTTGAAGGAAGTTAGGAACTGAACCACTATTTTAACATGACAGTCTCAGCAAGGCAGAATGATACTCCCAAAGAAAATCAGCTTATCGGTGATAGAGGGAGAACTGACTGTACTCACAGGGTCCAATTTTTTTGTTTTCTTGCATTGTCCCCAAACTTTGCAAACCATTTCCTCTTCTGCCGTGATATCTTACGCTTTACCATGTAAGTTGATATGATGAGTTAAGTAGTGAAAGTGGATTTCAGATTCAGACTGGAAAGCTACAAGTTCTTGAGGAAGATTTTTAAATGTAGTAAATTTATATATTACATTTGTAATTATTCTGTTCTTTGTAACACAGCAGTCAGTGAATGTTAGCTGAAAATGTAAAAAAGAGAACACTATTTATGTAAGAAGAAAGCAATAAAATATAGGCAAGATTCCTAGGTTTGAATCCTGGTTCTGATGTTTTTAACTAAATGGCCTTGGGCAAGAAGTCATTTAATCATTCAATAAACTATTTCTTGTGCATCTATTACGTGCTGGGTAAAGAACACTAAATGATACTAATAATATTATTAATACTAATGATTTTTCTTCCTAAGATTTTATTCATTTATTTGACAGACAGAGATCACAAGTAGGCAGAGAGGCAGGTGGGGTGGGGGAAGCAGGGTCCCCACTGTGCAGAGAGCCCAATGCGGGGCTCGATCCCAAGACCCTGGGATCATGACCCAAGCCACAGGCAGAGGCTTTAACCCACTGAGCCACCCAGGCGCCCCGATACTAATGATTTTTTAAATCCCTACTCTTACAGATCTCTCAACCTACTGCAAGGGAGACAAACAAATTAGGACATTATCAGCAGTATGCCAGACAGTAGTAAGAAGAAAAATAAGCTTAAAGGGGTACAAAGATTATGGGAGGAGGGAGCAGGAAAAAGTTGTTTCCATATTATTTTAAATAGAGTATCTCTTTGATAATTTATATTCACCTTTGATAACCCAAATATACTATTGTATGATTATATTATTATAAGAGATTAAGAGTTTTCTTTATTTTTATACTATTTTTCCATAATGAAAAAAAAATAGGAGAAAAACTAAGAAGGAATATTTTTTAAAAAAGGATCCCCTAAACAATTACAAATCCAGTACATCAGACAAAAAGCTGATAGTTAACCTTAGAAATTGCTATATAGGGGCACCTGGGTGGCTCAGTCGTTGGGCGTCTGCCTTCGGCTCAGGTCATGATCCCGGGGTTCTGGGATTGAGCCCCGCATCGGGCTCCCGGCTTGGTGGGAAGCCTGCTTCTCCCTCTCTCACTCCCCCTGCTTGTGTTCCCTCTCTCGCTGTGTCTCTCTGTCAAATAAATAAATATTTAAAAAAAAAAAAGAAATTGCTATATGCATCGCTATATACAAAAGCTATATACTTTTACCTTTAACTCGTCCTCCTCTAGAAGATCTTTTCCAACACTCTCTTACCCAATTCTACATGTGCCCAAAATACCTATTAATTCTCAAAGAAAAAGGGCTATTAATAATATACTTGAAAGCTGTTACACATCTCCAACTTACAAATGGATTCTATATTGATGGTTTAAAACCTAAAATACCTTTTAGTAGAGAAAAAATATTATATGATGTTGAAGGACCTCAATCCAAACAACAAATGTCTATTAAATTCCCTAAAGACCCGTGGCTTTCAACTCAAAGCATCCACCAGATTCAGCTATGGGGATTTTTAAAATTCAAACACTTATAACCCCTTACCAGAGATCATTATCTTACTGGTCTGGGTGAGGCCAGGGTTCTGTACTTTTAAAGCCCCACAAGGTTGAGGACAGCTTCTGGAGACTCTTAGCTCCAAAAGACAGATCACATCTGTCTTATTTTACTTCTTTAACCACAGCATAGAGCCCAGCACGAATAGAGCCTAAACATGCCATTAACTTCCCCAGCCTTCTTTACAGTTACAGCTAGCCACGGAATATAAAGGAAGTTTTCAGGTGGATTTAAGGAAAGTTTTTCCTCCCAAACAGAGGAAGGTGGGTGAGCCACCTTCTTGTACTATCTCCTTTCTTCCTGTCCTTGGAGAGAACATGCCTGGAGTAAGCACTTGTGAACACTCTCCCACTAAGGCCAGTAGGACAGAAGGATAGGAAGAGAAGGGGACCTCATGACACTGCTGAGCAGTTATACCAACCCTGGGACCCCAACCTCTGAATCCCTCAAGTGCCAAACACCTATATGGAACAGAGCCTTTTGTAGAATTTTTTACTATATATTTACTATTATAAACACTGAATAAATATGGAAAAAGTAAAAGAGATGGTTAAGAAAAAAATCCCAAAGTTTCAAAAGTCCTGCAATAGAATTTGGTTCTTAATAATCATAAAAACAGGTAGGTGTGCCCTCAATTTCGTTCTAACTCCCCAATTAGGGTGCAAGTTCCCCTTCACAACTGACACAGTAGACAGGATCATTCTAAATCCTCAAGAATCTTAAAAGTAATTCCACAAATCTCATAGCAGACTGGCACCTACTTAATCCACCGTAATCAGGGAGATGAGTCCAAAAGGAAATAGCACACTAGGGGGTCAACCTTCTGCCTCTGATCCCAGCCCCACCATGCTCATTTTATGCATCACTCCTCTTCCCCTTTCTCCTCCATTTGAAAAAGGGGTTGATAGAGGGCAGAAGGCATCGGATTATCTATGAACTGACACTATCACAGAAATGGCAAGAAATAAAATGAATAAAGTGCCCTGGACAAGGCCCAGCATATCATGAACAACCAATCTCACCAATCATTACTATCAAACTCATATGAAAGTAGAATTTTTTTTAAGATTTTATTTATTTATTTGACAGACAGAGATCACAAGTAGGCAGAGAGGAAGGCAGAGAGAGAGGAAGGGAAGCAGGCTCCCTGCTGAGCAGAGAGCCCCATGTGGGGCTCGATCCCAGGACCCTGGGATCATGACCTGAGCCGAAGGCAGAGGCTTAACCCACTGAGCCACCCAGGCGCCCCTGAAAGTAGAATAATTTAAAAACAACAACAAAAAAAATTTTTTTAATAATTTTTAAAAAATAATTTAAAAAATAATTTTTTCTCAGTAGAGTATGTAAGTTATTCAAAGAAGCCAATTTACTTTTTCTTTTTTTTCAAAGATTTTATTTATTTGAGAGAGAGAACCTGAGTGAGAGAAAGAAAGTGAGTAAGAGAGAGAGCACAAGCTGAGGGCAGAGACAGAGGGAGAAGCAGACTCCCTGCAGGGATCCTGATGCAGGGACTTGATTCCATGATACCTGGTATCATAACTTGAGCTGAAGGCAGATGCTTAACCAACTGAGCCACCCAGGAGCCAGCCAACTTACTTTTTCTTAAAGTACTGACTTAAACTAAAGCCTCAAAAACAGCCTCAAAAATCAGGAAGCATTGATTTCAGTTTAGCAACAAAACATTAGGTCATAAACCGTGTAACACAAATCCCAAAATTCGGCAAATTTAAGTTAGCAATAAATAAAATCAGGCTCCCTAGCTCTGAGGGCTTGAGGTCCAGATATCTCTCCTGCAGATACAATATTTACTAATCAAATGGCTTTCTACTATACAACTTGGCATCTCAGATTTTCTGAATCCCACAATTCAATACTTTATCAGAATAAAATGAGGATATAATATGAATATTTTCTTTCTTAATACCTCTTCCACATATATAAATACTAACTCCCCAGTCAGAGTACAAGCTCCAAAGGACTTAACTTCATATGATTTTGTTTCTCTACCTGGTATTTTATACTCTATGTTATACCACCAGTGACCAGGAAATAGAAACAAAGTAGAGGTAAAAAAAGAAAATGAGAATATAAAATCTCTGTGCTCCTAAAGTTCATATTATATAGGCCACATCAGACATTCAAAACTAGAATGCAGGACTATTAGTCTACATTTCCTTTTCTTCACATGCTTTAAGAATACAGAAATTCTGTGATCTAAAGCATATTAAAATATAACATAGGGACTCACCACGGAAATGATTCCTGATTGTTTTTAAAAAGACTGCCCAAGATTCAAGATTTTTTTGGAAGGGTGCTAACTGATTTAAAAATAAAAAATCCAATTCTAGAAAAGGATTAAAATATAAAATGGAATGAAGCTATACCACAGCTCTTGTATATAAAACAATTTAATAATTGAAATCCACTCCAGATTAAAGGGAAATTCGTTTCAAAATTCTATCTTTTTAAACTTGTTCAAACACTTAAGGATTCAAATGAAATCCTTATGTTATGAAACGCTCCTAAAGTTCATGAGAGAACATTCCCAGCTCTGCAGTATAATTTTTCAACTTTTTGGCATATCATCTTAATAGATTATCACTTAAAATAAAATTAATGCAAAATAAGAGGTATCATTTTGGAGCCCCCAACTATTACCTTTCCTTCCAAAAAGATAACATGATTTATCGTGCCATAGATAAGTCTCTCATACTGCACACATGGTCATAAATACACTACTTTTTATGGTGTAGGCTAGATATCACTGTCCCCAACACAATGATTCTTTTTTACTCAAGAAAATCAGTACAGTAAATAACTTTTCTTCCCTTCGAGACAATCACAGTGCTTGAGGCTGCTGCAACACAAAAACAAAATATCTTCACAAATGTCTCCAAACAGTCAAGCTGAAAATCTAAGCCAAAGTTTCATTTAACAGCCTGTCAGTTTTTTGATGTGAAGCTAATGAATACAGTGGCAAACAAATCCATCAAACCTAACATCAAAACAACTGCACTTCATCCTACCAAACAGAAAAATGAAATACAACCTGCAGGCCAGCTCTTTGATCCAGCCTAGCCAGGAAGCAGACCTGTGAGTGCCATCACAGCTGCTACACCAAAGTAATCATGGACTTCATTCCACCACAGAAGGAGAGAAGGCTCCAGAAATGGAAAACATTCATCTCAAATATTCATCAATATCTTATTTCAACTGCTAAAGTGTTGCATAGTTTTACATCTCTACCAGAAAAAAAATACAGCATTTCATTCTAGATTACTCAAGTTCAAAACTATAAAGATGCCTAAAATAAATAACTAGATAGTATGTTCTATTCATACTACAGTATGAACAGTATGAAAACCTCCATTTGAAAATGGAGGTTTATTAAAAGCCCTTCTGTTCTTTATGAAAGCTCCTTGAAGACAAAGAAAACACATCTTTCTTCTTTGTAAAAGCACAGGCACAATTCCTGTTGCAAAGGAGGAACTCACTGAGCACTCTCTGAAGCTGAACTCTGCCTAACTCAGTAGGCAAATGGGCACGTAGCTATCTAGAACATTCCTCTCGATTTTTCTTCAGTGAAAACTTTACCTCTGATCAATGTAATGGGGGAAATTACATAACCCCCTTCTTAGGTAGGTGAGTTCTCTTAAAGGCAAGGCCTTTCTGTTCTAGAGTATAATTTTCTGAATAAAAATCACCAATTCCAATATTACCAGTGACCCTGGGGTTATCTTTTCAAACCCAATGTTTTGGGTTTTGTTTTGTTTTTGTTTTGTTTTAAACAAAAAACTGAGTTTTGGAGGAGGAGGGGCAAGATGGCGGAGAAGTAGGAGACCCTGTTTGAACCGGTCCCCTAAAGTGAGCTAATTATCTACCAGAACACTCTGAACACCCATGAAATCAGCCTGAGATGTAAGATTATACACTTCTGGATCTCTATGGGGGCAGAAGATATTAGTGGAGAGGTAAAGCGGAGTGGGAATGCTTGGACTGATGTCGGAGGATAAACAGAAGGGTGAAGGAGCCACCCACTGGAAAGTAATACCCCAATAAAAAAGTTCTCTGTGGTTGGGGACAAGCATTAATTTGAAGTCTGGTTGAAGGTACTCAAAAAGAGCAAAAGAGCTTAAGGGGCAACTGGTAGAATCGGGCAGTCAGGGGCCTAAGCCCACGGACCCAGGATGACCACTGCCGGCGATCACCTGTGCCAGAGAGTGTGGCAGAGCCTCCATGGTCCCTGAGCGCACCACTGCTGGGCTGGAAACACTCCGACCCTCGACCCTCGTGTGAGACAGTCTGGTATGGGGACCAGCCAGCACTCGCTACGTCCACAGACTTCTGCACTCCCCTGAACTCACCAAACTGTGAGGGAGTTGTGGGTGCACTCCCCCCAAACCTAAGGGAGCTTGGTGTGTGCACTAGCCAGCTGTCTCTAGGACTAGCTGAGGATCTGGTCGGTCCCAGTCTGCACTTGAGAGAACCCGCTAATCTCTGGTCCGGATCCCTAGGCAGTGGCAGCCTTCTGCAACCTGCCCAACAATGATGTCTGGACCCCAGACAACAGTCCCAGCAAAGGCAGACACAGGAAGCAGGCTCCCTGGACCAATACTGCTTGAGGTTTTAGTGGCACCGGAGTGCAGAGACAACGGGCACCTCCTGTGACCACTGAGATGGTGGCTGGGGGCGCTCACCGCCTGTGGGAGGTTGTGCGGTTCAGCAGACATTGCAGAGGGGGCGTCTGTGTGTTCTGGACCACCGAGAGGGGAGCAGTCGGAGGTTCCCCTCTAAGGCGGAGGTCTGGTTGCAGTATGCTTTCCACTAAACCTCAAAAAGCCACCAAAGAACAAAAACCTCTACAGAATAAAAGCCTGAAAAACCGGTTTCCACAGAGCCCAGCCACTTGATAGGGGGCAGGACAACTCAACCCAAGCAACACTGACTGAAAAACAATGCGGCAGGCCCCTCCTCCAGAAAGCAGGCCAAAAGAACAAGAGGACAACCTCCACAGGGTCCCCATAAAACAGTAAAATCCTAACATGAGGGGAAAATAATATATTAAGCACCTGGTATTGTCCTAAAACCTGTATATTTCATAGGTACAACTTTTTTTTTAATTTGTTCTCAGAATCCTTGTTCTTTTTAACTTTTTTAACCTACTTACCATTACAACTAGAGGTTTAATACAACATATTCCATAATAACCTTTTAACTTGAACTTTTTTCTTACATAGACCTGTTTTTCTTTTCTATTTTTTTAATATACATATAGATATAAGCTTCAAGGCAACCCTCTTTCCCTAATCAATACTACCCCTGTACATAAATCAGTTTTAATTTCCCTTTATCTCGGTAAAGTTGAGTCCTTTAACAAAGATACCAAGATACACCAAGAAGAATCAAAATAACCTTCCTCACCCACCTCAAGGATTTATAACCACCCTCCCATCTTCTTCTTGTTAGTGTTTCTGTGTATTTGTTTTTGCTGGTATTATAGAAATCTTATCCTTGGGATTCATTTGGGCTGGGTTCTGGTTTTTTTTTTTTTTTCCTTGTCATTTACATTTGTTGGTCTTTTTGTTTGTCCATTTTGTTTATATACCTCATAAATCTTACTTTTAGGGCTCATTCTGCTGTGTTTTCTCTTTTCTCTCTCTCTCTCTTTTTCTCTTTTTTCTTTCTTTTTGTTGGTGACTTCCAATTGCTCCTAAACATTTCAGGGTGCACCCTGCCTGGATCATGGTTGATATATTCAGCTATACATCCCTTCAACCACCTCTCACCAAAATGAATAGGAGGAAGAACACCCAACAGAGGGAAAATTCAGAGACTGTGCCCTCTCCATCAGAACTATTGAATATGGACATAAATAGTATGTCGGAAAGGGAATACAGGGTAACAATTATACAGGCAATGGCTAGGTTGGAGTAAACCATAGTGACAACATAGAATCTCAAAGGGCAGAAGTGAGAACTGCCCAGGAAAAAGTTAAAAATGTAATAAATGAGACCCAATCTAATCTAAATACTCTAACAGCTAGGGTAACTGAGGCAGAAGATGGAATTAGTGATCTAGAGGACAAAATGATAGAGAAAAAGGATCAGGAGGAGGTATGGAACAAATAGCTTAGAAGCCATGAAAACAGAACTAGGGAAATAAATGATGCCATGAAACATTCCCATGTCAAAATTATTGGGATCCCTGAGGGGCTGGAAAAAGAACTAGAAGATAATAGCTGAACAACTACTGGATGAAAATTTTTCCAGTCTGAGAAATGGATCAAGCGTTCATGTCCTAGAGGCAGAAAGAACACCGACCAAGAACACCTGCATCAAGGCACCAAATTATGAATCTCATGAATCATAATTTTGACAGGAGCTTCTGAGGGCAGCTAGGAGGAAGAGATTCCTTATGTACAGAGGAAGGTCCATCAGAATAACATCAGACCTGTCCACAGAAACCTGGCAAGCCAGAAAGGGCTGGAAAGACATATTCAGGACACTAAATGAGAAGAACATGCAGCCAAGAATACTTTATCCAGCAAGGCTGACATTCAAAATGGATGAAGAAATAAAGAGCTTCCAAGACTGGCAAGGTTTAAAAGAGTATGTGACCACCAAGCTGGTACTAAAGAAATATTAAGGGGGGGTTCTATAAAAGAAGGAAGAACCCAAGCGTGACATAGACCAGAAATTTACAGAGACAATCTATACAAACAAGGACTTCACAGGCAACATGATGTCAATAAAAACGTATCTTTCAATAATCACTCTCAACGTGAAGAGCCTAAATGCTCCCATAAAATGGCAGAGGGTTGCAGATTGGATAAAATGACAGAACCCATCCATATGCTGTCTACAAGAGAAACATTGGGAACCTAAAGATACATCCACACTGAAAGTGAAGGGATGGAAAAGCATCTTTCATGCCAATGGGCCTCAAAAGAAAGCTGGGATAGCGATTCTCATATCAGATAAATTAGATTTTAAACTAAAGACTGTAGTCGGAGATACAGAAGGATACCGCATCATTCTTAAAGGGTCTATCCATCAAGAAGATCTAACAATTGTAAATATTTATGCCCCTCGTATGGGAGCAGCCAACTACATAAGACAACTGTTAATCAAGATAAAGAGCCATAGTGATATGAATATATTAACAGTAGGAGATTTTTTTTTTTAAACAGTAGGGAATCTTTACACACCACTCTCAGTAACAGACAGATCATCCAAGCAGAAAATCAATCAAGAAACAAGAGCATTGGGCGCCTGGGTAGCTCAGTGGGTTAAGCCTCTGCCTTCAGCTCAGGTCATGATCCCGGGATCCTGGGATCGAGTCCTGCATCGGGCTCTCTGCTCATCAGAGAGCCTGCTTCCCCCTCTCTCTCTGCCTGCCTCTCTGCCTACTTGTGATTCCTCTGTGTGTGTGTGTCAAATAAATAAATAAAATCTTCAAAAAAAAAAAAAAAAAAAAGAAAGAAAGAAAGAAAGAAACAAGAGCTTTGAATGACTCTTAGACCGGATGGACCTCATAGATATATACAGAATGTTCCACTCTAAAACAACGGAATACTCATTCTTCTCAAGCACACATGGAACTTTCTCCAGAATAGAGCACATACTGGGTCACATATCAAGGCTCAACTGATACCAAAAGATTGAGATTATTCCCTGCATATTCTGAAATCACAATGTTTTGAAACTGGAAATCAACCACAAGAGAAAGTTTGGAAGGAATTCAAACACTTGGAAGCTAAAAAGACCATCCTGCTTAAGAATGTTTAGATCATGATATGGTGAATGCTGTGAACTGTGTAAGCCTGACGATTCACAGACCTGTATCCCTGGGGCAAATAATACATTACATGTTAATAAAAATAAATAACAAAAAGAAGAAATGAAAAAGGAAAAAAAAAGAATGTTTGGAACAATCAGGAAATCAAAGAACTTAAAACAATTCATGGAAACCAATGACAATGAAGACACATTAGTCCAAAACAAATGGGATATAGCAAAGGGGGTCCCCAGCAGGAAATACACAGCCATCCAAGTCTCACTCAGAAAACTGAAAAATTCAGAATACACCAGTTCTCTTTACACCTTAAAGAACTGGAAAACCAACAAAAAATTAAGCCAACGCCACGCACAGAAGGAAAATAATCAAGATTAGAACAGAAATCAATGAGATAGAAACCAGAGATACAGTTGAACATATCAACAAAACTAGAAGCTGATTTTTTTTTTAAGATTTTATTTATTTATTTGTCAGAGAGAGAGAGAGAGTGCGAGCACAGGCCGACAGTGTGTCAGGCAGAGTCAGAGGGAGAAGCAGGCTCCCTGCGGAGCAAGGAGCCTGACGCGGGACTCGATCTCAGGACACTGGGATCATGACCTGAGCCAAAGGCAGCTGCCCAACCAACTGAGCCACCCAGGTGTCCCAAAGCTGGTTTTTTTGAAAGAATCAATAAGATCGATAAACTGCTGGCCAAACTAATCCAAAAGAGGAGAGAGAGGACCCAAATTAATAAAATTATGATGAAAGGGGAGAGATCATGACTAACACCAAGGAAATAGAAACAGTTATAATAACAGAAACAATAGAAACAATATAATAGAAACAATAGAAATAGAAACAGTTATAATAACAGAAATTATTATCAATAACTATATGCCAATGAGTTAAGCAACCTAGATGAAATGGATGGATTCCTGGAAACCTATTAACTTCCAAGACTGAAAGAGGAAGAAATTGACAACCTGAATAGACCAATATCTAGTAATGAGATTGAAGCAATGATCAAAAACCTCCCAAAAAACAAGAGCGCGGGACCTGATGCATTCCCTGGGGAATTCTACCAAACATTCAAAGAAGAAATAATACCTATTCTCCTGAAGCTATTTCAAGAATAGAAACAGAAGGAAAGCTTCCAGACTCTTTCTATGAGGCCAGCATTACACTAATCCCCAAACTAGGCAAAGACCCCGTCAAAAAGGAGAATTTCAGACCAATGTCCCTGATGAATATGGATACCAAGATTCTCAACAAGATCCTAGCTGATAGGATCCAACAGTACATTAAAAAGATTATCCACCATGACCAGGTGGGATTTATCCCTTGGATGCAAGTGTGGTTCAATATTCACAAATCAATCAATACGATAGAACAAATCAATAAGAGAAGAGACAAGAACCGCATGGTCCTTTGAATTGATGCAGAAAAAACATTTGACAAGATACAGCATCTGTTCCTGATTAAAATGCTTCAAAGTATAGGGATAGAGGGAACATTCCTCAACTTCATAAAATCTATCTATGAAAATCCCACAGCGAATATCATTCTCAATGGGGAAAAGCTGGCAGATATCCAAGATCTATAGAGAACTTCTCAAACTCAACACCCAAAAAACAAATAATCAAGTTAAAAAATGGACAGAAGACATGAACAGACACTTCTCCAAAGAAGACATACAAATGGCTAACAGACACATGAAAAAATGTTCATCATCATTAGCCATCAGGGAGATTCAAATCAAAACCACATTGAGATACCACCTGACACCAGTGAGAATGGCCAAAATTAACAAGACAATAAACAACAAGTGTTGGAGAGGATGTGGAGAAAGGGGAACCCTCTTACACTGCTGGTGGGAATGCAAGC
Source organism: Lutra lutra (assembly GCF_902655055.1). Lineage (NCBI taxonomy): Eukaryota > Metazoa > Chordata > Mammalia > Carnivora > Mustelidae > Lutra > Lutra lutra. Next base: position 33,491,035 of record NC_062290.1, on the reverse strand, counting down.
CGGTGCAGCCACTTTGGAAAACAGTGTGGAGATTCCTCAAAAAATTAAAAATACAGCAAGCCTATGACCCTGCAATTCCACTACTGGGTATTTACCTCAAAGACACAGAGGCAGTGAACAGAAGGGCCACCTGTACCCCAATGTTTGTAGCAGCAATGGCCATACTCACCAAACTGTGGGAAGAACCAAGATGCCCTTCAACAGACAAATGGATAAAGAAGATATGGTCCATATATACAATGGAGTATTATGCCTCCATCAGAAAGGATGAATATCCAACTTTTATATCAACATGTACAGGACTGGAGGAGATTATGCTGAGTGAAATAAATCAAGCAGAGAGAGTCAATTATCATATGGTTTCACTTACTTGTGGAGCGTAAGGAATAACACAGAGGACACTGAGTGAAGGAGAGGAGAAGTGAGTTGGGGGAAATCAGAGGGGAAGACAAACCATGAGAGACTGTGGACTCTGAGAAACCAACTGAGGGTTTTGGAGGGGAGGGGAGTGGATGGTTGGGAGGGCCTGGTGGTGGGTATTAAGGAGGGCACGTATTGCATGGAGCACTGGGTGTGGTGCATAAACAATGAAGCTTGGAACATTGAAAAAATAAAATAAATTTTTTTAAAAATAGGGCTTTGTAAAGCTCTTTTCTAAGTCATCAAATTAAGAAATATTGGTTTGTAATATATAGAATATAACCAGTACAGACCCACATGCTATACCACATTAATTCTGTCCCACAAAGAGACTCTGTCTTGGAAGCTTTTATGTATTCTTACCCATGTGACAAGTAAAGGAGATCTCATTTCCCCTAGTCCTTCAACTATGAAAAAACCATGCCATTATTTTTAAAATTATCTGCCCCCCTCAAAAGCACAACTCATCCCTTGTGAATAATAACTATTTCTTTTTTTTTTTAATTAGAGGCTTAAAATATATTTTTTCAAGTACATGTGTTTGTAGGTACCCTAATCTCAAATAACCATAAAAACATAAAGTCATAAAACTTTGGGTACTTGAAGGGGAAATATTTATAGATAGATAGGACTTACAGGACCCCTCAGATGCTACTATACACAAATATAAAACTAGCCCTGAGTATAATAATAGCTATCATTTAGAATAAACTAGATAAAGCAAATAATTCAGTAGGCAAAACTTCATTAGTTTAAGAATTAACTTAGACATCCTCAAAGCTAAAAGTTTATTTGGTTTTTTCTTTTTTTTTTAAGATTTTTTAATTATTTGACAGACAGATCACAAGTAGGCAGAGAGGCAGGCAGAGAGAAAGAGGAGGAGGCAGGCTCCCTGCTGAGCAGAGAGCCCAATGTGAGGCTCAATCCCAGGACCCTGAGATCATGACCTGAGCCAAAGGCAGAGGCTTTAACCCACTGAGCCACCCAGGCACCCCTGTTTGGTTTTTTCTAGGATTTATTTGTTTGTCAGAGAGAGAGAGAGCAAAAGCAGGGGGAGCAGCAAGCAGAAGGAGAAGCAGACTCCCTGCTGAGCAAGGCGCCTAATGTGGGACTCCATCCCAGGACCCTAGGATCATGACGAAGGCAGATGCTTAACTGACTGAGCCACCCAGGCATCCCAAAGCTAAAAGTCTTCTAGGTACAGTTCATAACTAATCCATTATACATTTGTTCCCAGCAAAACACAAAAATTAACTGTCTAATTCACAAATTTTCCCAAGATTAAAAACTACACACGCACATGCATGCACACATGCACACAATACAGTATTCATATTGCTGTGTAAAGAAATAGACTTGGAGATCAATAAAAATGTGCCCAAAAAATTACAAAGACACCAAAATATGCACAAAAATGCCATCATAGCACCCTACAATATAAGAGAACTTATTTAATGAGACTAATCAAGAAAATATTAAAATTGAGGGATATAAAAAAATAAAATAAAATAAAATAAAATTGAGGGATATGATTTAAAAAAGCATAAGTATGTTTTAGTGAAACATTCAAAACTGTATCCGTTATAAATTTAGTTTCCAGTTCCTGTATAAAATAACTGAAATTAGTTACATCTACTCACAGAAGACTCTTAATATATCACCATGTCAATTATTGACTGGGACTCTCTGTGGTAGAGAGTATACTGCCCTAACCTTCCCATCCCCACCAACAAAGATTCCATGTCTCAATCCCTGCAATTTGTGAATATGTCATCTTATATGACAAAAGAGATTTTGCTCGCTCTGAAATGTAGGAGACCACATGGAAAGACCTGAGAGATACCTCTAGGAGCAAAGACCTAGATAACAGGCAGCAAGAAAATGGGAACTCAGTCCTACAACCTCAAGAAACTGCATTCAGTCAACAACCTGACTGAGCAAGGAAATGGATTCTTCAACAGCATCTTCAGTAAGAAATGCAGCCCTGCAAAAATTCTGATTTTTGCTTGGTGAGACTAATATCAAACTTATAACCTATAGAACCATGGTAAGTGAGTATTGTTTTAAACCAGTACTTTTATGGTAGTTTGCTCCAATAGCAATAGAAAACAAATACATTCTCAGAGGAGGAGAACCACATCATCAAAAGTAAGGGAAAGGTAGAGGCAACACCTAAAAACATCTCAAACACATGCAATTAAAACAATTTTTAACCAACTAGCCAAAACTGCATCATAGTCATTGAACAATTTTGTACCTAGCAAAATACCAGAACCAAGACAGTCATATTCTTTAACTAAATTGAATGATAAAAATCAACACAGCATGAGTGCATATCCACATACCTAAGATTTTTCTCCCCTCATAATAAGTCTATGGGGTGGAGAGGTATTTCTAATTTATAGAGGAAGAAACTAACAAAATAAATAAATGACTGTCCTAATGATATGTGGTTAGCTAGAAGAAAAATGGGACCTTAGACCCCTGCCTCCTCCACTATGGTGTTCTACTTCTTAGACCCACAATCCTAGGCTCTGTCTGCTGTGATTTCAGAAAGGACCACTACCCAACCTCCCTCCCTTGGTCATACTCCAGTCCCATTCCACAAGCACAAAGAAATGTGGAATCCCACCAAGAACATTTTAGCTTTGGGGAGAAGCTATTCTCCCCAGGGTACCAATACCATGAACTAGATCTGAAACCCACAGTAAACAAGCACCAATTTTTCTGGTAACTGAACAGCTGTGATAGCTGACTTCTATGTCAATGATTAAAGATACAAACCATAAAATAACACACCTTGCTAGAACTACGGGTCTATGCCTCCATTTCAATGCAGATACAAGCATTACCTTTCTGTGAAAGCACTGTAAGTAGCTGGCCAAGACACATACTCTGAGTTTTCTATTTTTTTTTTAATTTTTTTATTTTTTTCAGCATAACAGTATTCATTATTTTTGCACCACACCCAGTGCTCCATGCAATCCGTGCCCTCTACAATACCCACCACCTGGTGCCCCCAACCTCCCACCCCCCACCCCTTCAAAATTCTCAGATCGTTTTTCAGAGTCCATAGTCTCTCATGGTTCACCTCCCCTTCCAATTTCCCTCAACTCCCTTCTCCTCTCCATCTCCCCTTGTCCTCCATGCTATTTGTTATGCTCCACAAATAAGTGAAACCATATGATAATTGACTCTCTCTGCTTGACTTATTTCACTCAGCATAATCTCTTCCAGTCCCGTCCATGTTGCTACAAAACTTGGGGATTCATCCTTTCTTTTTTCTTTTTTTCTTTTTCCTTTTTACAGCTTTATAAACATATATTTTTATCCCCAGGGGTATAGGTCTGCGAATCGCCAGGTTTACACACTTCACAACACTCACCATAGCACATACCCTCCCCAATATCCATAACCCCACCCCCTCTCCCAACCCCCTCCCCCCATCAACCCTCAGTTTGTTTTGTGAGATTAAGAGTCACTTATGGTTTGTCTCCCTCCCAATCCCATCTTGTTTCATTTACTCTTCTCCTACCCCCTCAACCCCCCATGTTGCATCTCCTCTCCCTCATATCAGGGAGATCATATGATAGTTGTCTTTCTCCGATTGACTTATTTCGCTAAGCAGGATACCCTCTAGTTCCATCCACGTCGTCGCAAATGGCAAGATTTCATTTCTTTTGATGGCTGCATAGTATTCCATTGTGTATATATACCACATCTTCTTTATCTATTCGTCTGTAGATGGACATCTAGGTTCTTTCCATAGTTTGGCTATTGTAGACATTGCTGCTATAAACATTCGGGTGCACGTGCCCCTTCGGATCACTACGTTTGTATCTTTAGGGTAAATACCCAGCAGTGCAATTGCAGGGTCATAGGGTAGTTCTATTTTCAACATTTTGAGGAACCTCCATGCTGTTTTCCAGAGTGGTTGCACCAGCTTGCATTCCCACCAACAGTGTAGGAGGGTTCCCCTTTCTCCGCATCCTCGCCAGCATCTGTCATTTCCTGACTTGTTCATTTTAGCCATTCTGACTGGTGTGAGGTGATATCTCATGGTGGTTTTGATTTGTATTTCCCTGATGCCAAGTGATGTGGAGCACTTTTTCATGTGTCTGTTGGCCATCTGGATGTCTTCTTTGCAGAAATGTCTGTTCATGTCCTCTGCCCATTTCTTGATTGGATTATTTGTTCTTTGGGTGTTGAGTTTGCTAAGTTCTTTATAGATTTTGGACACTAGCCCTTTATCTGATATGTCATTTGCAAATATCTTCTCCCATTCTGTCAGTTGTCTTTTAGTTTTGTTCACTGTTTCCTTTGCTGTGCAAAAGCTTTTGATCTTGATAAAATCCCAAAAGTTCATTTTTGCCCTTGCTTCCCTTGCCTTTGGTGATGTTCCTAGGAAGATGTTGCTGCGGCTGACGTCGAAGAGGTTGCTGCCTGTGTTCTCCTCAAGGATTTTGATGGATTCCTTTCTCACATTGAGATCCTTCATCCATTTTGAGTCTATTTTCGTGTGTGGTGTAAGGAAATGATCCAATTTCATTTTTCTGCATGTGGCTGTCCAATTTTCCCAACACCATTTATTGAAGAGGCTGTCTTTGTTCCATTGGACATTCTTTCCTGCTTTGTCGAAGATGAGTTGACCATAGAGTTGAGGGTCCATTTCTGGGCTCTCTATTCTGTTCCATTGATCTATGTGTCTGTTTTTGTGCCAGTACCATGCTGTCTTGATGATGACAGCTTTGTAATAGAGCTTGAAGTCCGGAATTGTGATGCCACCAACTTTGGCTTTCTTTTTCAATATTCCCTTGGCTATTCGAGGTCTTTTCTGGTTCCATATAAATTTTAGGATTATTTGTTCCATTTCTTTGAAAAAAATGGATGGTATTTTGATAGGAATTGCCTTAAATGTGTAGATTGCTTTAGGTAGCATAGACATTTTCACAATATTTATTCTTCCAATCCAGGAGCATGGAACATTTTTCCATTTCTTTGTGTCTTCCTCAATTTCTTTCATGAGTACTTTATAGTTTTCTGAGTATAGATTCTTAGTCTCTTTGGTTAGGTTTATTCCTAGGTATCTTATAGTTTTGGGTGCAATTGTAAATGGGATGGACTCCTTAATTTCTCTTTCTTCTGTCTTGTCGTTGGTGTAGAGAAATGCAACTGATTTCTGTGCATTGATTTTATATCCTGACACTTTACTGAATTCCTGTACAAGTTCTAGCAGTTTTGGAGTGGAGTCTTTTGGGTTTTCCACATATAGTATCATATCATCTGCAAAGAGTGATAGTTTGACTTCTTCTTTGCCGATTTGGATGCCTTTAATTTCCTTTTGTCGTCTGATTGCTGAGGCTAGGACTTCTAGTACTATGTTGAATAGCAGTGGTGATAACGGACATCCCTGCCGTGTTCCTGACCTTAGCGGAAAAGCTTTCAGTTTTTCTCCATTGAGAATGATATTTGCCGTGGGTTTTTCATAGATGGCTTTGATAATATTGAGGTATGTGCCGTTTATCCCTACACTTTGAAGAGTTTTGAACAGGAAGGGATGCTGTACTTTGTCAAATGCTTTTTCAGCATCTATGGAGAGTATCATATGGTTCTTGTTCTTTCTTTTATTAATGTGTTGTATCACATTGATTGATTTGTGGATGTTGAACCAACCTTGCAGCCCTGGAATAAATCCCACTTGGTCGTGGTGAATAATCCTTTTAATGTACTGTTGAATCCTATTGGCTAGTATTTTGGCGAGAATTTTTGCATCTGTGTTCATCAAGGATATTGGTCTGTAGTTCTCTTTTTTGTTGGGATCCTTGTCTGGTTTTGGGATCAAGGTGATGCTGGCCTCATAAAATGAGTTTGGAAGTTTTCCTTCTATTTCTATTTTTTGGAACAGTTTCAGGAGATGGCGGCCTCCCGGACTCCGGCCCGGAGGAGCCAAGAGCCCGGGTCCCCACTCCTCAGTGCGCCCTCAGAGAACAGCGCCCAATGACTCCCGTCACCCTGGCCTCCGGCCGCACTCCGAGCTGACCAAGCCTGCGACCAGTTCAAGGCAACCCCGAGCTGAGAGTCACTCCTCGGCTCTGTCTCTGTAGCCGGCTTCCCCCTTCTAATACCAGTAAGCTCTGCGACACTCAGAAACCCCCAATCCTTCTGCGACCCTGCGGGACCTGAGGCCACGCTGACCCCGCGGGACCTGAGGCCACGCTGACCCCGCCTGGGCTTCACCCCAGTTAAGCCTCTGGAGCGATGTCCCTCAGCGGAACAGACTTTTAAAAGTCCTGATTTTGCTCCGTTGCTCCGCTGCTCGCTGGGAGCCGGCTCCTCCCCCTGCGGTCTATCTTCCCGTCGCTTTGGATTCACTTCTCCGCCAGTCCTACCTTGCAGAAAGTGGTTGATTTTCTGTTTCTGGAATTGCTGTTCTTCTTCTCTTCAATCTCCCGTTGGATTTGTAGGTGTTTGCAATCTTTAGATAAGCTATTTAGCTGATCTCCCACTACCCGAAGTAGTCTCAGCTGCTACTTCTCCGCCATCTTGACTCCTCCCCCCCGAGTTTTCTATTTTTTTATTAGTTTATTATAATATGAAGAATGTGTAATGGGAAGAAGTAGTTCAGTTCTGTTCCTTTCTAAATTACCCCTCATAAACAGAAATTACTCAAAACAGAAAAAGTGTTCTAACAGCAGGAGGTTTCTTTTTTTCGCAAGTTCACACAAATGCTTCCTAAGCTGTCAAAGGGCTATAGTTTCTTTTTAATATACTATGTAATTCTCTAAATACACATCTAAACTAAACCTAGTGTTCTCTTCACTGAATATATTTCTATCCAAGTTCACCCAGTGGTTCTATATGCAAGTTTTATCAATGTAGAATGAATAATACTCATACTGTGGCCGAGAGACAGCCATATAAGTTGTATGTGTCACGTTCCACTAAATCTGTGTCAATTTTACATACTCTGTAAAATATACAGTTTCATTTAGAAGCTCCCCTCTGCCAGCCTGTACTTCTGCCTTCAAAGCCACAGGAAAGAAAGCAACCTAATGGAAGCTACCACCTCATTGAAGATGTCTTCTATTTAACACCACAGGGGGAGATTAATTAAATTAAATAGAAGTTATGCCCTGTGAATGAAAATACACAGTGTGTGAACTAAATTAAATATAACTGAGCAGGAGATGCAAAATTTTATACCAAATTTAACATAAAGATATATTTCTTGTTAAAGTATATTCTATATTACTTTCAAGAAATTCATGTTTGTACTAAAGGCAATTTTAATCATTTCTTCTTACTATCCTCCCTCAACCTCTTACTACAGTTTTAACAGAAACTCTCCTCTGTAAGTAGTTGTTTTCTAAGCCATGGACTAAACTCAATTTGGACAGAGCCAAGTCTACCTAACGTGGAGCCACAGGGAGCCACTAAAAAATCTCACAAAAATACAATTGGTGGCTTTAAGAAAGAAAGCAAACATCAGCTACATAAAAATTACCTCTGCTCCACATTAATCTCAAAACAGAGAACTATAGCTACAAATGATAATATAGCCCATATAAAATAAATATACCTGGTCTGAAATAAATTATCATGATAAGCACACAACATCAATGAAGGAAAAAAACTGCTGCATGTGATCTTAGAGTTTCCTGCTACAATAACCAGAATACACATTTAATTTATGCTTTATTTTTGAGGCATAACTTACCAATTTAGCAACTTTCCCATAGTCAATCCATCGAACTGTAGCAAAATTTGTAGATTCTGCACAGTTGAAACCATGATTAAACCCAGCATGGTAGCCATATGGAAAAGTGATCATAAATTCTCCAGCCTCCTGAGTGATCTGTAGAGTAGAAAACATATAATATTTTCTAATTATAAGACTTTCTAAGTTGCAAATACAATTAAAATATATTTCCAATAAAGAAAAGAAAAAAATGCCATGATATCAGAGCTATCTAATATAAAAGAAGTAGCCACAGATCTTTACCCAATCCATTAACAGTTAATCAGGAAACATTAAAGACTTTTCTAAACAGGGTATGACCCTGTTTACGGCAATGTTGTTCAATCATTCAATCCATAATCAAAGATATTATATTTTATATGAAGATGTTTTTAAGTTATCCAAGTAAATTTGTTTTAGCACTCAACCTGCATATTTTAATACTTTAAAAATTCATATTACTGTAGTTCTGTAATGGGACCTATTTTGACTCTTTTTTTTTTTTGAAGTTACAGCTATAGAAACTCTAATAATGCACCCTCAACAGGGTTTACTATGAATTTTGTTGCTAAAGAGATGGCAGTATTCACCAAATTATTCTTTCATAATACTCAGAAAATATACAATTAACTATATTCCATTTAATAGTAAAGTTTCTATCAAAGAACTCAAATATGTATGTGTGAGTGCATCTTTAAATATAATTAAAGAACTTGGGTAAACCAGTCAGAGCTTAAAAGCAAACATGAGAAATACATTTATTCTATTCCTATTTTTTAGGTTAAAGAAATCTGGCTTTTTATAACCACCAAAACACACAAATCACACCATGAGCTATAGAAAAATAGTAATGCAAAATTTTTCTGCTCTTTTTTTAAAAATTTACCTATACTATGATGGATTATCAAATGTATTACCTATGGTTCATTTTGTCACCATGGTTCAATTCAGTCCTAAAATGCTGAGAAATGAATCTGGTAGTACGTATGTGTATGTAGACATATAGGAGACATACTGTATAAATACAGATGCACACAAGGCAATTCAGTTGCCATTTTAGGTATACAAAAATGTTGTATGTAGAAGTATTTTCTTTTACAACAAATCTGAAATTTATCTTATCGCCCTCTGGCCTGTGACAGCCCAGAAGGTGTTCTACTACAATGAGCAGCACTCTGCTGCCACCTGGCAAGCAAAGAACGACTCCTCAGTGTTCAACATGGTTCCAGATCCATCATTCTGAGCCACATGACAACAGAGCCTGGTTCTCTCCTTTCCTGGTCTAACTGAATTCCATTAATTATAACCGGGCTTGGAAACTAGGCACTTCCCTGTACTATGTGATAAAACAAAACTCAAGCTGGTCAACTATTTCTAACCCTACACATATGGGTGAAGAGGGTAGGGTTGCTGCCACTGGGATAAAGTAACTACCTTCACTGCTCCATTGAATCCCACCCACAATCCTTTTCTACTCTACCTAGAAAACTCTATTCTTGCCATGTTGAAAAAGAGTACCTGTTCCCATTGAAAGGGACTCTAAATTTTATGCTTCTATATAATTTCCAGAAACAGTGAGTCTCAGTTAGCCAAAATGTTTTTTGGCTTATTTTACTGCCTCTGTGTAATATGTACATAAGAAAGCACAGTGACAGAAAAGAACAAGTCCCTTTCATTAAAAGACTAAACAATCATCACAATTCCATATCATAAAAGAAGTTGGAAAGGAAAGTACACATAATCTAAAAGCAGATATTATGAGTTTATTAAACATATATATACATGTATGTGTGTGTGTGTATAAAATTGCAAATACATTGAAAGAAAAAGGAAAATAATGTTACTTTGACTGTGAAATGATTGCCTAAAAAGAGGGTCAAAATGAGGAGAAAGAAGGCTATGCAAAGCCCTTTTATAGATCATCTCTTTTCATCCTCATAATAGTCCTATTAAGTCCTATTAAGTCCTATTAAGTCCTATTAAGTTCTCCAGCTAAAGTAACTGAAGCTCAGAAAAATTATGTAATTTCCCCAAGTGACAGAAACAGGAATGAACTTGGGAAGTTTAATTCAGAAGCCTACACTACTCTGTCCCATGTTACATTATCATCATCAGAGAATAAGTTCCTCGAGGAGTACAGAGTCATCACATATTCTTCATCAACATGGAAGGGGAAATGGCAGTATTTCACATAAAAAACTGCAAATGTCAATCAGATGGTGAGGCACTGGTGTCTTCAGGAGCCATGAAATGTCCCAACCTCAAGAGATCAAAGGAGAACCTGTCATCTGGTGATTTACCAAGTAGTACTGAAAAGCCACAGCCCAGAAAGGGGTGCAGGGCACCTGCTTCCTTCTCCCCAGAGCTTGAAAAGGAGCTACAAGCTCTAAAGGCCTCCAATCCTGGGGAAATGAACCAATCCCACACTCTATTTCACATGACCCTCTCTTCAAAGACCAGCTTGATCAGTATCCATCACCAGCCCTAAAATCATTAAGGATTTTCTGTTCTTGGGAGACTGATCCATTCATTCTCCTCTCTCTTCTAAATTTCCAACTTAAATAGAACTATCTAATTAAGTTAATGCCAACCACCTAAAAGAAAGACTCAATGATGATGTGTCTGAGACTGAAAAGCCCAGTGCCTAGAGGTATCTGTAAGTAAGACAGAACCTCACAGTGGCAGTGGCCCATCTGGGGGACACAGCCCCTGACCTCTGTACCTGTGACAGTGCTGTAGTCCATCACCAGCTTCTCTCCACACACAGGCACATTCCCCACAGTATACATCTCAAAGACCTGCTTTTTGTCAAGGCTAAGACTATGCGAGTAAAACATTGGTGAGAGCATCCCTGTCACACAAGACAAATATGTCTCATCTCATGCATGAATACAGCATAGACAGTTTGTGAGTGAGCAGCAACCACCTCCAAGTTGGAGAATGACTCCTCATCCTTACAAAAATTCTACACTGAACAAAGCTGGGGGTGGGGGGATGTGCTTTCAGGGCTGGGGATTAAGAAGAGGTAAAGATTTAGTCACAAGTGAAAAACTTCTAAAGTGAAAAACATGTACTGAGTCTTACAGAACTTAATCTTCAGAAATATTTCAAAGAAGCAACTTCTGATTATTAAATCATCAGGCAATTTTATTCATAATGAACTCTCAATTGTTTTATGTCTGAATATGTTTAGAAGCAACATACTGGTATCATAATCATAGACTCTAACCAACCAAACTAACGATAATTGTTCTGAGTTCTTTTTTCATAAGATTTATATTTACGTAAGAGAGAGAGCATACCTGTGCACACAAGTGAGGGGAGGGGAAGAGGGACAAGAAGACTCCCTCCTGAGTGCCTAGCCCATGGGAGGGCTCCATCCCAGGTCTCTGAGATTATGACCTAAGCCATAGTCAGATGCTTAACTGAGCCACCCAGGTGCCTCTGTTCTGAGTTCTTTTTAAAAAATAGATCACACATACATAAACTATGTTGTTCATATAAAAGACTTTAATGTAGAAGTGCTACATCTTATTTTGTTGAATGTCCTGCATTTTATTTTTAGTATTATTATAAGTGAACTATAACCAGCATGAAATTATAGTAAATGTACCCTGAAATAAAAGTAATTTAATGGGGGGTGCCTGGGTGGCTCAGTGGGTTAAGCCTCTGCCTTCAGCTCAGGTCATGATCTCAGGGTCCTGGAATCGAGCCTCGCATCAGGCTTTCTGCTCAGCAGGGAGCCTGCTTCCCTCTCTCTCTGCCTGCCTCTCTGCTTACTTGTGATCTCTCTTTCAAATAAATAAATAAAATCTTTTAAAAAAAAAAAAAGGTAATTTAATGGGGCACCTGGCTGGTTCAGTGGGTTAAGCCGCTGCCTTCGGCTTAGGTCATGATCTCAGGGTCCTGGGATCGAACCCCACATCGGGCTGTCTGCTCAGCAGGGAGCCTGCTTCCCCCTCTCTCTCTGCCTGCCTATCTGCCTACTTGTGATCTCTCTCTGTCAAATAAATAAATAAAATCTTTTAAAAAAAAAAAAGTCATTTCAAATTAGTACTCAGATAAATAATTGTTATATTGTAAAACATGAATCTGAATTTTTCTCCCCACATCCTAAAAACCCTATTTGAAGTCAAGGATATATTAGTTTGTGTTAAATCTGTCTTACATATAAATACTATACATACAAAATGAATGTTAAAAAATAATACTAATTTACCTTATCAAAGGGAATACCATATTTCTTCAATACTGACGGAGATATCAGTGTCATCTTGTGGCGAAGAAATGCATCACACCCTTGAGAACTGCTTGGGAAAAAACCTAAATGGAAACAATGAATATAAGTAGTGATTTGCCAATTATGATAAAATTTCAGATAGATTTTTTTAAAGCTTATGTTCTAGTATTCTCACAGAAAGTTCTATGCAAACATACACCAACTCCATCAAAAAAACCCTGGTACTAAAAATTAGAGTCAGAATTCTTAAAAGCTAAAGGATACATCTTTATATCACTAAAGGCTGACCTTCCTTACAAAAAGAGCTACCAAGAATTGTTTTCATAAGATATAAAATTACTAAGCCTTACAAATTTCAACTTACAAATTTTAATTCAACCTAATATCTGGTAAATGGAGAAAATAATAAAGATGGTTAGGAAAAGTTAATACACATTTTAATATAGAAATCTCTCATTTTAAGAAAGACTCCTAGAGGTGATCGTTCCAAATGCCTGGCAAGAGAAGAAACAGCAGTTCCCCACCTTTCTGTGTTTCTTTCTGATCAATTTAATACAGTTAACTGCTACTTCAGATGATGCTGCTATTAAAGACAGGAGTACATATATCCCTTAAATTGGTATTTTTGTGTTCTTTGGGTAAATTTCACTCATACATGGAATTTAAGAAACAAAACAAGCTAGCAAATAGGAAAAACGACAAAGAGAGGCAAACCAAGAAACAGACTCTTAAATATAGAAAGTAAACTAATGGTTACCAAAAGGGAGGTGGGTGAGGGGAATAGGTGAAATGTGTGATGGGGATTAAGAAGTGCACTTGTTGTGGGGCGCCTGGGTGGCTCCGTGGGTTAAAGCCTCTGCCTTCGGCTCGGGTCACGATCCCAGGGTCCTGGGATCGAGCCCCGCATCGGGCTCTCTGCTCGCCGGGAGCCTGCTTCCTCCTCTCTCTCTGCCTGCTTCTCTGCCTACTTGTGATCTCTGTCAAATAAATAATAAAATCTTTAAAAATAAAAAAAAAAGAAGTGCACTTGTTGTGATGAGCACCGGTGGAAGTACTGAATCACTATATCATACACCTGAAACTAATATTACACTGCATGTTAACTAACTGGAATTTAAATTAAAAGGTTAGCTGCTACCAATTTCTTGAACCAAATTCCCAGACAGCTCCGGTCAAATGCTTGGAAACCTGTCCCACCAGTCTGTGTGGGAGCAGTGTTTTGAGCAGTCCTTTAAATGAGGAAGCTTAAGATGCAGCAACCCTTTTGCTCAATAGTATATCAAGGACTAAAACATAGTCGTTTTTCTCCACCACTGACTTCATCCCTGCAGTTTTTGTCTGAGACAGACTCATTAATTCAGCCACGCAAGCTACAGGAAAATGAACATGCATGATGCCCTGCTCTTCTCCTTACTTACTCAGAGAGAAACACTACCAACGCAAAGCAAGTGGGAAAGCAAGAAGGGGAAGTGGGAAAGCAAGAAGGGAAAGAGACACAGGGAAAAGACAGAGAAGAATCCTAGAGAGAGAACCCAGAAAGAAAACAGAACTCACCAGGAAGACAAGGTGATGCACATGAATAAAGTGGGAAGATGCACAGAAGCTGTTTAACTCCTCCACTGCCAAAATGAAGACAAAGCCACTAGAAATGTTACTTATCTAACTCTATAACTCACTACATGCAAATAGCTCAAGCATGTGACCAATTTGACAAAAGGATTACCAGTATTCATTAACTATGAACAATTTTAACCTCATAGAAGTGTTTCACAAGAATATTTTTAAAGTAAATCGAAACCACAATGAGATACCATTCTAACACCAGTCAGAATGGCTAAAACTAACATGACAGGGAACAACAAATGCTGCCAAGGCTGTGGAGAAAGGGGAAGCCTCTTACACTGTTGGCAGGAATGCAACTGGTGCAGCCACTCTAGAGAACAGTATGGAGGCTCCTCAAGAAGTTAAGAGTAGAGCTATCTTACAACCCAGCAATTGCACTACTGGGTATTTATCTAAAGGATACCAACATAGTAATCCCAAGGGGCACCTAAACCTCAATGTTCATAGCAGCAATGTCCACAATAGCCAAAATGTGGAAGGAGCCAAGATGCCCTTCAATAGTTGAAGAGGTAAAGAAGATGTGGTTCATATATACAATGAAATATTATTCAACCATCAGAAAGGATGAATACCTACCATTTATATCCATCACATGGATGGAACTGGAGGGTATAATGCTAAGTGAAATAAGTCAATCAGAGAGACAGTTATCATATGATTTCACTCATATGTGGAATATAAGGAACAGCGCAGAGGATCATAGGTGAAAGGAGGGAAAACTGAATGGGAAGAAATCAGAGAGGAAGACAAACCATGAGTGACTCTTGAGTCCGGGGGAAACAAACTGAGGGTTGTGGAAAGGGAGGTAGGTGGGGGGATGGAGTAATTGGATGATTGGCATTAAGGAGGGCATGTGATATGATGAGCACTGGGTGTTATACGCAATTAATGAATCATTGAACACTACATCAAAAACTAATTATGTACTGTAAGTTGGCTAATTGAATTTAAATTAAAAAAAAAAAAGAGGGGTGCCTGGGTGGCTCAATGGGTTAAGCCTCTACCTTCAGCTTTGGTCATGATCTCAGGGTCCTAGGATCGGGCCCTGCATTAGGCTCCCTGCTCAGCAGGGAGCCTGCTTCCCCACTCTCTGCCTGCCTCTTGTCTACTTGTGATCTCTTTCTGTTAAATAATTAAATAAAATCTTAAATAAATGAAAAAGAAAAAATATAAATAAATAGGACTTATTGATGCCACCATGGAGTATGTGATCATCAGAAGGAAACAGATCAACTAGCCAGGAAAGAGCCATTAGGGTATAAGGAACCACCTGTAAAAGGTAGGATGTTCTGCTTAAGCATCTGCATCTGAATTTTTTAAATAAGCTGGAAATTTTAAAAGTATATGGCAAAGAAAATAACAGAAATACTATCATTCCAGGGGCTCAGTCGGTTAAGCATCTGACTCTTGATTTCACTCAGGTCATGATCTCATGGTTGTGAGAGTGGGCTCCATGCTGGACATAGAGCCTGCTTAAGATTCTCTCTCTCCCTCTCCCACTGCCCCTCTCGCCCCTCACTCTGCCTCCACAGTCACGCGCACTCTCTGTCTCTCTAAAAAAGAAAAAAGAAAAGAAAAAGAAATACTACCATTCCCTACAATACCAATAGGAATAAAAGGAATCATTTTGTCCTATATGGTCACTTGAGGCAGCCCTCTGTATATGGTTAATATATACTATATATAAATAGAAAATAAAACATTATACCAAATAAACAACCCTATGAAAAAAAAATGCAGATTTCAGTTAATGGAGAGAAAATACCACACTAATGTAATGGCCATATCTACACAATAAGACATGCTGAGTCTTACACCACAGACAGTAAAGCACAGGAGGGTGGTCCCCAAACACACAACCTATGGAAACATTTTTAATACTACAATTCAAATGGATTTATCAAACTTCTGAAATCTGTAACTCTGTGCATCCTAAATGAATTCACTTTTAAATTAAAATCAATGAAGAAAGAGGAGTCTATTCAATTTTCTTTTGATACAGATTTGTAATCAGGACCTGAACAATATGGTGACTGGTCATAAGTTAATTTAAATTGGAAAACCACTGAAGTAAGGTAATTTGCAGCGTATTAAAAACTTTGGCTTAGAATTTGTATTTACAACAGGCCATCAGAATTATATTTTACATTACTGGAAAACACCTCATAATCAGCACAAATTATGCTCAAGCATGTGCCTCAAAATGAGTTTTACCTCAAAATATCTGCAGGAATACATGGTTCATATTCACCTCACCCCACAGTCTATGAAAAGTATTTTATCAACATATAAACAACCCAGTATAGCCAGAATACTATTAGATACAAAATGATAGTATTTTCAAAAACTCAGAATTATGCTGGCTGAAGAAATGTTGGTGTATTTAATAATAAGTAAAATAAAAAAACAACTTTGGGGTCACTTGCATAAAGAAACAACAGTAATGTGGATAGAAAAGATAATATTTAAGTAAAAATTCAACTTAAGACAAAGTTTTTGAAGAGTCACCAAGAAAAGAAAAAAGATAGTATGTGTTAAAACTTCTGCAAACAAGTTCTTCAAAATATGCCTCTCAGAATCATTTTTTCTACTCTAATATTTGCTTTCTTGACATTCTCTTTTATAAGTTTTGAATAATTTATTTAGATTAAGTACTCTCTGGAAGTTATATTTTAATGTTACTACTGTAACAGTCCATAAAATTTTCCAGTTTACCAGTCACACAGTGCAACTATCTGCTCTTCCACAATATTGGAAATCAAGAAGTTCCAATAAAGAAAAAGTTTTAGGGGCGCCTGGGTGGCTCAGTGGGTTAAAAGCCTCTGCCTTCAGCTCGGGTCATGATCTCAGGGTCCTGGGATCGAACCCCACATCGCACTCTCTGCTCAGCAGGGAGCCTGCTTCCCCCTCTCTCTCCACCTGCCTCTCTGCCTACTTGCGATCTCTGTCAAATAAATAAAATCTTTTAAAAAAATTAAAATAAAGAAAAAGTTTTACATTGAACCTTCAATCATCTAGTTGTGGAAATAGCAGCTAGCATCCCACTGCCACACCTCACACTCCATGGTCTCTAACTAATATGCTATATGTAGAACACACAGAATAAACCTGACTCATAATTCTGTAGGATCTACTCTTGTCACGTTAGGTCACTTGTTTTATTCTTACATAAAAACAAACACATTAAGGGAACAAGATACAAAATCTGCATGAGTGCTGTAGGGAGATGGGTTTCAGTCTCTTTTTTTTAAAGATTTTATTTATTTGAGAAAGAGCATGCAAGCACATGTGAGGGGGTGGTACAGAGAGGGGAGGGAGAAGCAGACTCCCCACAGAGCAGGGAGCCCCACGTGGAGCTTGATCCCAGGACCCCAAGATCATGACCTGAGCCAAAGGGAGATGTTTAACCAACTGAGCCACCAAGGCACCCAAAGAATCTTCTTCTATAGGGATATTTTGATAGGAGCATTTGAGAGTCAGACTACAAGGTGCAAACTATGCTATGGGATTCCATATAAATCTTACTAAATCCCCTCTTACTGGTGCTTAACACACATGCTTATTTGAGCACCAACCTTCCTCTCTCCTTTAACACCCTTGACAAACACACACTTCTTCACTGGTATAAATTGGAGAGCTAAGTTTTAGACCAAAGAGCTAATTGTTGGAAATATTTTTTTATTATCTCTATAAGTTTTATTTCTTTTCTTGTTTTACTGATTTTTTATTGTATTATGTTAGTCACCATACAATACATCATTAGTTTTTGATGTAGTGTTCCAAGATTCATTGTGTTCCATGCAATACATGCCCTCCTTAATACCCATCACCAGGCTCACCCATCCTCCCCTCTAAAACCCTCAGTTTGTTTCTCAGAGCCCACAGTCTCTCATGGTTCATCTCCTCCTCTGATTCCCCCCCCTTCACTTTTCCTTTCCTTCTACTGTCTTCCATGTTATTCCTTATGTTCCACAAGGAAGTAAAACCATATGATAATTGACATTCTCTGCTTGACTTATTTCACTCAGCATAATCTCCTCCAGCCCCATCCGTGTTGATGCAACAGTTGGGTGTTCATCCTTTCTGATGGCTGAGTAATATTGCATTGCATATACGGGCCATATCTTCTTTATCCATTCGTCTGTTGAACAGCATCTTGGCTCTTTCCACAGTCTGGCTACTGTGGACATTGCTGCTATGAACACTAGAATACATATGGCCCATCTTTTCACTACATCTGTATCTTTTTTTTTTTTTTTAAAGATTTCACCCATTCATTTGACAGAGACCACAAGCAGGCAGAGAGGCAGGCAGAGAGAGAGGAGGAAGCAGGCTCCCTGCTGAGCAGAGAGCCCGATGCGGGGCTCGATCCCAGGACCCTGAGATCATGACCTGAGCCGAAGGCAGCGGCTTAACCCACTGAGCCACCCAGGCGCCCCACTACATCTGTATCTTTAGGGTAAATACCCAGTAGTGCAATTTCAGGGCCACAGGGTAGATACATTTTAATTTTTTTAAAAGATTTTATTTATTTATTTGACAGAGAAAGAGAGATCACAAGTAAGCACAGAGACAGGCACAGAGAGAGGGAGAAGCAGGCTCCCTGCTGAGCAGAGAGCCCGATGCAGGGCTCGATCCCAGGACCCTGGAACCACAACCTGAGCCCAAGACAGAGGCTTAACCCACTGAGCCACACAGGCACCCTATTTTTAATTTTCTGAAGAATCTCCACACTGTTTTCCAAAGTGGCTACACCAACTTCCATTCCCACCAACAGTGTAAGAGGGTTCCCCTTTCTCCACATCCTCTTCAACACATGTTCTTTACTGTCTTGTTAATTTTGGCCATTCTAACTGGTGTAAGGTGTCATCTCAATGCAGTTTTATTTGAATCTCCCTGATGGCTAATGATGATGAACATTTTTTCATGCGCCTGTTAGCAATTTTAAGTCTTCTTTGGACAAGGGTCTGTTCATTTCTTCTGCAGATTTTTTGATGTGATTATCTGTTGTGTGTGTTCAGTTTAAGGAGTTCATTATAGATCTTGGATATCAGCCCTTTGTCTGTAATGTCATTTGTCAATATCTCTTCCCAATCCGTGGGTTACTCTTTGTTTTGTTGACTGTTCCCTTTGCTGTGCAGAAGCTTTTGATCTTGATGAAATCCCTAAAGTTCATTTTTGCTTTTGTTTCGTTTGCCTTTGGAGACAGATCTTGAAAGAAGTTGCTGTGGCCAATGTCAAAGAGGTTACTGCCTATGTTCTCCTCTAGGATTTTGATAGACTCCTGCCTCACGTTGAGGTTTTTTATCCATTTTGAGTTTATCATTGTGTATGAGTGTAAGAGAATGGTCAAGTTTCATTCTTCTGTACATAGCTGTCCAATTGTCCCAGCACCATTTATTGAAGAGACTGTCCTTTCTCCACTAGATATTTTTTCCTGCTTTGTCAAAGATTATTCGACCATAGAGTTGAGAGTCTATATCTGGGCTCTCTACTCTGTTCCACTGGTCTATGTGTCTGTTTTAGTGCCAGTACCATGCTATCTGAGTGATCACAGCTTTGTAATAAAGCTTAAAATCAGGCAACATGATGCCCCCAGTTTTGTTTTTCTTTTTCAACATTTCCTTGGCAATATGGGGTGATTTCTGGTTCCATACAAATTTTAGGACTGTTTGTTCCAGTACTTTGAAAAACGCCAGATGGCGCTGAAAGGATAGATTGCTCTAGGCAGCACAGATTTTTAACAATGTTTATTCTTCGAATCCATGATCATGGAATGCTTTTCCATCTTTTTGTGTCTTCTTCAACTTCATGAGTGTTCTGTAGTTCATTGAGTATAGATCCTTTACCTCTTATTCCTAGGTATCTTATGGTTTTTGGTGCTGTTTTAAATGGAAATGATTCTCTAATTTCCCTTTCTACAGTTTCATTGTTAGTGTGTATAAGAAAGCATCTGGTTTCTGTACATTGATTTTGTATCCTGCCACATTGCTGAATTGCTGTATGAGTTCTAGTAGACTAGGGTGCAGTCTTTTGGATTTTCCACATAAAGTATTATGTCATCTGTGAAGAGACAGAGTTTGATTTCTTCTTAGCCAAAGTGGACACCTTTTATTTCTTTTTGTTGTCTGATTGCTGTTGCGAGGACTTCTAGTACTATGCTGAACAGCAGTAGTGGCAGTGGGCATCCTTGTCGTGATCCTAATCTCAATGCAAAGGCTCTCAGCTTTTCCCCATTGAGAATGATATTCGCTGTGGGATTTTCATAGATAGATTTTATGAAGTTGAGGAATGTTCCCTCTATCCCTATACTTTGAAGCATTTTAATCAGGAACAGATGCTGTATCTTGTCAAATGTTTTTTCTGCATCAATTCAAAGGACCATGCGGTTCTTGTCTCTTCTCTTATTGATTTGTTCTATCGTATTGATTGATTTGTGAATATTGAACCACACTTGCATCCAAGGGATAAATCCCACCTGGTCATGGTGGATAATCTTTTTAATGTACTGTTGGATCCTATCAGCTAGGATCTTGTTGAGAATCTTGGTATCCATATTCATCAGGGACATTGGTCTGAAATTCTCCTTTTTGACGGGGTCTTTGCCTAGTTTGGGGATTAGTGTAATGCTGGCCTCATAGAAAGAGTCTGGAGCTTTCCTTCTGTTTCTATTCTTGAAATAGCTTTAGGAGAATAGGTATTATTTCTTCTTTGAGTGTTTGGTAGAATTCCCCAGGGAATGCATCAGGTCCCGCGCTCTTGTTTTTTGGGAGGTTTTTGATCACTGCTCCAATCTCATTACTAGATATTGGTCTATTCAGGTTGTCAATTTCTTCCTCTTTCAGTCTTGGAAGTTAATGGGTTTCCAGGAATCCATCCATTTCATCTAGGTTGCTTAACTCATTGGCATATATTATTAATAATAATTTCTGATAACTGTTTCTATTTCCTTGGTGTTAGTCATGATCTCTCCCCTTTCATCATAATTTTATTAATTTGGGTCCTCTCTCTCCTCTTTTGGATTAGTTTGGCCAGCAGCTTATTGATCTTATTGATTCTTTCAAAAAAAAACCAGCTTCTAGTTTCGTTGATGTGTTCTACTGTATCTCTGGTTTCTAACTCATTGATCTCTGCTCTAATCTTAATTATTTCCCTTCTTGTGCACAGGGTAGGCCTTATTTGTTGTTGATTCTCCAGTTCTTTAAGGTGTAAAGAGAGTTTGTGTATTTGGGATTTTTCAATGGTTTTGAGTGAGGCTTGGATGGCTATGTATTTCCACTTTAGGTATGCCTTTGCTGTATCCCATAGGTTTTGGACTGAAGTGTCTTCATTGTCATTGGTTTCCATGAATTGTTTAAGTTCTTCTTTGATTTCCTGGTTGATCCAAAAGTTCTTGAGCAGGACTTTCACTTCCAAGTGTTTGAATTCCTTCCAAACGTTTTCTTGTGATTGAGTTTGTTTCAAAGCACTTTAGTCTGAGAATATGCAAAGAATAATCTCAATCTTTTTGTATCAGTTGAGACCTGATTTGTGACCCATTAGGTGGTCTATTCTGGAGAAAGTTCCATGTGCACTTGAGAAGAATGAGTATTCCATTGTTTTAGGGTGAAATGTTCTATATATATCTATGAAGTCCAAGTGTCATTCAAAGCTCTTGTTTGTTTTTTACTGCTTAGCTCATCTGTCTACTGCTGAGAGTGGTGTGTTAAGATCCCCTACAATTAATGTATTCTTATCAATGTCTCTTTGTTTTTATTAACAGTTGGCTTATGTAGTTGGCTGCTCCCATGTTGGGGGCATAAATATTTACAACTTTAGATCTTCTTGGTGGATAGACCCTTTAAGAATGATGTAGTGTCCTTCTGTATCTCTGACTATATCTTTAACTTAAAATCTAATTTGTCCAATATGAGTCGCTACCCCAGCTTTCTTTTGAGGTCCATTGGCATGAAAGATGTTACTCTATCCCTTCACTTTTAGTCTGGATGTATCTTTAGGTTCAAAATGCATCTCTTGTAGACAGCATACAGATGGATCCTGTCTTTTTATTCAATCATCATACCTGTGCTGTTTTATGGCAGCATTTACGCTGTTCACGTTGAGAGTGATTATTGAAAGATATGTTTTTATTGTCATCATGTTGCCTGTGAGGACCTTGTTTCTATAGATTGTCTCTGTAAGTTTTTGTTCTATATCACTCTTGAAGTTTTTCTTCTTTTATAGAACTGCCCCTCCAATATTTCATGTAGGGTCAGGTTGGTGGTTACATATTCTTTTAGTCTTTGCCAGTCTTGGAAGCTCTTTCAGTCTCCATCCATTCTGAATGTCAGCCTTGTCATATGAAGTATTCTTGGCTGCATGTTCTTCTCATTCAGTGCCATGAATATGTCTTTCCAGCCCTTTCTGGCTTGCCAGGTTTCTGTGGACAAGTCTGATGTTATTCTGATGTTCCTCCCTTTGTACATAAGGTATCTCTTTCCCCTAGCTGCCCATAAGACATTTTCTCTGATTTTATGATTCATGAATTTCACAATCACATGCCAGTAGGTCTCTCTACCCTTGTTGATCTTGGGTGAGTGTCCTCTCTGCCTCTAGGACACAAACAGTTGTTCCATTCTCCAGATTAGGGAAATTCTCAGCTAGGATTTGCTCAACTATATCTCCTAGTCTTCTCTCTATTTCCACCCTCTCAGGCATCCCAGTAATTCTGGCATTAGAATGTTTCTGGCATCATTTATTTCTCTAATTCATGTTTCATGGCTTCTAAACTGTTTGTTTCAGGCCTCCTCCTGATCCTTCTTTTCTATCAGTTTGTCTTTGAGATCACTAATTCGATCTTCTGCCTCATTTGCCTTAGCTGTTAGAGTATTTAGATTTGATAGAATCTCATTGATAGCATTTTTAAGTTCTGCCAGATCAGCTCTCACTTCTGCCCTTAGAGATTCTATGCTGCCACTAATGGTTTTCTCCAATCTAGCCATTGTCTGCATAACTGTTACCCTGAATTCTATTTCCAACATCTTGCTTATGTCCATATCCAATAGTTCTGTGGCAGAGGTCACAGTCTCTGAATTTTCCCTCTGTTAGGTGTTCCTCCTCCTAGTCATTTTGGTGATAGGTGGTTGAGGGGATGTATAGCTGAAAATATCAACCATGATCCAGGCAAGTTGCAACCTGGAAAATTTCAGAGCAATCAGAAGTCACCACCAAAGGAAAAAAAAAAAAAAAAAGCCAAAAGGAGCCCCAAGGGTAAGATTTATAAAGTACAAAAACAAGAATGAACAAACAAAAAAAAATGACAAAAGAAAAAAAAAAAAAAAGAAAATGAACCCCAAGAATAAGACTTATAAAGTACAAAAACAAAGAGCAACAAAAAAAGAAGAAAATTTAAAAACACAAAATAAAAAAGGGGGATGACGGGAAGGTGGTTATAATCCCTCGATGTGGGGGAGGAAGGGTACTTCAGTTCTTCCTGGGTGTGTCTTATTATCTTTGTTAGAGGACTTAACTTTCCAGGGATACAGGGAAATTAAAACTGGTGTATATATAGAGATAGTACTGAATAGGGAAAAAAGGACTACATTGACACTTTTATCTATATATCTATATCTATATCCTTATAAAAGAAAAAGAAAAAAATGTGTATGTATGAAAAAAGTTCAAGTTATAAAGTTACTATGTAATATGTTGTATTAAACATCTAGTTGAAATGGTAAGTAGGTAAAAAAAAATAAAGAAAAATAATCATGAGAATGAATTTAAAAAGAGAGAGAAAAAAGTTATATCTAAGAAATATACAGGCCGTGAGGCAATACTGGCAGCTTAATATATTGTCTTCCCCTGATGTTGGGGTTTTAATAGTTTTATGGAAACCCTGTTGTGATTGTCCTCTTTTGCCTTCCACTTGTCTTCTGTGGGAGGGACCTGCCTCATTGTTTTTCCATCAGTCCTGCTTGGGTGGAGTTGCCCTGCTCCCTATCAAAGGGCTGGTCTCCATGGAAACCGGTTTTCCGGCTTTTGTTCTCTGGAGGTTTTTGTTCTCTGGCAGCTTTTCCTGCCTTTAAGGAGGGTCAGAGCAAAGTAAACTGGCTGCACCCAGACTTCCACCTCAGAGGGAAGCCACAGCCTGCTCCTTTCTGAGTGGAACACCTCCTCTCTCAAAACACACAGACTCCCCACTCTGCAAACTCTGTTGAACAATGCAGTCTCCCACAGGTGGTACGCACCCCCAGCCACCATCTCAGTAGTCAGTCACCTGAGGCCCCGTTTGTCCCTGTACCACCGTGCCACCAAAACCATGAGCAATACTGTTCCAGGCAAGCCCGGTCCCAGCAGCTGCCAGTCCCAAACCACTGACTCAAGTCCCCGGCGGGTCCTCTCATCCACGTCTGAGGCAGAGGCGTCTGTGGTGGCCACGGCAGCTGCCAGGCCCAGGGACCACTGACTCAAGCCCATGCCATATGCCCTCATCCCTATGATGGTGGAGGCTGTGGAAGTGGCTGTGGTGGCCGCAGCAGCCACTAGCCCCAGGGACTGCTGACTGTGGCCTACACCGATGAGCAGTGGCTGCAGCTCTCCTGGGACTGTGGGCATAGGTCTGCACCTGTGGCCACCAGGTCCCAACAATTGTCCCTTAATTCCCTTTGTTCTGTTACAGTGCTGTTATCAGTTCCTTCCGGTCTCGCAGCCACCAGTCCCCAAGCTATTGCTGGTCCCCAAGCTCAGGGCACTTTAACATTGTGGCACTTTAACATTACTTTCCAATGGGTTGCTTCTGTTGGCTCCGTCCCCCTTCTGTTTATCCTCCGACATCTGTCCACACACTCCCAACTCCTTTGTACCTCTCCATTGGTGATCCTCTGCCCCCATAGAGATCCAGAAGTGTGTAATCTTACATCTCGGGCTGATTTCATGGATGTTCAGAGTGCTCTGGTAGATATCTAGCTCAATTCAGCAGATCAGTTGAAATAGGGTCTCCTACTCCTCCACCATCTTGCTCCTCCTCCTGAAACATTTAAAACCACCCTCACTTTGTCCACATGGCCAGCAAAACAAGAGAGAATAATAGCTGTTAAGAACTTGCTGAGCCTTGCTGAGACATGGATTCCAAAGACAAATCCAACACTCAGGTAGCTCTGACTAGTCATGTGATCTCTCAGCTCCTCAGTTTCCTCATCCATAGAGTTATCTTCCTTCCTGGATTGTCTTTTTCCAGCTTTACTGAGCTATAATTGGCATGTAACATTGTGTGAGTTTAAGGTATACAGAGAAAGAATTTGATTCATGTACACATTATGAAATGATTACCATAATAAGTTTACTTAACATCCATCACCTCAAACAGAATTTTTTGTGTGTATGATAAGAACTTTTAAAATCTATTCTCTTGGCAACCTTCACATATACAATACAGTTTTAACTATAGCCACCATACTATACAGTCCATCCCTAGAACTTACCCTTCTTAAAACTGTAAGTTTGTACCTTTTGACCACCATTACCCATTTCCTCCCCACCTTGCCCACCACCTCTGGCAACCGCTAATTTGTTCTTTGTATCTATATGTTCAGTTTTTTTAGATTTTACACATGAGATCATACAGTATTTGTCTTTCTGTCTGACTTGTTTCACTTAGTATAATGTACTCAAGATTCATCCATGTTGGTACAAATGGGAGAATTTCCTTCTTATGGCTGAATAATATTCTATTGTCTTCATATATAACACATTTGCTTTATCCATTCAAATGTCAACAGACACTTTAGTTGTTTCTATGTCCTGCTTACTGTGAATAACACTGCAATGAACATGAGAGTGCAGATATCTCTTCCAGACAATGATTTAATTCCCCTTTGATATATATCCAGAAGAGGAATTGTCAGATCATACAGTAGTTATATATTTAATTTTCTGAAGAAACTCCATACTTTTTTCCATAGTAGCTGTCCTCACTGGATCATTATGGGAATCCAACAAGATAATGCTCAAAAAACTTATCCATAGTTAAAAGGTGGAAGCAACCTAAATGTCCATCAACTGATAAATGGATGAACAAAATGTGATATATATCTACACAATGTAATATTACTCAGCCATAAAAAAGAATGAACCACTGATACATACTTTAAAGTGGAAAAGATGAGAAGTAAAAGAAGACAGACATAAAACATCACATATTGCATAATTCCATGTATACTAAAATTACTGGATTAGTAAATTCCTAGACAGAAAGCACACTAGCAATTGTGAGGGATTAGGGAGAAACAGGAAAGAAAAGGCAGGGACCAATTAATAGATAGAAGGTTTCCATTTAGGGTGATGAAATTCTCTTGGAACTGGATAGAGGTGATGATTGCATAATAAGAACATACTAAATGTCACTGAATTGTACACTTCAAAATGGTTAATAGTTTATGTTATGTGAATTTTATCTTGATTTAAAAAACAAACTGTTGGTATACTTGACACAGAGTAAATTTCAGTAAATAGTAACCATTCTTTTTATCCCTATTACTCACTTCTACCCTACTGACTCCAGCCCTCATGTTAGTTCAACAAATCTACCTTCTCCACTACCTCTGCAGCCTGCTAGCTAAGAAGAGGGAATCACAATTCCAAGAGACCTAGAGAACTGACTGGGGTGCTATCATGAAAAGTCAATGGGTACTAAGCCTTAAAACCTGCATCACTCCCTTCGGCCCTTTAACCTAAACCTAACCGTTCCAGTCACAAAGTAACAAACATCCCCCTCAAAAAGGAGTTCTAATCGTCAAGCACAACCTGAGTTAAACTATACAGGTTTATTTTTAACCTTGTATTCACCTGTAGATTCTTCCATCTGCTCTCTAACACTGTTGTTTTAAAATTAAATATCAAAACTCAGGTCTGGATTCCAAATGACCACTCACAATTGGGCTTCAATGTAAAAACCCTGTAGGCTAGAAAGACCAAACTGAGAAGATAATCACTTCTTTTACACTCTAAGCAATGGATACTGGTAAGGACACCACTTTACAACTTATTCCCTCCATACAACTCTTCCCTACAAGTGACACATTAGGGCTTCTGTGACAGGTAAATCAATAAACTCCCAATGAAATGGTATGTGATTTGGAGGTAGGAAACTGAAAGAATAGTTTGGAAAAACAACCTATGTTTCCACTAAACTGTTAAATAGTAAGAATACATAACCTGTTTTAAATAAATATTCAAAATAATAAAAATTAATGTTTTTAAAAAATAAATATTTATTTTGAATATTCAATATTTAAATAAATATTCCAAACATTTAAGTAAATATTCACAAACAAATATTCAATATTAAATAAATATTCATATTAGAACATACTGCAATCCTGCATAGTCTCCAAGGAGCAAAAGAGTTTAATTGTATGTTTTAAGAGGAAACCAAGAGAAAGGAAGAGCAATAACAAAACTTTTAATAGGTTTCTTCTGTAACTTGATTATTTATTTATTTATTTATTTATGTATTTTGATTGTGAAGTGAACTATGTTCTCTTTTTTTTAAATTATAGAAACTGTCGGGACGCCTGGGTGGCTCAGTTGGTTAAGCCGCTGCCTTCGGCTCAGGTCATGATCCCAGTGTCCTGGGATCGAGTCCCACATCGGGCTCCTTGTTCTGTGGGGAGCCTGCTTCTCCCTCTGCCTCTGGCTGTGCTCACTTGTGCGCTCTCTCTCTCTCTCTCTGACAAACAAATAAATAAAATCTTTAAAAAAAATAAATAAATAAATAAATTATAGAAACTGTCAAACATAAAGTAAAAGAGTATAATAAACCTCCATGTACATACACGCCACCCATCTTCAACAATCATCAGCTCATGGTCCATCTTGTTTCTTCTATATTGCCACCCATTTTCTCCATTCTGTATTATTTTGAGGCAGAGCCCACACATTACATAATTTCATATAGAAATATAACTTGATTTTTAGAGTCTATACCTCATTTATACTATCTACAAAGATAGGACACTGCTAGGTGCCAATTCCTTAGGAAACTAAAGATAATATTTTTGTTTACTTTTTAAGATATCATATAGTGGTAAGCAAGGAGGATAGTCTTTGGAACCATTATTCCAATACAAGCAAAATGAAACAGGGTGAAAAGCTAGCATTATAAAATGCATGTACTCCAGAGATCCCAAAGGAGCCTCGAAGCCCTAAAAGTATCCCATAATAACCTTTGCTAAGACTATAAAGTACTGCAAGGAGTTGTATAGCACGGAAAGTGCAGAAACCCATAAGTGTTCTCAAGGACCAGGTGCAACCTGTGAATACAGGTTCATGTCCTGTGTACAATGGAAAAGTGATCATACATGAGAAGCATTATTCTAAGTGAAAAAAGACACAAAAGTTTACATACTATAAAATTCTATTTTTATGACATTCTAGGGACAAAAATCAGATTTAGTGGTTGCCAAAGGCTGTGGGGAGGGATTAACTGAGAAACCGCACAAGGAAATCTTTTCGAGGAATTGGAAATGTTCTATATTTTGATGATGGTGGTAGTTCCACCACAGTACATATTTGTCGAAACTCACTGAACTGTATATTTAAAGGGAGTGGCTTTTATTGTAAGTATATTATACTTTAATTAATCTGACCTCCCATAATAATAATTAAATTTTTAAATTGTTTTAGAAATAAAGGAGATATACTCTAAAAATATGTGTTCTTTCCTTCAGATGAAAATTTTTGCAAACTGTCAACTGGTTTACATTTTCCAGTATATTAGCTGTTACTAAGGAATTCCTTTTATTTTTTTATTTTTTTAAGTAGGCTCCATCCCCATTGTGGACCCCAAGGCAGGGCTTGAACTCACAACCCTGAGATCAAGACCTGAGCTGAGATCAAGAGTTCAGACGCTTAACAGACCGAGCCACCCAGGCGCCCCACTAAAAACTCCCTTTAAATCCTAATCTCACATGACAAATATGACAAACACGAACACATGTTGTTGCTATTAAATCACCAAAGTTGCAGCGTTGAAAAAAGGTTACGAATCAAAGTTTAGTAGCTTTTTCTATGGATCTGTAAACACTATTTTGGAGAAGCTTATATTAGTTATTAGTCATTTAGGAAAGAAATGAAGAAGGGAAGAAAGGAATGAGGAAAGATGAAGAAATCAGACATGTAGAATACATCTCCACATTAGCAACAGAAAATTTCATTCAAATATAATTGAAATTTACCCAAGAATACTTTGATACAGTTTTTATAATGGTTTTTGTTATATTCATATAACTGACAGGCTTAAAAATATATTGCAAACATACAAACAAATGGTAAGGAAAAGAACACAGAAAAAGGATATGGAAGGATTGCTTCTGTGGGAAATGTTTTTAGATAGATATATTGAATTTACACATGAAATTTCTTAACAACCTTGTTAATGAAAAGAACCAATGAGTATGTGGGAAGAAACCTGGTAATTTTTACCCACACCCCTACGTATGACATCAACTTCACAGGTTTAAGTTTTAGCTGATGTTTCTGTGCGTTCTACCGCTCATTGTACAATTAGTTACTCAGGAGTGGGTAGAAAATTATCACATTGCAAGCTTCACTCAGCTCTAAATGTCCACAATCTACCAAAACAGGCTTCACTCTGTTCCAAGTGTCCCATGATCCATCAACATCCATAATAGGAGAGACAGAGCTCCATGGAGCACTCCAGAGGAGCACCAGGAAATGTACACTGATCGCAATCTTGAGAAGGATGGTGGTTCCCCTAAACAAGTGCCTTATTCTATCTCCTGAACACAGTACACTACGTAATGATCAAGCTTTTTCCATTTCATTTCCACACAGGCATAGATCAAGGACTCCCCAGGCCAAGTACTTTGGGCTCAAACAGGTCGAGGTGAAGCTATTCACAATCTTCCTGGCTCAGCTTCCACCCAAAGAATCAAAGTAGTCTTAATTTCCCTCCATAGTAATTACCCCCTGCTAGCTGATAGTCCCGTCCTGAATTTTCCCTTCCCAATCTCTGCTGTCACTTCTCAGAATTGTCTTTCACCCTACATTAGAATTACACTAGCTTGCTGTATGTTATGTATTATTGACCAATGCCTAAAATCCTAGAACATAGCCAGACATAAAATATTCAGATATATTTAAACACAGACCGTGACATCTGACATCAAATTATGAGGAAAGTAAGCTTAGGGACTGTTGAATCATTCTTAATACAACTCAACTGATAGAAAGATGAAAATAACATACCCTGACACACCATACATTGATCTCCATACCTAGGGCATGAGTTAGGGACGAAGGCAGAGAATATATCACTGAATTTCTTCATTTTTTATGGCTTAGGGGACTCCTTAAAATTGATTATTTATAATCAAGGGTATTTTTATTTATTAGCCTTTCACAGCCAGGCATTTTAATATAATAGTTACAGACCATCAGCTAAATGAATGTTTAAGGGAATAAAGTATTTATCATTTGGAGAGCAGATAAAAGTACATTTTCTTAATTCCAAGACGAGGTATGAGAATGGGTCAAGTTAGAATCAGTTCATAAAATTAACATGACTTGTTATTTATTGTTGCTCTTCTAGTCTCTTGACAGCAGGTTCACAATCTCTATTAGGTCAAACCCTCTGAAGGGATCTGAAGATTGCTTCCCAGAAATACACACATGTGACCAATTTCGAGTATAATTTCATAAAGTCCACAGACTGCCTACATCCCTCCCACAGATACTTGTCCACCTTCTAGAAAAGGGATCCCTACAAATTAGGCTAAGACTCTCCATTTCACAGGCTTAAATTCAAGACTACTAGTCATTAAAACATACATACCCCAAAACCATTAAAAAAAAATTAATCCTTCATAATAATGACTCTTCTGTTCCTCCTTCCTGAATGTGGTTTTAAAATAAGTCACAACTAAAATACCTGCTAAGAAGAAGACATCCAAATGGCCAACAGATAGATGAAAAAGTGCTCAACATCACTCAGCATCAGGGAAATACAAATCAAATTGGAAGGGGAGGTGAACCATGAGAGACTATGGACTCTGAAAAACAATCTGAGGGTTTTGAAGGGGCCGGGGGGGTGGGAGGTTGGGGGAACCAGGTGGTGGGTATTGGAGAGGGCACGGATTGCATGGAGCACTGGGTGTGGTGCAAAAACAATGAATACTGTTACACTGAAAATAAATTTAAAAAATTTAAAAAAAAATATTTTCATACATTGTATAATTTTTGACCTTTAAAGCAAATTGAAGGCAGATGGAATAAAAATTTTGAGTGGTAAACTGAAGGCAAAAAAAAAAAAACAAACAAACAAAAACAAAAAACCACCAGAGTGAGATACCATCTCACACACCAGTCGGAATGGCTAAAATTAACAGGTTAGGAAATGACACATGCAGAGAAAGGGGAGCCCTCCTACACTGTTGGTGGGAATGCAAGCTGGTTCAGCCACTTTGGAAAACAGTATGGAGGTTCCTCAGAAAGTTGAAAATAGAGCTACCCTCTGACCCAGCAATTGCGCTACTGGGTATTTACCCCAAAGATACAAATGTAGTGATCAGAAGGGGCACATGTATCCCAATGTTTATAGCAGCAATGTCCACAATAGCCAAACTATGGAAAGAACCTAGATGTCCATCAACAGAAGAATGGATAAAGATGTGCATATATATACAATGGAATGCAGCCATCAAAAGAAACAAAATCTTGCCATTTGCAACGACGTGGATGGAACTAGAGGGTATCATGTTAAGCAAAATAAGTCAGAGAAAGACACTTATTCATATGATCTCTCTGATATGAGGAATTTGTGAGGCAGGGCAGGGGGTTGTGGAGGGTAGGGAGGGAAAAAATGAAACAAGGTGGGACCAGGAGGGAGACAAACCATAAAAGACTCTTAATCTCAGGAAACAAACTGAAGGTTGTTGGGGTTGGGGGGTAGGGATAGTATGGCTGGGTTATGGACATTGGGGACGGTATGTGCTATGGTGAGTGCTGTGAAATGTGTAACCCTGATGATTCACAGACCTGTACCCCTGGGGCAAATAACACATCATACGTTAATGGAAAAAAATAAAATAATAAAATAAAATAAAATACCTGCTCTGTAAGTATAAGAATTCACTTTCCTTACTGCCATCTGAAAAAAGATTCCTACTGATCATTCACACTTCCAAAGTCAGTTGCACAAAGCCCTAACTCATATTTTCTTTTCCCAGTAACCAAAATTTTGACCACAGTAAATCATCTTCAATTTTTTTAATATTGGCTGGCATTTTATCCATAATAAAAGACTAATGGAATACAGCCCTTTGTAAAAAAATTTAGTCATTCCCAATTTACTTCAATCCATACTTTGCTTAACTCAATAGAACAGCAAAGATATTGTCTTATTTCTAAAACAGATGAGATTTAGACATTCTAAAAAGTGAAAATGTTCAAAACTGTCATTCATGATTTAATATTATACCTCTATTCTCCCCTATACTTTCCATTCAATTGTATCAAACCAAAAATTAGAAAGAATGTAATAGCATTATAGGCAAACATAACAAGTATAAAAATTGCAACAATTCACTTGAGTATTTATTACACTTACATCTACACAATATTGGAAAAAAAAAACTATATAAATGAGAAAGCAGCTGAAGGGCAAAATCAAACTCCTGGCTTTATTAGACGCAGGCTTAATGTCTTTGAGATAAAATATTTGTAGGTGCCACAGTGAATCAAGATTTCAATAGAAACCAAAGATGAAAGCATTCATGCATAAAAGGCAAGGGTGATAATTATGATGTGCAGACAAGATAATGGAAAATATCCTTGGCTGCTTTTCATTTTCTGTATCAAGTGCTGCCTTGACCTAGACATTCTATAATGTTCCATCACACTTACTGCATTATTTTATCATTTTAATTATTTAGCAGAATGTAATTAATTTGGTTGGCATATGCTCAGTTAGGATGGGAATCCTCTGTCTCATTGGGTCTTTTCCCTGTCTCATTTCTCAAAATAATCCTGCAAAACAGGTTTGAATAAATGTGCAATTGATTCAAAGTTCTTGTACATCCTTCAAGTTTATTAACCTCTTACTGATTAAACAAATGATACCCATTTTCCTAGAATGTCATTTTCAGATAGTTTATGTCAAAGCTTTTGCAGACAATTTATAGTAGAAATTTTAGTGTGTGACTCCATACTGTAAAGTTTACATTGGCTCCAGGTCTCTGGTGGTGAGGCAGATAGAAAATGGTTGAATAATTATTATAGAGAAGAGTATAGTTCAGCATACAGATTTAGCACAAAGTTCACTGCCTGTGTATTTAAGGGTTATGGTAATCATTTTCTCAGCCGCACTCTAATCTATTCTTCAGAACCAGGGTTCATCCACCTTAATATTCATGAAGATAGTCCCTAACAAAATTCAAGATTACAATTACATTGCTATTATTACTACAATGTATTACATTATAAAAACACTAAGGCTTTATAGTTATTAGCCTGCCAAAATTATAATAATGCTTCTGACAAATGTGATACTGTAAGTGTTCCTTCTAATACTCTTCTATAATTTGGGGGAAAGTAACTTTTAGATAGCATTAACAATTTCTGTTCAGAACTGTCAAGTCAATAAAAGGGATTTTTCAGTGTCCCTATTTGATTATTAAATGAAAGCATATGTAAGACAGGAACAAAAATCCTTTCCCACTAAAAGGCAAACTAAACACACCAATAAAACAGATCAGAACCTGAATAAAAGGACAATGGTCACTGAGGATTTGATCCTGGATAAAAAGCAAAACAACTTACACTCAAATGCAACTCCACCTTCCCCTAGAAATAAGTCACTACCAGCCTACCTCTTCCTTGGTAAAGGTGACTAGCAAAACAGATGACGTTGGCAGGGGGTGAATCAGATTCTCCTCCCTTATATAAACAGGTATGGCAAGGTTTTCTTCTGTGTCTTAAAGACAGAAAAGAGGGGCACCTGGGTAGCTCAGTGGATTAAGTATCTGCCTTCGGCTCAAGTCATGAACCCAGGGTCCTGGGATTATGCCCCCACACTGGGATCCCTGCTTAGTGGGGAGCCTGCTTCTCCTTCTCCCTGCTGCTCCCCCTGCTTGTGTGCACATGCTCGCTCACTCGCTCTCTCTCTCTCTCTCTGTCTCTCTCTCTGTCAAATAAATAAGTAAAATCTTTAAGGGAAAAAAAAGAAAGAAAGAAAAGAGGAAAGCACTTTCTGCAGATACAAGTGGGTACAGAATGAACCCATTAATAGAGTTTTTCATTCTGGCCCTTATGAAGATAGACAAAGCCACAAAAAATAAAAATTCAAGTTCCAGTAAGGTATGTTTAAATTTGCCTGTCTAAGAAGGCATACATGCTCATGCTTATCTGGTTATCTGGGAACAGTCATCTTAATACTTCCATAATAGCAATCCCAAACCCAGGGGGCCAAACCAGGAGTCAGAAGGAGATATAACACAACCTTAGTGAAATAATAGGACAACATGAAGGGTATGCATAAAATACCTGCACCCTGAGATGCAGCATCAGTACTCTTTGGAATTTATCTCGAGTATAACTTAAAAGAAAGAAAAATATTATTAGCAAAATAATGTTAAGAAAATGTTTTATATATATGTACATACACATATATATATGTTACATAAAAGAGAAAAAATTAGAAATAATCAAAATAGGTTAAGTGCATCACTTGATGAAATACTAAGCAGCCAACTAAAATAATCATGAAGATTATACAACAGGGAAAAATAGTCACATGACAATGAAAAAAAATTAATTGTTCAATTAGGAAAACATTAAAAACTCATTAACTTGGAAAGAGTAAAACTAACGGTAACATCCTATACCGTAAAAATACCACAATAACAAAGTATCTATCCAGATGAGAAACACAGAAAGCAAGTTTACCTTGAGCTAGTCTTTCAAGTCGTTTTCCATGTTCCGGGGGTATTGCATACCTAAAATTTTAAAAACATAAATAAAAATTTTAGGTTTATAACTGCTCAGCTAGTATCCTTAGATAGTGTCATTTAAAAAAAAAAAAAAAAAGCCAAATTCCACTTGGACGAAATGAATGGAGATTAGAAAACCAATCGCAGAGTCATATACCTGGGAAACTAGACAGAAGAAAAATAAACTGTAAACCACCTATTTCACTGTCCAACCTCAGCATCCCAACCACATTTTTACTCATTAGGAAACAAAGTCCCAAGACTAGTAAACAACTTGGACAAGGGAGGCAGCTAGCCACAGCAGGGAGACTAGAACCTCTTTTCTAACACTCACAGCATTCCAGAAGTTTGGCATGTTTTTAAGAAAACCAAGGTAGTTGCACTTTCTTTTAAACCTTTTAAAATGTTTTTATTGACAAGCAGGACAGAACACAAAATTATTATGGCAATATTCATATTTCCACCAAACCGTTCTAAGAACATTATACTTTCCAAATAGATTTTATTTTTTTTAAAGATTTATTTACTTACATTAGAGACAGAGAGAGAGAGAGCGAGCACAAGCCGGGGAAGGGGCAGAGGGAGAAGGAGAAAATCCTCAAGCAGACTCTCAACTGGGCAGAGCCTGGCACACCTAAGATGAAATCAAGAGTCAGAAGCTTAACCGACAGAACCACCCAGGCATCTCTCAAACAGATTTTAAATAAAAAATTACCAGCAATAAAAAAACACTGTTTATTGATTTTTATGATTTTATGACTTTTAAAATCTTGATTATAGAAAAAAATTTTCACCCTTGAACAAAAATACTCATTTCTAGTTCCCAGTATTTTCAAAAGTGAAAAACTTGAACTTATCCACTGTGAACTTACTAACAAATTTTAAAACAATCATCTCACAGGCTGCCTGGGTGGCTCTGCCTGGAGCCCACTTAAGATTCTCTCAGAGAGTGAGGTGCCTGGGTGGGTCAGTGGGTTAAAGCCTCTGCTTCAGCTCAGGTCATGATCCCAGGGTCCTGGGATTGAGCCAGGGAGCCTGCTTCCTCCTCTCTCTCTGCCTGCCTCTCTGCCTACTTGTGATCTCTGTCAAATAAATAAATAAAATCTTTAAAAAAAAAAAAAAGATTCTTTCTCAGGGATCCCTCTCCTTTTGCCCCACCATTCCCGCTCACTCACTCTCTCAAAATAAATAAATAAATAAATAAACAATAAAAACAAAACAAAACAAAAAAACTCCCAATTTATTACATAAATAATAAATATTATAAGCAGTTTAATGAGGAAATTTAAGGATATTAAAAATAAAGTGATCATTTCATGTTTTAAGTAAAAATGATGTTATTGTTAAGACCTACATTTACTGTTTACTAGCTCAATATATATTAAGTACAAGTTAATTTTTACTAAAATAATTTTTCTCATTTTACTTAACACCACACTTGGTTGCATTTAATGCCATTGATAACACATGCAAAACTTAATTGGATCCAATATAACTAGGCAATTTTCTAAAAGAAAATTCAACCATATATCCTGTTCCCTAAGGCACTGTTAATGAAATTATTCCAACTGAATTGGGAAGATAAAATTTTAGCATAACTCAGTAACAATCATCCAATTTATTTATACACTGGCCACTTCTTACCTGTTTTTAATCCCAGTTTACATCACCAAATATACCCAGAAAAGGGGAAAAAAATCTATATATGCCCCAGATAAGATGGTCATGTCCCATGTCACACACACACACACACATATACACACATACATGCTTGCATACATGTGATGGCTATATGCTAGCCCACAAATGGTTGGACACAGATGGGGATATACATTGAGATTCACTTTTCTGAAAATTGGCATCAAAGTTAAAGCTCATTAATCTGAGGTTCAATCATATATTCAAAGAAAATATAAACCTATATATAAATTATAAATATACACATAAGTATAAACATACATATAAGGATAAAAATATATTAGACATAGTCTTTCAGTTAGTCCACAAAACAACTCTGTGAGAAAATCACACAGCTATCTTCTTCTTACTGTAAAGTCATCTTCTAAAGGGGTACTTATGAAACTTCTCGAGCCTAATCACCAGAAAGATTTTCTGCATACATTACACATATAACAAAAATTCTTTAAATTGGACCCATGACCATAATACACTAAGTGTGTGTCCCCTTGATGCAACTCACCCTTTAAGCCACTTAGGTGTAAAATGACCATTAAAGGTATGCTCCCCACTCTCTTCCAAAATACCTTCTACAGTGTGCTAAGAGTCATCTCTGCAAACTGCAGTGAATCATGACAAAGCCCTGGACCTTCAATGGCTGACTCTAACCTGAAGGACAGAAGCCAAACTTCTCTGAAGGGCACACAGGCCTGCTGCAATCTTGGCAACTTTTCTGATGTCCCTATCAAACTTGCTCTTTGGCTTTAACAAATCACTTGAAGTTCTTTCTGGTGCCCTTGCTACTTCACACCTCCACAATTTTCCATCCCCTATTTCTTGGCTTTACATGACCTCAATTTTGTCTACTCAATAAAAACACACATTCCGGGCACCTGGGTGGCTCAGTTGGTTAATCAACTGCCTTCAGCTCAGGTCATGATCCCAGAGTCCCGAGATCGAGTCCCGCATCCAACTCCCAGCTCCATGGGGAGTCTGCTTCTCCCTCTGACCTTCTCTCCTCCCATACTCTCTCTCTCTCACTTTCTCTCAAATAAATAAATTAAATAAAACACACACACACACACGCACCTTCTTCCAAGCTCGGCTTGAGTCACCCCCAAGGAGAGCTTCCCCTCCCTCTTTCGCTGCATCACCCATCGGAATACAAGCCTCCACCATGGCGCTCAGAATTTAATTTTTTTTTTTACCTTTTTTGCCTCCCTCCTCTCCTCTCAACTAGACTACTATCATAACTGAACTCTGCCTGGATCTCTCTGGGCAGCTAAAGTGTTCAAAACACTATCATATAATAAGAACCTTAATTCCTTACTACTTTCAAGGACACCCCCCCATACACACACAAACAATCTAGTCTTAGCCTTAAATATCAACAGTCTGCTTTCAGTAGACTAGACTATGAATTATTCTGTTACTCTCTCCTCACCTCAAATAGGCCCCTCCATTATACTTCAAATCCCAAACCTTCAAGCCCAAATTGCACCTCCTTGAAGCTTTCATTGACCATTATAAATCTTAGCAATCTCACCCTTCTCTTTCTCCCAGTACCCTCCTGTTATATTTTTCATATAGTATTTACCATCTACTACTTTCCAAAGCTAGATGTTGTTCAGTGTGCATAAATCTGAGTTCTATGAGGGAAAGAGCTTACCACAACCCAGAAATTGAATTACCTTTTTAACATACCTTGTATAGTACCCAGTTGATAGCCAGGCACTCTACTATCTACCACGATTGCTTGGTTATACAGCTAATATTTAATTCTTTGAGGATATGAAAGTGACTTGCCCTTCTTTGTATTCTTTGAAACCCACCAAATAAGACGCCTCAAGTACATACTGGTTTGGTGCAATTATTAATTGTTCATTTAACCATTAGTACAGTGTTTTTGTTTCAGATATAATGAATACTGCCAACAATTCTGCTAATATTTAGAAACTATGAATCACTAATGAACTATGAACACTCTAATTAGATATTTACAGGGTAATGTTTTATTTAAAACCAGAAGCTTTTATGAATTCAACAACAACAGCAAAAAAGAGCTAATTTGAAAGCCAAGGTAAACGTTAACAATCCCTCCAAGCACATCTTTTGGTGGTTTACTCAAAGAAGAGACCTAAAGTGATGTTTTCCTGATAGGTGTAATACAAACACTACCTTGAATGAATAATATTTTTCAAAATGTAACAGATCCATTTCTCTGATACAGGTTTTCTATATGAAGTGGTCTACTGTATTTCTCTTTTCAAGATATGCTCAGTCCATAAGTCCATTAGAAGCTCATTTATCAGCACTTCTCAAAAGGAAATTCCTACTTTTTAGATCACTCCCTGAAAGTCTCCCTAGCTTGGTGGGGAGTGGTTGCATCGCTGGGGCTGCCACTAATATGCTTAGAAATAAATGTTCTCAGCTTCCCCACCCCCTCCACCCACACCTCTGTCACTGGGCTGTCTGACATAGGCAGCTGCCTGAGTCCCTCTGTCACTCTCATTAACGGATGCTGCTGGTGCCTCCTGCTGGCTCAACTTACTACCCTGTAACATCCAGGGCAGTCTTACCAGTCCAGAGCACAGAGGGCAGGACCTCTTCCAGGTCCATGCCATGTTCAAGTAGATCAGTCCTGAAAAAGGTCTGCTCTTTACTCCCTTCCCTTAACTAGACTGTGTGTGAAACAGCCCTTTCCTCCTCTTGTGTTTACATTTCTTCTTCTTGATGTTTCCTCTTGCAGTCATCTCCCGAAGAGAATCAAGCTCACATTCCCAAGGACAGTTTTCTGACAGACGAGTCTAAACTGACCCTCCCCCACTTTTACCTGACTTGGTCTCTATTGTTACTAAGGGACTGAAAGCTCAGTGAAAAGATTAACTGACCAATAAATAGTGTAACATCATCACAACTACCATTTATTGAGTACCTACAATATACCAAACCTCGTGCTAAGATCCTATAATCCAAGTTCTACTACTACTACCACCTCCATTTTACTGATGAGGAAACCAAGGCTTAGAATTTACTTAAGCAAGAAGGATAATACAGGTGGCACCCAACACCAGACCAATATGGCTCCAAAGCCCAAAATGTGCTTTCCACCCCCTTATTCCATTCCTGTTTCCTTACCAATCACCACAAAGATGTCAACTGGAAGGAAGTGAAAGGGGCTAATAAGCACCCCTCTCCCCATAGACAATGATCACTGCAATCACTGGAGAGTAATCTAACTTTTGGAAGAAAAAGTCTTCTGTCTGCTGCTAACAGAACAAAGTTCCAATATTCACACAGAATACTTACTTCTCCCAGCTACTCTTCCTACCTTCATCCACTTTTAAAACTCACAATTGGAAAAAAAAAAAAAAAATCACTAACCTCTCCAGATAAAATTACAGTGTGCATCAAGCAAAAGACAACAGCATTTTAAATAAAATGTAGATATGAAAAATAAAGCCAGTAAACCACTACTAAAGTTTCCCTTTGGTTCTTGTTACAAAAACTTGATGAATCAAAAAGTACCTATTTATATTTCACAAAACTCAATATTTCTGAAGTGGTTAATTTACAATATGCTTTTTAATCAAGGCATATTTCTAACTGTGTCAAAAAGAAGTCTGAACAACTGTGGATTTTACAGGTGTGATTATGTTAACATTTTCACATTACTGATGATATTAACATGTTTTAATATTGTGCATTTATTAAAGTATAAGCATTCATATTTTAAATTACAAAGTCTCATTAGTTAACTGCAGAAAATGTAAGACTGCTTATATTCATTTCCAGTTCTTAAAAACAGACGTGAGAGAAACAGCGATGCTGTGGTAGGTGCCAGGCTCCCCCTTCCAGATGAGGCCCTCACTGCATTCTCCAAAGGAAGGCTTCTCACCCCACCTCACACCCACTCAACATCATGTTCCCTCCCTGAAGATCATGGCAGTGGTGGCCCATGTACAATGAATGATACATACATGTATAAAAGCCTGATCCCCTTGCCTCAACCTGGAGCAATTCGGAAGGCATTGCCAGTTCCAGCTGCCTATGGGATCTGCCCATGGCTCTACTGCAGTTTAACTTCCCCCTACTGCCCAGTTCTGCCTTCCATCCCCTCACAGGTGTTGTCCAAGACACCTCTGGCACACAAATCTGAGTTTCAGTGTAGGCTTCCTGAGCTACAATGAACATGTCTTTAAGTACGTGTCACTTAAAGCTAGGCGTCTAAAAGCATGGCCTAATGAACAAGTTATCTGAGCTGAAGCCTTACAAGACTAGACAAAAAAAACCCTGAGCAAAGGAATTCAGCCAGAGCTTAGCCCCACACTTACGGCATCTTATGGCCTATTTCCTAAAGAACAATTAAATGAAAAAGAGAAACTCTACAAGCCACATCTGCAGACAGTCATAAGTCAGGAAACTGCAGGAAAAAAAAAATCCTAATGAGGAAATTTCATTGAATAACTGAGCATTAAAAATATAAGCAGCTCTTTTCCATCTAGGATTCAAAATACAGTTCAATATCCATATACATGTAAATTAATATCCACAGCAATCATAAAAACCAAGTTATTTTTTGTCCGGAATCATTATAAAACTTAGTAAAAACAGTAACTGCACAAAACTTGATTTTCAAGAAAGAATATATTTCGTGTTACTTAATCCACTGAACATTTTCTAAGTAAGATCTAAGTGTGTCTTACACATTACTAATAGGTTTTTTCCCCCTGAAATGAAAAAGATACTATGAATTATTAGTTGATACCAACTATACGTAACATTAAAGAAGTCTTTGTTCCTTAATACTGATCTCTCCAAAACACTCAATAGATAACACAGTAAACAGTAAAGGGATTTTTCCAGGACTAGAGGATCAAATAACTGATTTTCAAACTGTTTTCCACGCCCGCCCCTTGTCTCCTCCCCACCTCCCCCTTCCTGGGTCCAGTGTTTCTTGATGAAAGTGCTTCAGGAAAGGAGTTACTGAGGGACAGTATCCCACCAAACACATTTCAGCCAGGTCAGCTCTTCCTTTATTTTCAGTTTTATATATTGACCTTCTAAAGAAATTTTCACTTACAGAAAGTCTGAAAACTTCTGTGCTTTCTTGAAGTGATTAACATGGTTCCTGGCACACGAAAAAAGACTTCACTAAGGGGTATCTAGGTGGCTCAGTCAGTTAAGTATTTGATTTTTTTTTTTTTTTTTTTTTTTAAGTATCTGATTCTTGATTTCAGCTCAGGTCATGATCTCAGGGTCCTCGGATTGAGCCCCGCATCAGGCCCCACAGTCAGGGGGAGTCTGCTTGAGATTCTCTTCCTTCTGCTCCCCTCCAACCACGTGTGTGTGCTCACTCGCTCTCTCACTCTCTCTAATAAATAAATAAATCTTTAAAAAAAAGAAAAAAAAGGACTTCACTAAATGGAATGGAGTCACCAAAAACAAAACATACTTCACCACCCTAGTCAAACCCTACTCCTTGAAAAATAAACTTACAAAGAATGAATAAATTTGAGATCCTAGAAGTAGGACATAAATCTCTTTGCAAGCCTACCTGTAGATGTGCAATCTCACACACATATACACAAAGCCATCTTCCTATATGCTCAAATCAAAGAATAATTTTTGCAAAACAACCAAGTAATATGTATTTTCTATAAAGCTCTATCTAAACAGTAAGATTAAAACAGTCTGAAAAGGAAGGAAGAAATATGGGGAAAAAAGATAAGCTAGGCAAAGTAATTTGTGAACTATGACATTTGCCATGGTAATTTGTGAAACTAACAGGACTAATGCTTGTTTTCCATTAACTCCAAAGTAAATACATTTGCATTAACCTTCTGATTTTTCCCTAAGAGTTATGGATTTGATTCAGCAATTTCTTTTCATTTGAAGGGGGCTCTCTTGTTCTTGTTAAGTGATGGTGGTGGCTTCCCGTGAAAGAACAGCAGCAAGTAGATAAGAGGCATCCCGGAGGAATTCACAAGCCCCTGCTATGCTTTCCAGGGATCAAGAGTACACAATATAAGTTTAGAGTTCCTGTGTGAGAACCCACGCTTACCACTGGTTAGTAACAAGGCATTACATCACATCACTTCAGGGAAAAGAGGGAGATTTGCTTTGAAAATCACAAACACTAGAGCTCACCGATGCTTCTTTTAGGGAACTCCGCTGATCAGGGGTCTATGAGACTCCATGGATTGCAAGCATGTGGATGTGTGCCAGTATGGTGGTGTTTACTCCCAAGTCAGGCTCAGGTCTAAATAAACTATGATCCACTCTACCAATAAAAATTTTTGCTCTCACTTACCATTGTATTTTCTTCTTTTTATACCCAGTAGCTGAGTACAAAATGAATACCTTACTTCTTAACTATCTTCCCAATTTCTTAAAATTTTTGCAATAATATCTTAAAAACTATACATACATACATATGCCTAAAAATAATCAGAAAAACTTGTGCAATTAATTTCACTAATAGTTGGTTAAGGTATTTATACAAATCTATCTTTCCTATTTAGAGAGTAGTAATAGTAATTAGGAATAGTAATTAAAACCAGAAAGAAACTACTTAATTCCAAGAGTATTTTCTCTGTATAAACCATCAAAAGGATAAAGCTTTTATCATTATCTAATTAGTCTTAATATTTGCAGTTAGAATATATTGAGTCTAAACTTACTATGTAGACAAGCAGGAGTTAGTACCATGGGTTGTTAATTCAATGTATCATTAAATATTATCAAGCTGGGGCGCCTGGGTGGCTCAGTGGGTTAAAGCCTCTTCCTTCAGCTCGGGTCATGATCCCAGGGTCCTGGGATCGAGTCCCGCATAGGCTCTCTGCTCAGCAGGGAGCCTGCTTCCTCCTCTCTCTCTGCCTGCCTCTCTGCCTACTTGTGATCTCTGTCAAATAAATAAATAAATCTTTAAAAAATATATATATATATATATATATTATCAAGCTATCCAATCCCTGAAGCCATGTTCTGCATTCGGTGTTTAAAGAAATAACCTCAATAAGAAATTCCTCAGTAAGACTGTTTATTTAACAAATATTGAGTACCTACTACGTGCTACAATCATGTCAGATACTGTGCCAGGCATGGGAGATATGCTAATGAACTAGGGTCCCCTGATCTAGGAGCTCAGACTTTGATAAAGAAGATATATATTAAACATACATGGGTTGATTTGATGCCAACTTGTTTGTTCTTTTAAAGAGAACTGAATTCTAAAAGTCAA
Source organism: Lutra lutra (assembly GCF_902655055.1). NCBI lineage: Eukaryota > Metazoa > Chordata > Mammalia > Carnivora > Mustelidae > Lutra > Lutra lutra. The sequence continues at coordinate 33,447,110 of NC_062290.1, read as the reverse complement.
CAATAATTGAATACTTATTTATTAGTAAACAGCGTCTCCTCTATCCAGGAAGAAAGGAAGAAGAAAAAGAGCAAGGGGTAAGACAGAGGGGAGTGAATGGAGAGAGGGAAATATTCAGAGAAAGGGTGAGACAAATACCCAATTAAGAGCACCTGATCTCTGGACTGAGCCATGCTTCTAGCTTATCCCAACCATATACACTAGCAGATATCCTTTTGCTTAAACTAGGTTTGTGTCATTTAGAACCAAGAATTCTTATTAATATATGATCTATGTGGTCTTAGATAGGACATGCAATATGTATTTAACTGAAATTTATGAAGTATTATTGACTGAGCACTTACGATATATCAGGAGCTGTGGCACATGCTTTATACACTGTATTTTAGTTCATCCACACAAGTGCCTTAGAACCTTCTGAGTGTTTTAGGAGAGGAAATTGAGGCATGGAGGTTATATAATAATTGCCCAGGTCACATGCTCAGTAAAAAGTAATGTCAGAACTCAAAACACAAGACTCAGGTACAAAAACCCCATGCTCTTCACACAACACTGAACAGATGATCTAATGAAAAAGCATCAAACTAAGTTTAAACTATCTATCCTGAATAATCTGATACTTCTTAATGCTACATGGTACTTTTACAAAACCTCACAGTTGAATAAAATTTAACGAAGTCCAAAATACTACAGCCCATTCTTAATTTTTCTAAAAACATCCAGGAGAAGCTTCTTGCCTGATTTTAGACATTTTCATAGCTTAAGACAAGTCCTCTCAAGTCTGACCTTTCTCATTCTCTAGAGAGTAAATCTGGAAGTCTCTTATTCACTGTGTTTGGACACAGGATTTGAGGAACCATCTAAATTCTACATCTCCCAGCAATTAACCACTATCACATATGACATCTGAAAGGGAGAATTATATTTTACTTAGCCTTGAAACCCCTACTCTATTATATAGAGATATATCTTGCCAAGTTCAGGCTTAGTCATTACTAAGACCTAAAAATGATTTATTTTCATAAGGTTATTAAAACAATAGTAATAGGAAATATTTGTATAGTACTTTACAGTTTACAATGCACTTTTACAGAAAGTATATCCCTGGAACCTCCTAGCAGTTTTATAAGGAGACAGAGAATAAATCACGCCTCCATTCGGCAGTTAAAGAAATTCATGATGAAAGAAGCACAGTTATTTGCCCGAGTCATTCAACCGGTAAGTGACAGACTGAGATTTTAAAACAGGCCTTCTGGCTCCAAAGTCAATGTCCATTCCAAGAAAATAAATACTTTACCAATGACTGCTAAAGCACTTTTCCATCTGCTTATTTAAAGCATTATTTCTCCCCTAAACCTTTATGCCAGAAATGTTTAAATAAATCATCTCTTCTAAATTCTCTTCACTACAACCCTGGTTCATGAACACTTACTCAGCAAAATCTGCCACACTCAGTACCCAGAAAAGTATCTCTCAAGGCTTCTACCTGGATCTGTGCATCTACAGCTACTCAGAAATCCCAGGAAAATGAGTGTTCTTAATAACTATACTTTAGAAAAAAATCTTTATTAAATGTTCTATATAGTTCCTTGTTTGCCCTTAAACAAACTGTTGCAAAACAATACTCTCCTGATACAAACAAGAATTATGTACAGAGCCTCGGTCCTATAGCCAGGCCTTGTGTTAAGTGCTGATGATTCAAAGGCAGATACAGACCCCAACTTCAAGGCAGCACAGGAAAGGGTGAGGAGGTAGTCAAAAGCACCTGGTACAAAAACAAATATCTAAAGAAGGGGCAGCAGATGGTCCAGAAAGCCTCTGGGCAAAAAAGAAGAGATATGCAGGCAGAAAACAGCAGAGAACACTGTAAACACGGAATTAAGGAGGAAATCTTAGGCAGTTTTGCAACAATCACATCCAAAAGCTGATGGCTTAAGGGTAGAATTGAAGAAGTCAAAATTCACCACCAGCCTATAAGGCTAGAAGGAAAAGACACATTGCTAGGTTCAGAGATGTCAAGCACAGGTGAGAGCAACCCCAGAGAAAAGTAAACGCAACTATGCCACATACAACTCAACAAGAAGAAGACAGCAGAAAAGGAAACCAGTGCACGTACATGCATGCACATAGAGAACCTTATGTCACCTCCTCATCTTCTCATTTTCTAGATAGGGTAAGCCTTGAGCTGGGCTCCTTGCTCAGTGTGGAGTCAACAGGAGATTATCTCCCTCTCCCTCGTCCTCCCCTTCTGCTCCTCTTACCCGCAACCACCCCACACCCCTCTCTAAAATAAATGAAATCTTTCAAAATAAACAAACAAAGGAGTATAGTTATCTGTCCAAAGCCACAAACGTTAGTAGTAGAATAAGGAACAGAGCCAAGATTGCTGGTCCCTTGAATCTAAGCTCTGCCAACAGACACTGCCAACCTCCCATATTTATATAAATTTGTACTGCTTCTACTACCTTTCAAAGCTCACTTAAAATATATCATGATGAGTATTAAAATGAATTTTAGTGATAAGAGAATTTACCTCAAAATTATTTATGCTGAACTAATATAATCTTTCATAAATCTACGTGGAAATATCCTTAGAGTCATTTATATCATTCTTTTTCTACAGTAGTTATCTTAGAAAGTGGAATGTAGATTAGTGGTCATAACTCACTGCTGGGTTTTATTATTTTATCATTATAAATAATGGTCAAGGTTAAAGATAATAGTGATATTATAAATCTACCTTTAATGCATATAATGAAGTCTATATGTCTATAGTAACTAATAGAGCAATTACAGAAAATATAGATGCTAGCAGAAAGAAATTCTTTGAAAATGGACATAATTATTCTCATTCATTAACAGTGGTACTCTTTCACTAAGCCACAAGACTCTAGAATTAGTCTTCTCCCTGACCAGAATACTCTCCCCTAAGTGATACTTAGGAGATAACATAATTCTGTTCAGGAAGTATGGGGGAGAGGATCATCTTTCTTGATAAGAAAGCAGAGATATCATCAAAACTCCTCTAATAGTGGGGGGTGAGGGAATAAAATAAACTCCTCTAATACTATAATTTCAAATTATTGTCCTGGACATTCTCATTAGCTGACTTCTAAAACATCCCCAGAAAAATTTTGTTACTAACTTTTCAGATTTCTTAAGGAAAATAAAGTATATAGCTGCCTATACACTAAATTTTACCAACATGGGTTGGATTTGCCCATTTCATTTAATTTTGTTCACACTGAAAGTGAATATCAGAAAGAGCATGGAGGTAATTATGCAGCTGAGAGACTGCCCAGGTGCCTAGGAATTGCTTAAAATATTTCTCTAAGTCTCTCAAAGTTAAGTCCCAAAAGTATTAAAGGATGACATTCCAACAGATATTATGGTGGTGTTGAAGAAACATGATAAAGACCCACATGGCCTTAAGCATGTGCTCAAAACTGGCCCTCAGTATACACCTATGTAATGAACAGTCCCATCATACCAGGCTGTCACAAAAGCCTCTCTGGGCCCTAGACCACCTACTAAAAATGTTTTTGTTTTTTGTTTTTTTTTTTAAAGATTTTATTTATTTATTTGACAGAGAGAGATCACAAGTAGGCAGAGAGGCAGGCAGAGAGAGAGGAAGGGAAGCAGGCTCCCCGCTGAGCAGAGCCCGATGCGGGACTCGATCCCAGAACCCTGAGATCATGACCTGAGCAGAAGGCAGCAGCTTAACCCACTGAGCCACCCAGGCGCCCCTAAAAATGTTTTATTTAAAATACTTAAAATTTTTATTTATTCCATTTAGAGAGCAGATTGCTAAGGATTTATGAAATGAAACATGCAAGTAAAACACATTTAATATATGTTAAACAGCTTCCCCCTTTTTTTAGATCATAAAACTCCATAAGAAATCAGAACTGCCAGGATTTTTCTTGTATGCCCTAGGAACTTTGCTCTTCTACCTAAAACTTGCCTTCCAACTAAATGTTATTTGTGATTATTAGGAACTTTTGCTATATCTGAATTATTTGAAGAAAATTCACAACTTCATACTCAACACATGAAAAAAAACTCAAGGGCAAGTAATAATGGCAAAATGGAGGTGGAAATTATCCCCAAATTATTGCATCTCAATACCTAATCAGCAGGAGAACTTGGAAAGAGGCCATTATCTTTAACTTGGAGGCAGGAAAGCTACTGGGTTCACACAAGCACCTGAAGAGCAACCTATCATGTTCACATCCATCTGAAACATCATCTTTCCTGGATTGGTCAAGGTCATACCTCATATGCTTCTGTCTGTATTTTCCTGCATATATGTGTATTATAGAAAACAGAATTAATATTTAAATTTCCCTAAAACTAAAACCCACAAAAACAAGTTCAAAACATGAAACTGGCTAACCACAAAGGATCCCGGGAAAAGTGACAAACTAGCAATTATGTATGTGTACTAACAAGTACATAAGAATATACTACATGATGTATTTTACAAAGCAGCACATCTTTAAGTCATTGCTCAGATAGACAAGGGAAGAGGCTCACAAACACAGGAAACTGCAAGTTAAAAACACTTATTAACAATAACATTCTTTTCCCCTGCCCATCACCCAAAGAGCAAGAGCAGGCCTCTTGATTGATCCCTCCTTTCCTACTCTTATCATTTATTTAGAAGAAGCTGGACCAGAATATCATTACTGTTACCTAATACCCAACATCAATGAAGTCACCTTTCACTCTTAACTATTTCCAGCATACCTTCCAACAAATGCTCAGAGAAGTAAAAATGCCTAACAAATTCTTTTATCAATCCATGCCCCACAAAATGATCTGCAAGCCACCTTAGATACACCAGTCACCACTAGCTTTACGGTTTTGAGCAAAACCATGAGCAAAATGGAACACAATCAATTATTACACTCAAAAACTTTCAATTCACATAAATCTGAATTCACCAGATAAGGGAAGAAAATCCTCTTCAGTAGATTCATATTGCCCAAATTTCAAAACTCTTAAGCAAATGAATATTAAACATGTAACTTGCCAAGACTTGGGCTCTCCAAAGTGGAGATAATTAATGCTGTAGAGGTCCATATCCTCGGTGTGCCATGCGAATGTGGTTTTCCACATGCCAAAATAGAGATAAGGGGTATTTACACCCTCTATAGAAATACCGCACTCTTCCTCAACCACATCCAAGACTGTATTTAGGCGAGCTATGTTCCATTCATCCACACCCTGGAACCAGGAGAGAGAAAAGAAAAAAATCAAACATTAATAAGCTAATAAAGATAACATTTACTATCAAACTTTCATGTGCCAAAATTATCACACTGTGTATTTTAATTCACTGAGAAATGAAAAATAGAGCAATCATTATTCAGGTGATATATCAATTATTAATTATCCAAGATTATTACTGGCATAATGTAGTTCTATATGAACATAAGTATGAAAGTATAGCAAAAAAACTTCCTGATTCCAAATGGAAGTATAAGTTAAATCCCCACCCCTCACCTGTTGTTTGTAAAAAGTCACTGATTCAAAGAACATGACTTGAAGTGAGCTTTTCCATCTTTGGCATACATGCCTTTTATTTGAGAAAGGAGGTAGCTTTTTGCTTTTTAATTTATTTGTACATTATTTTAGAAGTCATGTTCAACATCAGACATTATCTCAAGATACCAATGGCAAAATATTTCTTTTGGGCTCCCACTCTCATCCCTATTCATTTCATTTTAGCACGTGATACATCATTTCCTAAAAATTCCACCTCTAATTATGAGGAAAACTCAGCATTCTTCTAAACCAGAGATTGTTGTGCTTTTACTGTTCCTTCAACTAAATATTAACTTCTTATGTTGATGGGAAGTTTTAAACACAGAATAACTGATTAAAAAATACTTATCCAAACTTTAATAAAATTGCTGAAAAAATCTAGTTTTATAGCAATAATGGTGATGATAGAGAGGAAAGGATAGAATCACTGATACTAGAGTTATGGTATAGGAAAAGATTCTGGTTTTATTAGAACTTACCAATTACTCAATTATAACTCATAACTGCTTAAGATCTTTAAAAAACTGTGTATTTTTCCTTTTATAAGAAATACATGCCTTTCTCATAATGAAACATAAAGATTAGAGATTGGGCCCATTCTATGCAATCATGAGGAAACTGCAATCCCTTTAAATCCAATTCAGTCTCCTCGTGGTGCTATTAAAGAAGTTCATTAAATGTGTTCCTCTATACTGACAAGACCTTCTCCAATGACTATGCCAATGACCACATAGACTACCACATCTAACATTTCCCTTATACACTAAAAACTTCCAGGGTTGTTCTGTTTTTATACAGGTCTGTAGACAATTCTCTAATCAGTGTACTAACTTTACTTCCTCATCCTTTGGGTTAGGAAAGTTATTGATGCAGCAGTTACTAAAGCTCTGCCTCAGGTAACATAATTAAAAGTCCCAGGGAAAATAATTTAATTCCCAAATTCCCCTAAGCAGCCACTCTATCTACAACTTAAACCCCACAGTGGGAAGTGTGCATTTAGAAATTGGTCAAAGTATCTATTTAGAGAAGATTCCAACTTATGAGACCTCATAAAAATTAAATCAAATTCTATAAAATGTTTTATCACACTCTATTTATAGTGATGCAGTCTCTCAACTCTAGTCCAATCAGACCTCAGTCCAATCACTCTAATAATAGAGTCCTATTTGAAAGTCATCACTGAGGCAATGAATCTAAAGTAATAAATGAGCACCGTATTAGAGGAATCATTTTTAAAACTGAATGAGCTTGAAAATTTAAGAACAAACTATTCCTCTGAAATTCCTAAGATTCTTTTCTTTATTTCTAACTGATATTATTTTTCAGGAATAACTGAGGCTGAATCCTTTGACATCCCTTGACCTGCAGCTCAAAGGGGAAGAAAGTAAAGAAGAAAGAATACTGAAAGAAGACCTAGATTATAGCCCCAGCTCTGCCACTGACCAGGGCAAAAATCACTGAGACTTTCTGAGCTTTCAGTCTGTCTTCATGAAAACATGAGAGCTACAGCATCTTCCTAGAGTTGCTAAGAGTACTGAATAGACTAACAGACACAAAATCTTTGGAAAATAACACCTACTATTTCTTAGAACCTATGAAATAGACATCTCCACTATTCTCTAATAAGTCTGACTAGAAAACCTCCCCAAACAATGAGATAAGTGATAATAAAGTCCTGTGAAATTCTTTCCATTAATGGTTCTTTCCATTAATGGGCAAGTAACATATTTGCAGTACTTTCTTCTGGACAGAGCCACAGTTGCCATGATGCTGAAATTCAATTTCTTTTATTAAAATAAAAAGTCATATCATTTCAACTAAAGAGGTTATATTAAGAGTAACTGGCATAACAGAGACTAAGAATAAATCTTACTGCTTCAAAATTCCTTCTCCAATTTGTGTCCTCTACTACTGACTGAACTACCTAACAGCTACCAAGGACAGACTCTGCTCAAACACTGAAGAGTCCAGGTTGTCCTCAGAGAGTTAGAAAAGGAGTACACCTAGTTTGTCATTTAGACAAACTGTTATACCATACTCTACTCCATTACACTACACATACCCACATACTATACCTATTCAAAACAATCCTGTAAAATATGTAACACTATACCCAAATGAGCAAATGGAAAAACTAATACTCCTAGCTAGTAGTAGGTAGCAAAGATAAACCTAAATCTGCTTCCTGACCTAAACTCCATGCTTCCAGTTCTGATCATCTTAAAATAAAACGTGTCATCCTCTTCTCTCAGCCTCCTCAACAAAGATCCAAGGAGCTAAAATTTAGGACAGGCAAACCCATAAAGTTCCCAAATTCTTCCTACCCACAGGGAGAGACATCCTACACACACACTGGCAAAGCTTAAAATGCAAGCCTGCTTCACTTTTGTGGAGGTGGTAACAGAACTCATTTAGTGTAAAAGCAATCTCAAAAGACGCTAGCTACAAACAAGCCCCACATGACAGGATGGAATTTGTCAAACTATTCAAAGTTTACAGCCACTGAGTCTGAGCAGAAAGTCTGCACACCAGTCCAAGTTCATAGCCAAATGCTTTTTCTCAGATTCCATCCCCTCAAATAAAGCTCTCCCACACATCTTTCAAGAGATGCTTGAGCATCTGTTTTGTATATTTGTAATTCACCTGACTTCCACTAGGCAGACATTACCTGCCAGGTCCCACTCCCTTCACTCCAATCACCCATTTGGCATTCTGGGCCTGTCCCGCTCCATTTGTCTATTTACCCTGTATCTGTCAGGTTTTCTGAAATAACTCACAATTGGCCCATGATTTGTGCAGATACGCATAACTGAGAAGTTTATGAAGGATTTCTCCTTTCAATCTCTGTATCTTCCACCTATCAGGAATCTGATGGCAGTTTGAAAGAACTCTTAAGTCTTCATTACCATAACCAGAGCCAGGTGCTGTCTGAAGACCAGGCTTTGGATTTCACAGAGGGAGTAACATCAGAACAGGAACAATACATTTATATAACTCCAGAAAGACAGTACCAAGTTTGAGTTCCTGGCCCTTGTGCTCTAGGCCTGTGTCCCTGAAATAGGCCATAGCCGGGGCAATAAGCAACCTCTCCTCAGGACTGTGCACCTCTGTGACTCCCCCTACAGTGACTGCACTCAGTCACTAGAAGACTGAAGGATGACATAGCATCAACATATCATGTTAGAAACCTCACCAATAATAAGCCATTCCCACCTAACACAGAGAAATAATGAAAAACTCATAGAAAACCAGTTTTTTCCCAAAATATTTCCAGTCGGACATTAGTCCTATCAGCAGATATAGTCAAACTTTAGCTTCTATTTCTCCTCCTCTTAGAGAGTCATAGAGCTGACAGGTACTCCAAAGGATGTGAGGGGTCCTTTATAAGAAAGTCTGTTTAACTCTGCTTAACTCCAAATTTACCAAATATCACTTAACCATGGAAGCTTGTTTATATAATACATTAAAATTCCATAAAATCATGCTGTGTAGGGGGTGCCTGGGTGGCTCAGTGGGTTAAGGCCTCTGCCTTCAGCTCAGGTCATGGTCTCAGGGTCCTGGGATCAAGCCCTGCATTGGGCTCCCTGCTTGGCAAGGAGCCCGCTCCCCACCCCCACCCCTGTCTACTTGTGATCTCTGTCTGTTAAATAAATAAATTAAAAATCTTAAAAAAAAAAATCATGCTATGTGGGACAGCATATTCAGGGAAGGATTATAGTAAACTGCTCCTTAAATGTCTCAGCCCAAAGAACTCAGTAGTAAAAGAGAAAATAATTTGAGCCACAACTGCGATGGCATTTTAGACCCCAGGGTATGTGATGGGTGGCTGGAATATGGTTCCATCTATTGTCATAACACGCATATGTAATTTGATTGTGCCACGTAAAAATACATAGAGAGAATGTAAATTTAATGCATTTAAAACCTTCTCAAAAAGGTATTTCTAAATGAAGACAAAGAGATTAAAACTAGGAAGGAAAGACAGAAGACATGACCAAATTTTTAAAACTATCAAACATACTGATGACCAGAGAATGGGTTTAAAAAAAAAAAAAAAGTACATAAAAATGAAGGCACAGGGCCACCCGGGTGGCTCAGTCAATTAAGCATCTGCCTTTAGCTCAGTTCATGATCTCAGGGTGCTGGGATGGAGCCTGGCATCTGGCTCCCTGCTAAACAAGGAGTCTGCTTCTCCTTCTGCCTACCCCTGCCCCCGACCCACTTGTGCTCTTTCTCTCTCTCAAATAAAATCTTTTTTTTTTTAATTTTTATTTATTTCTGAGAGAGAGAGAGAGAGAGGGAGCACAAACACAGGGAAGGGCAGAGGGAGAATCAAATTCCTGCTAAGCAGGCAGCCCCATGCAGGACTCCATCCCAGGATCCTGGGATAATGACTTGAGCCGAAGGCAGATGCTTAACCAACTGAGCCATCAAGGCAAACCTCAAGTAAATAAAATCTTTAGGAAAGAAAAATAAAGGCACATCCACCAAAGCCTACATAAAGGTTGTTCTAAATCAAAAAACAAATTAGTAAACTTACGAAAATCAAGGTTACACACTCTTTTTCTGCCCTCACCAAGCAAATAGCAAAATGGAATAAAGAATTTCTATCTCAAAGAATGACACGATCTCAGAAAAGCAACATGCTGCACATGGGTCAAAAGTTCTCTAATCAAATGCTGGCTCCAGCACTTAGCAGGGTTATAGGATCTGATGGTTTCTCAATGGTCATTTGTAGCAGAGCAGCCAGCTGGGCCCTGACAAGAGTGTGACCACTTTGAAACAGCCACAGTAAAGGTCCAGTGTTTAATGGAACTACTTTCAAAAATTATATCCTTGTCAACAGCATATATCCCAAATTATATCCTTGTCAACAGAAGTATCCCAAAAATACATAAATCCAGACTTGCCTACCTTACAGGAAAACTGCAAAGGTAAGATTACAAAATACATATGAAAAAAAATTTTTTTTTATTTCCTTTCTAACTAAATTTTTCTTTCAGAAACATGGGAAGGGGTTTCAGGACCACAGCTTGTTTGAGTGGTATACCCTGGGGTTCAGGGCCCACCTCACCTCAAAGATAATTGTCGCAGCATGTTCCAAAGAGCACAGCACGAAGCGAAGAGCTAGGTGATAAAGCAGGAGTTACAAATTCAGGTGCTCAAAGAGCACAGCAGGTAACATCAGTGAGTGAAGCAGCCAGGTATAAGTCAAAGCGGGGTGGGGGAGACCATTTGGAGACCTTACTCATTTCCGAAATGGGGAGACCTACCCATTTGGAGACATCTACTATCCTTTCTAACAAGGACAGCCATTACTGAGCTCCTGTCTATTGCTGTCACTAGAAAAGCTGCCAGATCTTCTGACGAGCCCTAAATTCAAATGTTATGGGATATGAACCAACTTTTAAAACCATGTGCATCAAAAAAAATACTACTGTGGCCACTTCTGCAAAAATACAGTAGGCATTAAAGAGTTCACACTTATTGCAGTAATTTATATGTGATGAAGAAGAAAGAAGTTTTGGATATAGGCTATAAATACAAAGTTAGTAACTGTGAGCTTGGGACAGAGACACTGCTCAAGATTTTTAAAACTAATCATACATTTGCCCGACACTAAATAACAACGTCAGGTATTCTACAAAACTGTCCAGTAACCAGAGTGAGAATGTGCAAGTGGCATGACAGGAATCTACTCTCCATATACACATTGTCCTCCCATTCCATCACTGTGTAGAAATCCAATATGCTAATGAACAGAAAAACACAAAGTAAAATGGGAAAATGTAAAGCCTGAGTAATTATGAAAACTGAATAACCAACTGCAGATAAATGGAAGGAAGCACATAGGTTTAGACAAAACAGTCCTGAACAAAGCTATTTAACTTCTTCAGACAAGCCTCTGTGAAGCAATAGCCAGGATAAGAGTGAAAAGAGGGCAGAAGAAAGCTGTGCAAGAAATAAGCCACACCACGCATACCTGCCAAGTGACAGGCAGTGACAACACGCATACCTGCCAAGTGACAATTCTGTGAGCTGTACTGCACCAAGGTCAACCTGACTACACATTCTGCTTTGTCCACAAAGTAGAAGAGTTAAAATCACTTGCCTGTAAGTATGAAAAATTGCTACAATATCAACAACAATCATGTGAAAAAAGCCCTGGATGACCACTGAAACACTTCCAACTGAAGACTCAAACCAATGAAGAATTTCTTCACTCTATTTTACGTATTTCAGGGACTGCTTTTTCATTTGCTTTACATAAAATCTGGGTGGCTATAGAACAATAACTGATAAATTGACACACTCACTATTATTAATTATATTTTCATGGCACCTTTCATACAGTAGGAGAGTCTATATGGTTCTTGTTTTCCAAAATTAGTTCTAAACACTGACCTGCCAATCTCTCACTTAGGCTTTCCACATCTTCATTGCCATCACTTTATTATATTCTATCCTCAACACTGTCAACATCCAAACACATGCTTCTCTCCCCACCCCCCATATCCTGCCATCATCTTCAGCACCTTCAATGTTATACCCACGGGGCTACTTTCCAAACAATGTCATGAGCCCTCAATCTCATACCCATGCACATGCCCAGTTCTGAAACAAAGTGATGTATGCAAAAAATCTTTTAAAAAATTAGTAAACAAACCTTAAAAAAAAAGAAAAATTACATTTTCTTTATATCTGATATCCACAAAAAAACTAGTGCAAGTACTTGGCAATTATTTTATTAACACAGAGACCTAAAATGCACTGAGATAATCCCCATGCTAGCAAAGCGAACTCGTTTTACAGATGGAGGTAAGATGCTCAGCAAATTAATAGCAATTTAACTCCTTGTTTAATATTAGAGCAGTCTCCTCAGTAGCAAATACACTGTCTGTCCAGCAAATCAGAATTCTTTGTAATCAATCCCTTCAGAAATACTGGAATTGGTTCCATTTTTAAACTCAGTATTATAATATGGCATTTCTCATTAGCACATAATGTGCACTATGCAGTATTTTAAAAATTTTTTAGGTATTTTTACCTAAACAGATTAAACAAAAATACTAATTTTTAAGTATTCTTTTTAAAGGATTCTGTTTTCCTCATTTGGCTTTTACCATTCCTTTTAATGACCCTGTCACAGCGAAGCCAACACCTAACAAAAGACCATGCACCAATCTCCACTAATTCACTGGGAACTTAGAGCTAGGCTAATGTAAATTACTGCCACTAATTCACATGCCTTTAACAAGCCCTTAAAGTCTCAAAGGTAATGCACACAGAGAAAGAAAAATAAAACTTGGTCAGTGCTTTAAAGACTTCAAAATTCAATCCATTTTACACTGTGTGAAAATTGTACCTTTCCATAACTAAAATGAAAGCTCTGGTCCACATTTTAAAATAGACTGAGGATTTCCTACAGATCTTTACACAGTAAGAATAAAATCAGACCCACATGAAATTCATTTTGCTTCAAAGTTCACTACAACATGTACCATGATAGTCCTTTTTGTTTCTTTCTTTCCATAAAAATATCTCACATTCTCTGAACTTTCTAGTTTTAAAACAGACCTCCTTTTCTCAAAAAGTTAAAGACAGAATTACCCTATGATCTAGCAATTGCCTTCTAGGTATTTATCCAATATAAAAATACTAATTCAAAGGGATCCATGCACCCTGACGTTTAGAAAAGGGTTATCTACAATAGTCAAATTATGGAAACAGCCCAAGTTCCATCAAGTGATGAATGGATAAAAGAAGATGTAGTATGGGATGCCTAGGTGGCTCAGTCAGTTGAGTGTCTGCTTTCAGCCCAGGTCATCATCCCAGGGTCCTGGGATCGAGTCCCACATGGGGCTCTCTGCTCCTCGGAGAACCTGCTTCTCCCTCTACCTGCCACTCTTCCTGCTTGTGCTCTCTCTCTGGAAAATAAATAAATAAAATCCTTAAAAAACAAGAAGAAGACGACGACGATGATGTGGTATATATATAGAATGGGATATTACTCAGCCACAAAAAAGAATGAAATCTTGCCATTTGCAATGACATGAGTGGGATTAATGAGCATAATGCTAAGTGAAATAAGTCAGTCAGTCAGCAAAGAAAAATACCACATGATTTTCTCATATGTGGAATTTAAGAAACAAAACAAATGAGCAAATGGAGGGGGAAAAAAAGAGAGAAAGAGAGGGGCACACCAAAAAACAGACTCAACTACAGAGAACAAACTGATGGTTACCAGAGGAGAGGTGGGTAGGGAAATGGGTAAAATAGATGAAGGGGATTAAGGAGTGCACTTGCTGTGATGAGCACCAGGTGTTGTATGGAAGTGTTGACTCACTATATCGTATACCTGAAACTAATATTATACTGTACGTTAACTAACTGGAATTTAAATAATTTTTTAAAATTTTTAAATAAAATAAAAATAAAACAGACCTCTTTTCCCCTTTACATTTTTATATACCAAAATACTTACAATTTTATAGCAGTGCCTTTTCTTTCTAAAAATCTGGACAATAACCAACCTAGAACAAGTTTTTAAAGAAACAAAATTCTTCAACGAAAGTACCATAAAAAAAGACAAACTGTTCACCTTAAAAAGGTAATTATGAGTATGAAAAGAAGAAGAACAGAAAATAAAAAGGTAGAACTGCCCAGTCAAATAAAAAAAAAACTGTAGAGAGCTTGGGATGCCTGTATGTAGTCTGCACTATTAAGGGTTTCAGGTTATGTTAATGTGTCCCTGGTTCCAGGCAGAAGCAATCCCAGCGCTCCTGGGAGAAAAGCTCCCTCCATTTAGACCTATAAATTTTTCACAAATTAAGATCAAGTCAAAGCATATAACCAAAGATCACCATACACACAGGGAGGCAAGGCAACACTGGACAAAGCTAGCTGACAAAGCATTTAGAACCATCCCCCAGCAAGGGCTGCTGACATTAGAATTAGCAGAGAGACAATAAAGAACATGATTTAAAGAAATAAAATATAGAATCACAAAAACAAGCTCATAAAATAAACTATTTAGAATGACCTGTCAGATATGGAGGAAGGGGTGGACTTCTAGAAAGGAAATACATCATCATTAAATTAAAAACTCAATTAAAGGGTTAAACAAGAGAGGTATTTAAGCAGAAGATAAAATTTAAGGCCTTACCATACAGTGCAATACAGAAGGATGATGAGATAGATAATCTGAAAGTGAAGCAATACTTAGAACAATAGTATGTCTCAGGAGAAATAAAAATTCTAAAACCAAATTAAATGAAAAAGGCTGATTAAAATCAATTACATTAAAATTAAAATCTTCGTTCATTAAAGACACTGTAAATAAACCTACCTCTAAAAATTCTTATGTCAACTTTAGTTAACCTTAAATATGCTGAACTTTCTACAAAACAGGTATCTCAGACCTTTACTAATGCTGCAGCTTTTGTTTTCCAAATGGCCAAAATAACAAAACGGCTATTATATTTATGGATTAAAAACTGCTTATTAAGGGGTGCCTAGGTGGCTCAGTGGGTTAAAGCCTCTGACTTCGGCTCAGGTCGTGATCCCAGGGTTCTGGGATCAAGCCCCGCATTGGGCTCTCTGCTCAGCCAGGAGCCTGCTTCCCTTCCTCTCTCTCTGCCTGTCTCTCTGCCTACCTGTGATTTCTGTCTGTCAAATAAATAAATAAAATCTTTAGAAAAAACTGCTTATTAAGTCTTTATTATTACACCTATTCTTGAAAACTATAATATTCTATGTGGCCAAATATGTGAGCTTATTCTAGACTTACTTCAATGTTCTTCATTTTTAACTCTTCACAGACATGTTGAAAGTAAAAATAGTATTTTGTCTGTATTCCTTTTCAAGTATTTCTAGGTAAGGGATTAAAAAAATGAACCACATTTCTGAAGTAATAAAATATGAAATCGGTCAATCCAAGGTCAGAAATGATTAATTTTTTTGCTATATACCTTTATTCATTATTTTGTGATCAAAAGTTACTAAGTGATCAAGAGGAGTCAAGATGGCGGAGAAGTAGCAGGCTGAGACTACATCAGGTAGCAGGAGATCGGGTAGATAGCATATCTAAAGATTGCAAACACCTACAAATCCAACGGGAGATCGAAGAGAAGAAGAACAGCAATTCTAGAAACAGAAAATCAACCACTTTCTGAAAGGTAGGACTGGCAGAGAAGTGAATCCAAAGCGACGGGAAGATAGACCGCAGGGGGAGGGGCCGGCTCCCGGCAAGCAGCGGAGCAACGGAGCACTAAATCAGGACTTTCAAAAGTCTGTTCTGCTGAGGGACATCTCTCCAGAGGCTAAACCGGGGTGAAACCCACGCAGGGTCAGCGTGGCCCCAGGTCCCGCAGGGCCACAGAAAGATCGGGGAAGTCTGAGTGTTGCAGAGCTTCCAGGTATTAGAACGGGGAAGCCGGCTACAGAGACTGAGCCGAGGAGTGAGCTCTCAGCTCGGGGTTACCTTGAACTGGTTGCAGGCTCGGTCAGCTCGAAGCGCGGCTGGAGGCCAGGGAGACAGGAGTAATAGGGCGCTGTTCTCTGAGGGCACACTGAGGAGTGGGGCTCCGAGCTCTCGGCTCCTCCGGGCCGGAGACTGGGAGGCCGCCATCTTCATTTCCGTCCTCTGGAACTCTACGGAAAGCATTCAGGGAACAAAAGCTCCTGAAAGCAAACCTGAGCTGATTACTCAGCCCGGCCCCTGGTAAGGACAGTGCAATTCCGCCTGGGGCAAAGAACCTTGAGAATCACTCCAACAGGCCCCTCCCCCAGAAGATCAACAAGAAATCCAGCCAGGACCAAGTTCAGCTACCAAGGAGTGCAGGTTCAATACCAAGGAGAGCAGCAGAATTCCAGAGGAGGAGAAAGCAAAGCATGGAACTCATGACTTTCTCCCCATGATTCTTTAGTCTTGCAGTTAATTTATTTTTTTTTCTTTTTTTATCTTTTTTTTTTCAATTTTTTTTCTTCTTCTACTAAATTTTTTTTAACTTTTACCCTTTTCTTTTTTAAAGTTTTTTAACTAGTTTATCTAATATATATATACTTTTTTCTTTTTTATATTTTTTCTGTATTCGTTTTCTTTTTTTAATTTTTTTTTTTCCCTGAACCTCTTTTTATCCCCTTTCTCCACCCCACGATTTGGGATCTCTTCTGATTTGGTGAAAGTGTATTTTCCTGGATTCTTTGCCACCGTTTTAGTATTTTACTTGCTCCTTCATATACTCTTCTCTGGACAAAATGACAAGGTGGAAAAATTCACCACAAAAAAAAGAACAAGAGGCAGTAGTACTGAAGGCTAGGGACCTAATCAATACAGACATTGGTAATATGTCAGATCTAGAGCTCAGAATGATGATTCTCAAGGTTCTAGCCAGGCTCGAAAAAGAAGAAGATATTAGAAAAACCTTCTCGGGAGCTATAAAAACCCTTTCTGGAGAAATAAAAGAACTAAAATCTAACCAAGTTGAAATCAAAAAAGCTATTAATGAGGTGCAATCAAAAATGGAGGCTCTCACTGCTAGGATAAAAGAAGCAGAAGAAAGAATTAGCAATATAGAAGAACAAATGACAGAGAATAAAGAAGCTGAGCAAAAGAGGCACAGCTACTGGACCACGAGGGCAGAATTCCAGAGATAAGTGACACCATAAGACGAAACAACATTAGAATAATTGGGATTCCAGAAGAAGAAGAAGGAGAGAGGGGAGCAGCAGGTATATTGGAGAGAATTATGTGAGAGAATTTCCCTAATATGGCAAAGGGAACAAGCATCAAAATCCAGGAAGTGCAGAGAAGCCCCCTCAAAATCAACAAGAATAGGTCCACACCCTGTCACCTAATAATAAAATTTACAAGTCTTAGTGACAAAGAGAAAATCCTGAAAGCAGCCCGGGAAAAGAAGTCTGTAACATACAATGGTAAAAATATTAGATTGGCAGCAGACTTATCCAAAGAGACCTGGCAGGCCAGAAAGAGCTGGCATGATATATTCAAGGCACTAAATGAGAAAAACATGAAGGCAAGAGTACTATATCCAGCTAAGCTATCATTGAAAATAGAAGGAGAGATTAAAAGCTTCCAGGACAAACAAATACTGAAAGAATTTGCAAACACCAAACCAGCTCTACAGGAAATATTGAAAGGGGTCCTCTAAGCAAAGAGAGACCCTAAAAGTAGTAGATCAGAAAGAAACAGAGACAATATACAGTAACAGTCACCTTACAGGCAATACAATGGCACTAAATTCGTATCTCTAAATAGTTACCCTGAATGTTAATGGGCTAAATGCCCCAATCAAAAGACACAGGGTATCAGAATGGATAAAAAAACAAAACCCATCTATATGTTGCCTACAAGAAACTCATTTTAGACACAAAGACACCTCCAGATTTAAAGTGAGGGGGTGGAAAACAATTGACCATGCTAATGGACATCAGAAGAAAACAGGGGTGGCAATCCTTATATCAGATCAATTAGATTTTAAGCCAAGGACTATAATAACAGATGAGGAAGGACACTATATCATACTCAAAGGATCTGTCCAACAAGAAGATCTAACAATTTTAAATATCTATGCCCCTAATGTGGGAGCAACCAACTATATAAGCCAATTAATAACAAAATCAAAGAAATACATTGACAATGATACAATAATAGTAGGGGATTTAAACACTCCCCTCACTGAAATGGACAGATCATCCAAGCAAATGATGGACAAGGAAATAAAGGCCTTAAATGACACACTGGACCAGATGGACATCACAGATATATTCAGAACTTTTCATCCCAAAGCAACAGAATACACATTCTTCTCTAGTGCACATGGAACATTCTCCAGAATAGATCACATCCTCGGTCCTAAATCAGGTCTCAACCAGTATCAAAAGACTGATATTTTCAGACCACAATGCTCTGAAGCTAGAACTCAATCACAAGAGGAAATTTGGAAAGAACCCAAATACATGGAGACTAAAGAGCATCCTTCTAAAGAATGAATGGGTCAACCAGGAAATTAAAGAAGAATTGAAAAAATTCATGGAAACAAATGATAACGAAAACACAACGGTTCAGAATCTGTGGGACACAACAAAGGCAGTCCTGAGAGGAAAATATATAGCGGTACAAGCCTTTCTCAAGAAACAAGAAAGGTCTCAGGTACACAACCTAACTCTACACCTAAAGGAGCTGGAGAAAGAACAAGAAAGAAACCCTAAACCCAGCAGGAGAAGAGAAATCATAAAGATCAGAGCAGAAATCAATGAAATAGAAACCAAAAAAACAATAGAACAAATCAACGAAACTAGGAGCTGGTTCTTTGAAAGAATGAATAAGATTGATAAACCCCTGGCCAGACTTATCAAAAAGAAAAGAGAGGGGCGCCTGGGTGGCTCAGTGGGTTAAAGCTTCTGCCTTCAGCTCAGGTCATGATCCCAGGGTCCTGGGATCGAGCCCCGCATCGGGCTTTCTGCTCAGCGGGGAGCATGCTCTCTCTCTCTCTCTGCCTGCCTCTCTGCCTACTTGTGATCTCTATCTGTCAAATAAATAAATAAAATCTTTAAAAAAAAGAGAGAGAGAGAAAGGACCCAAATAAATAAAATCATGAATGAAAGAGGAGAGATCACAACGAACACCAAAGAAATACAGACAATAATAAGAACATACTATGAGCAACTCTACGCCAACAAATTTGACAATCTGGAAGAAATGGATGCATTCCTAGAGATATATAAACTACCACAACTGAACCAGGAAGAAATAGAAAACCTGAACAGACCCATAACCAGTAAGGAGATTGAAACAGTCATCAAAAATCTCCAAACATACTAAGGCCCAGGGCCAGACGACTTCCCAGGGGAATTCTACCAACATTTAAAGAAGAACTAATTCCTATTCTCCTGAAACTGTTCCAAAAAATAGAAATGGAAGGAAAACTTCCAAACTCATTTTAGGAGGCCAACATCACCTTGATCCCAAAACCAGACAAGGATCCCATCAAAAAAGAGAACTACAGACCAATATCCTTGATGAACACAGATGCGAAATTTCTCACCAAAATACTAGCCAATAGGATCCAACAGTACATTAAAAGGATTATTCACCACGACCAAGTGGGATTTATTCCTGGGCTGCAAGGTTGGTTCAACATCCACAAATCAATCAATGTGATACAACACATTAATAAAAGAAAGAACAAGAACCATATGATACTCTCCATAGATGCTGAAAAAGCATTTGACAAAGTACAGCATCCTTTCCTGATCAAAACTCTTCAAAGTGTAGGGATAGAGGGCACATACCTCAATATTATCAAAGCCATCTATGAAAAACCCACCGCAAATATCATTCTCAATGGAGAAAAACTGACAGCTTTTCCGCTCAGGTCAGGAACATGGCAGGGATGTCCATTATCACCACTGCTATTCAACATAGTACTAGAAGTCCTAGCCTCAGCAATCAGACAACAAAAATAAATTAAAGGCATCCAAATCGGCTAAGAAGAAGTCAAATCTCAGTCTTTGCAAATGATATGATACTTTATGTGGAAAACCCAAACTACTCCACCCCAAAATTGGCAGAACTCATACAAGAATTCAGTAAAAAGTGTCAGGATATAAAAGCAATGCACAGAAATCATTTGCATTTCTATAGCCCAACAACAAAACAGAATAAAGAGAAATTAAGGAGTCATTCCCATTTACAATTGCACCCAAAACCATAAGATACCTAAGAACAAATCTAACCAAAGAGAAAAAGAATCCGTACTCAAAAAATTATAAAATACTCATGAAAGAAATTGAGGAAGACAAAAAGAAATGGAAAAACGTTCTATTCTATGCTCATGGATTGGAAGAACAAATATTGTGAAAATGTCTATGCTACCTAGAGCAATATATACATTTAATGCAATCCCTATCAAAATACCATCAACTTTTTTCAAAGAAATGGAACAAATAATCCTAAAATTTGTATGGAACCAGAAAAACCCCAAATAGCCAGAGGAATGTTGAAAAAGAAAACCAAAGCTGGTAGCATCACAATTCCAGACTTCAAGCTCTATTACAAAAGTGATTACAAGTAATCATCAAGATAGTATGGTTCTGGCATAAAAACAGACACACAGATCAATGGAACAGAATAGAGAGCCCAGAAATGGATCCTCAACTCTATGATCAACTAATCTTAGACAAAGCAAGTAACAATATCCAATGGAAAAAAGATAGCCTCTTAGACAAATGGTGTTGGGAAAATTGGACAGCCACATGCAGAAGAATGAAACTGGACCATTTCCTTACACCACACACAAAAATAGATTCAAAATGGGTGAAAGACCTCAATGTGAAAAAGAAGAACACAGGCAGCAACCTCTTCTGCCTCATCAACTTCTCCCTAGACACATCACCAAAGGCAAGGGAAGCAAGGGCAAAAATGAACTAGTGGGATTTCATGAAGATAAAAAAACTTTTGCACAGCAAAGGAAACAGTCAACAAAACCAAAAGACAACTGACAGAATGGGAGAAGATATTTGCAAATGACATATCAAATAAAGGGCTAGTATCCAAAATGTATAAGACTTATCAAACTCAAAACCCAAAGAACAAATAATCCAATCAGAAAATGGACAGAAGAAATGAAGAGACATTTCAGCAAAGACATCCAAATGCCCAAGAGACACATGAAAAAGTGCTCAACATCACTCAGCATCAGGGAAATCCAAATCAAATACACAGTGAGATACCACCTCAAACTACTCAGAATGGCTAAAATTAACGAGTCAGGAAACAACAGGTGTTAGCAAAGATGCAGAGAAAGGGGAACCCTCCTATACTGTTGGTGGGAAAGCAAGCCAGTGTAAGCACTCTGGAAAACAGTATGGAGGTTTCTCAAAAAGTTGAAAATAGAGCTACCCCCTACAACCCAGCAATTGCACTTCCGGGTATTTACCCCAAAGATACAAATGTAGTGATCCAAAGGGTCATGTGCACCCCAGTGTTTATAACAGCAATGTCCACAGTAGCCAAACTATGGAAAAAGCCTAGATGTCTATCAATATGATGGATAAAGAAGGTATATATCTACAATGGAGTATTATGCAGCCATCAGAAAGAAACAACAATGAAATCTTACTATTTGTTATGACATCAATGGAACTGGAGGGTATTATGCTCAGCAAAATAAGTCAGAGAGGGACAATTATATGATCTTACTGATTTGAGGAATTTGAAAAACAAGACAGAGGATCAAAGAAGAAGGAAGGGAAAAATGAAACAAGAGGAAAACAACCTTAAGAGATTCTTGGTCTCAGGAAACAAACTGAGGGTTGCTGGAGTGGAGGGATGGGGGTGGGAGGGATGGGGTGGCCAGTTGATGGATATTGGGGAGGGTATGTGCAAAGGTGAGTATTGTGAATTGTGTAAGATTGATGAATCACAGACCTGTACCACTAAAACAAATAATACCTTATAAGTTAATTTAAAAGAAAAGATTGTATACTGCTGCAGGAACATAAATTGATATAAATTCTTTGAAAAACTAGTCAACAGTATGTGAGAAAGTTGAACACTCTATGCACAGGCACTTCCATTCCTAGGTAACTGCTTTAGGGAAACCTTTGTACATGTGCACCAGGAACCATGCATATGAATATGACCATAGCAACAATATTTATTTATATTTCATTATTTTTATTATAGATGGTAAACATACAGTGTTTAATATTCGTTTGTGGTATATAATATAGTGATTCAATAATTCCATACACTGCTCAGTGCTCATCAAGGTAAGTGTATTCTTAGTCCCCTTCAGCTATTGCACTCGGAAATGTTTATTACTAAAAGAAAAGAAACAGAAAGAAAATGTCCCTTGGCAAGATAATAAAAAATAAAACATATATTCACCACTTGGAATATTATACAGCACTGAAAATTATTGGACACTAGTTCACACAGTAATATGAATAAACCTGGGAAGCCAGGTTGGGTGAAAAAAATCAAAGTCTCAAAGACTACATAAGGAGATATTATGCATTAAGGTCAAAAGAGTCCAAACTAAATAAGTTTTTAAAGAGCAGATGCATCTCTGAGAAAACTATATTTTTAACAGGCAAAAAGTCAAACACAAAATTCAGGCCACCCTTGGGTGGTGGGGTAAGGTAGCAAGGAAGGGCCGCAGAAAGAGTTGTCCATGGGCAGTATGTTAACATTCTAGCTGCTGGACTGCATAGTGGGTTTGAGGTATACAGTATATCATTGTGCTTTAAAACTTAAATACCTTGCACACAGAAATCAGATTTACATTCCAAAAATATGATAAAGAAAAAATCATGATACAGTAGGTATTCCTGATTCACACTCCATAGCACCAATTCTGTCACGGCTGTGACAAGATGATGGTCTGTTTATTAAAAACAACAGTGGGGGCGCCTGGGTGGCTCAGTGGGTTAAAGCCTCTGCCTTCGGCTCAGGTCGTGATCCCTAGGTCCTGGGATCGAGCCCCGCATTGGGCTCTCTGCTCGGCGGGGAGCCTGCTTCCTCCTCTCTCTCTGCCTGCCTCTCTGCCTACTTGTGATCTCTGTCAAATAAATAAATAAAATCTTAAAAAAAAGGGGGGGGGTATTTTTTAAAGCAGTAATCCCTAAACAAATACCCTTCATGGTTCTGTCAGTCTTTGACAGATGATTAGAAAGTATAAATTGCTGGGCTAGACTCATGCATAAATGACAACTGCAGAACAGAATAGAATTCTTCCCAATCCTACTGGAATCAGCTACTCAGTATCTCATTACAGACTCAATATCTTTGTCTTACTTTGCTATAATATTGCTACCAACAGCAGCTAACATTTATTCAATATACACTGTGCAGCAGACCATGAGGTGTTTCATTTGTCATGTCATTTTTATCCTATGAGGTAGATACTAAAAGCATCTATCATCAGTGCCATTTTATAGATGAGGAAACTGCATCAAAGAGAGAGCACATAACTTACCTAACATCTTACAGTTCATAGTCATAGAGCTGCATTCAAGAGCTAGAATGAAAACTTTAACCCATGCTAGCTCAATTAGTCTGAAGCCACATGGCCAAATAATGAGCCAGAAAGTCAACTCTAAACTGCCTAGCTTTAGATAATCAAGAAGGCGAAAACCCTATCCTCTATCCTCTATCCCTAATAACTGGAAAGGAAAGTTAGTAATTTGGTGATGATGCTTTTTCTTTTTATTCTTTTAAAGGACTACCTATCAAGAAGATGATTTAGAAATACTGTCTTGGGCCAAGAGCAGGACTAATAGATTTACTTAAAGATCTGCATTCTATTAAGAAAAATCACAGAAATTGGGATGCCTGGGTGGCTCAGTTGGTTAAGCGCTGCCTTCAGCTCGGGTCATGATCCCAGCATCCTGGGATCGAGTTTCACATCGGGCTCTTTGCTCGGCAGGGAGCCTGCTTCTCCCTCTGCCTCTGCCTGCTACTCTGTCTGCCTGTGCTCACTCTCTCTCTCTCTCTCTCTCTCTGACAAATAAATAAATAAAATCTTTTAAAAAATCACAGAAATAATAAACACAGTTCTCAAATTTATTTTACACATCTACACACGGCCGTGGCAGAAAATACTAAAGGGAACCTGAACCATATGAGGCCTTGTTCTCCTTTAAAGAAGATCAAATATCTCCGCATTTAATAAAACAGTAAAATTCCATACTCAGACCCTGAATATACTTTTAATATAGTAAATCAAAAAAAAAAATTTGCTAATGTATTCATACTTTCTAGATTAAGAAACCCCTTGTGTTATTCAACTTTTCAAAGTGTATTATACTGCACTGTAACACAGTATTTCAATATCATTGCATCTTATAATAAATTTTTATGACGGAAAATGCCTAAGTACTTAGCATCTATTTTCACCATCTTTACTACTTACTACTAATTCCAATAAAATCTCAATTTAGATAAAGAATTTATCTGTCTCTCCCAGTTCTTTGTTTCCCAGTTCTATTTTTTCTTTTGCGTATCCCAATTGTTTTTTTCCGCCTTGCTTCATTTCTCTGTTGCTGTAATTTCCCACTTAAAGCACTTTTAGATTTAACACTCTCCTAACACTTGGCAGAGGGCTGAACTCAAGTTTCCCTTTAATTATTCATAAAATAAAAACAATCTAAGGTATTTCCAATGATCTCATCTTCATTCTTCACACTGTAAAGTTTTGGATCATATACAAAGGCTCAACAGTATGCCTTCAGTGAAAATGGGAGAACAAGAATTATTCTGAATATAAAACTACATTTTCTCACTGTAAAACATTTGGAGACTAAACTCATTTATAAACCTGCAAATAAGAGAAAACCATTATATAATCTTGGTTATATTTTTCTCTAAGAAGAAATATTTTAAATTAGAACATAATTAGAATCAGACTCCTGATTTTAGTGGCTCTAATTCTGTTCCAGTGACCCCAAATGCCCACTGACAGGTGGTGACTCACTTTGAGGAACCCATTCTAGAAAGCTAGTATGTGGGATCAGCTCCTCAACATCCCCATTTCAGCCAGACTAGCTGCTCTCTACCCATGTCAACTGAATGATTTATCAAGGGAATTCTACACATTCTACTGGAAACCCAATGTGGGCATTTCAAGATCCTAGAGATACATCTTTTTTTTAATTTTATTTAAATTCAATTTAGTTAACATATAGTGTATTGTTAGTTTCAGGGGTAGAATTTAGTGATTCATCAGTTCCATAAACACCCAGTGCTCATTACATCAAATGCCCTCCTTAATGCCCATCACCGAACCACGCCATTCTCCCCTCCAGCAACCCTCAGCTTGTTTCCTACACTTATCAGTCTCTTACAGTTTGCCTCCGTCTGTTTTCATCTTATTTTTCCTTCCCTTCCACTATGTTCATCTGTTTTTTTTTTCTTAAATTCCACACAGGAGTGAAATTATATGGTATATGTCTTTGTCTGACTGACTTATTTTCCTTAGCATAATACCCTCTACTTACATCCACGTCATTGCAAATGGCACAATTTCATTTGTTTTCAAGGCTGAGTAATATTCGTGTGTGTGTGTGTGTGTGTAGCCACTTCTTTATCTATTCATCTGTCAACGGACATTTGGGCTCTTTCCATAGTTTGGCCACTGTGGACACTGCTGCTATACATATTGGGGTGCATGTGCCCCTCTGAATCATTATGTTTGTATCCTGTTAATAAATACCTAGAAGTGCAATTGCTGGGTCATGGGGTAGTTAGTTCTACTTTTAACTTTTTGAGGAACTTCTATACTGTTTTCAAGAGTGGCAGTACCAGTGTGGATTCCCACCAACAGTTCCCCTTTCTCTACATCCTCACCAACAACTGTTGTTTCCTGAATTGTTCATTTTAGCCATTCTGACCAGTGTGAGGTGGTATCTCATTGTGGTTTTGATCTGTATTCCCCTGATGCCAAATGATGGTGAGCATTTTTTTCACGTGTATATTAGCTATTTGTATGTCTTCTTTGGAGAAGTGTCTGTTCATGTCTTATACCCATTTCTTGACTGGATTTTTTTTGGTTTTTGGAGGCTGGGTTTGATAAGTTCTTTATAGATTTTGGATACCAGCCTTTATCTAATATATGATTTCTGACTATCTTCTCCCATTCATTACATTGTCTTTTAGTTTTATAATTGCTCCTTTGCTGTGTAAAAAGTTTTTTATCCTAATGAAGTCCCAATAGTTCCTTTTTGCTTTTGTTTCTCTTGCTTCTGGAGACAAGTCTAGCAAAAAGTTGCTGCACCAAGATCAAAGAGGTTGCTGCCTGTGTTCTCCTCTAAGATTTTGATGGATTCCTGTCTCCCACTTAGGTCTTTCATCCATTTTGAGTTTACTTTTGTGTATGGTGTAAGAAAGTGGTCTAGTGTCATTCTCCTGCACGTGACTGTCCAATTTTCCCAATGCCATATATTGAAGAGGTTGTCTTTTTGGATCCTTGTCCATTGGATATTCTTTCTGTTTTGTCAACGATCAGTTGACCATAGAGCTGAGGGTCCATTTCTGGGTTCTCTATTCTGTTCCACTGAACTATGTTTCAGTTTTTGTACCAGAACCATACTGTCCTGATGATTACAGCTTTGAAATACAGCCTAGAGTCTGGAATTGTGATGCCTCCAGCTTTTCTTTTCTTTTTTTTTTTTTTTCCTTTTCTTTTTTAAATTTTATTTATTTATATGACAGAGAGAGAGCATGCATGCACAAGCACAAAAGTGAGCAGAGGGAAAGGGAGAAATAGACTCCCCACTAAGCAGGGAGCCTGACGTGGGCCTTGATCCCAGGACACTGAGTGACAGGCAGATACTTAACCAAGTGAACCACCCACACACCCTTGCTTTTCTTTTTCAACATTATTTTGGTTATTTGGGGTCTTTTCTGGTTCCATACACATTTTAGATTTGTTCCAGCTCTGTTAAAATTTTGATAGGGATTGCACTGAATGTGTAGATTGCTTTGGGTAACACAGACATTTTAACAATATATTTTCTTCCAACCCATGAGCATGGAATGTTTTTTCATTTCTTTGTGTCTTCCTCAATTTCTTTCATAAGTGTTCTACAGTTTTCAGAATACAGATCTTTTACCTCTTTGGTTAGGTTAATTTCTAGATATCTAATGGTTTTTGGAAATAGTAAATGGAATTGAATCCTTGATTTCGTCTTCAGCTGCTTCACTGTTTATATATAGAAATGCAACTGATTTCTGTGCACTGATTTTATATCTTGCAACTTTGCTGAATTCCTGTATCAGTTCTAGCAATTTTTGGATGAAGTCTTTTGGGGTTTCTAGATAGAGTATCATGTCATTTGCATAGAGAAAGTTTGACTTCTTCTTCACCAATTTGGATTCCTTTTATTTCTTTTTGCTTTCTGATTGCTATGACTAGGACTTTCAGTGCTATGTTGAACAAGAGTTGTGAGAGTGGATATCCCTGTCATATTCCTGACCTTATGAGAAAAGCTCTCAGGTTTTCCCCATTGAGGATGCTATTCACTGTGGGTCTTTTCATATGAGGCTTTTATGATGTTGAGGTATGTTCCCTCTATCCCTACATGGTTGAGGATTTTTATCAAGAAAGACTGCTGTGTTTTGTCAAATGCTTTATCTGCATCTATTGAGAGGATCATACAGTTCTTTTCCTTCCTTTTGTTAATGTGGTGTATTACACTGATTGATTTGTAGGTGATGAGTCACCCTTGCAACCAGGAATAAATCCCTTGCTCATGGTGAATAATCCTTTTAATGTACTTGGATCCTATTAGCTAGTATCTTGGTGTGAATTTTTGCATACATGTTCATCAAGGATATTGGTCTGTAATTCTTTTTGGTGGGGGTCTTTGGTTTGGGGATCAAGATAATGCTGGCCTCATAAAATGAATCTGCAAGTTTTCCTTACATTTCTATTTTTTTGGAATAATTTCAGAAGAACAGGCATTAATTCTTCTTTAAATGTTGGTAGAATTCCCCTGCAAAACCATCTGGCCCTGGACTCTTTTATTTGTTGGGAGATTTCTGATTACCGCTTCAATTTCCTTGATGGTTATGGGTCTGTTCAGGTTTTCTACTTCTTCCTGTTTCAGTTTTCGTATTTATTGTCTCTAGGAACGCATCCATTTCTTCCAGATTGTCTAATTTGTTGGCATATAATTGCTCATAATATTCTCTTATAATTGTTTGTAGGTCTTTGGTGTTGGTTGTGATCTCTCCTCTTTTATTCATGATTTTATTTAGTTGGGTCCTTTCTCTTCTCTTCTTGATAAGTCTGGCTAGGGGGTTATCAATCTTATTAATTCTTTCTAAGAACCAGCTCCTAGTTTCATCAATCTATAATACTGTTTTTGGGGGCGCCTGGGTGGCTCAGTGGGTTAAAGCCTCTGCCTTCGGCTCAGGTCATGATCCCAGGGTTCTGGGATCGAGCCCCGCATCGGGCTCTCTGCTCAGCAGGGAGCCTGCTTCCTCCTCTCTCTCTCTCTGCCTGCTTCTCTGCCTGCTTGTGATCTCTGTCTGTCAAATAAATAAACAAAATCTTTAAAAAAAATAATAATAATACTGTTTTTGTTTTTTAATTTCTATATCACTGACTTCTGCTCTTCTGCTGGTTTTGCTTTATTTGCTGTTCTTTTTCCAGATCCCTTAGGTGTAATGTTAGGTTGTGTATGTGAGACTTTTCTTGTTTCTTGAGGAAGGCCTATCTTGCTATATACGTCCATTCTGGAACCACCTTTGCTGCATCTACCTTGGGGATACATCTATACACAGTTACTCTGGTTTATTCACTCACCACTGAATTATGAACATTTTCCTAACATCTATTCTAGTGTATGTATTACTTCACGTCTACAACAGTTTGTATCATTATTTTCCTTTGTAACACATACACTATTTTACAGTCTTTGCTGTAATTTAAAAAAAAAAAAACTGGAAAATAATTTTGGTACATAAACATTGACCCGTATTTCTGATCATTTCTAAAACAGACTCTAGAAGCCAAAGGTGTGGATCAACAGTTCCTTTTTCACAGTAGAATTACATGATTCTTTCTATTTATAAAATCTCTCTTAAAAAAAAAAAAAAAACTGCTCCATGTCTTTAAAAGCCATAACAAAGATGAAATCTAGATTATATTCACCCTCATTTTTTTGAAAATGGGCAATAGTGGGACCAAGGTAGGGATGGAGCTTCAAATGGACATGTCTTATCAAAGAACTTTTATGAACTTGCAGGCAAGGCCAGGACTGCAATGGCAACAGAAGAAGCTTGCTTCTGATGATACTAAACATCCAGTGAAGACCCTGGAAGATATTAACGCAAGAAGGGAAGAGGACCAGAGTACACAACTCAGTTCAAAGTTCTAATTATCCTTCCTGGCGACAGTGTAGAATAGTAGAAAGAGAAGAGGAAAAGGGGCCTCCCAACTCTGTCACTAAGTGGGTGTCATCTTGGATAAATCCTATTTCAATGTGAGGATCTTCATCTAAAAATGTATTGGCTACATCAGATGGTTTCCAAGACACCCTCCAGGTGAGATCATCAATGATTCTATGATCACCATTCAGCAATAAAACTCTGGTTTTTCACCTCTGGCCTTCATGTCCTGGCCCCTTCAGTAATTCCTATTGTTGCTTTCCTAATTCTTTCCCAAGAGGTATCTCCCCCTCTGGGCGTACTGATCATCTAGTATCCAGAGAACACTTAGTATCCTCACCCCTCACCATGGCTCATATGTCTGATGGCCACTATACCTTTAATTCTCACCATAATCTCGGGGATTGTGTCAGTCTCCAGGAAATTTAACCTTTTTATACTCTTAAGGTGCATAGTATTCATGCCAGCCTTGGAGCACCAAGTTTGCACTATATGTATTATTTATCCCTTGGGTAAACCTTTCATGACTCTTCAGCTAACTAGTAAGCACCTTGTACTGGCAAAGACCTGCTATCCTGACACTTCTCACACTTCCACAAACCACTCAGCAGCATGGGACTCTACACACACTTCTGATTATCAGTTTAGCACTGTATTGTACCTTAATTGTGAAGTTTAACAGTTGAGACATAAAGAGAAGTTAAACAAAAATTACTAATTCTATCTAAATCCTATCAAACCCAAAATAATTTTCAACATAAGATCAAACAGTTTTTCCCATGAACATGCTGAGGTCAGTAGCTGCTTATCTCAAAGTGGCAGCCTAGCCTGTCCTGGGGCAATTGCATTCTTCGCAAAGTTCTTCCAGAGACAAAATAGATGTTCCCACAGTAATCCCACCTAAACCATCTCACATGCAATACACCTGAGGGCAGTGGCCATTCTGAGGTCATCCTGCATCTGGGCTTTACATGTCTTCCTTTGTCAGTTCCTCTATAATCCTGGCATGCTGTTCTAGCAATAGCCCTCTAAAAACACAGCTTCCAGAACTGATGGAACATTTTAGATGAAATATGACTACTGAATTGGAAGAACCATCATCTCCCCTGTTTGATGGCATAATATGAGATCACTCACTGAAGGTCAGCCACAATATGCTGGCAGAAATTGAGTTTTGACTAACTCAAAACCTCATTTCAGAAAACCAAAATCTGAAAGTCAAAATTCTACACACCAATATCTTTTTCTTTGCACCAAAAAATGTCTGGAATGATGACATTTTACCTTGGATGTGAAAATTACACACATAGTGTTCTGCCTTCAAATTGTTTCTTATTTCAAGAGAAATGATATACTGACATGACACAAATAAAAAATGGAAAGGAACTGCGTTAGTGACTCAATTTAAACTGTTTAACCTCACTGGGAAACCCTCTGTCTTAGATAAATTTGTTGTTCAATTGCACCACCTGGTGGATAAAGGTATTTAAACTCCCCCATTGTGAGAAGAAAAAATATATATCATTTATAAGGCTAAAGATACCACTAAAACTAAAATCTTAGTATGAAAAGATTCCCATGCTTTACCCAAAAGCTTTCTTATAGAGAGGCTCTTGATAAAATTAAAATACCACAAAAAATCTGGAGCTCGTAAAACTTCACTATTAAAGAATCCAGTTCACCTTCAAGAAATGTTGTTCAGGGGCACCTGGGTGGCTCAGTGGGTTAAAGCCTCTGCCTTCGGCTCAGGTCATGATCCCAGGGTCCTGGGATCGAGCCCTGCATCGGACTCTCTGTTCAGCGGGGAGCCTGCTTCTCCTCTCTCTCTCTGCCTGCCTCTCTGCCTCCTTGTGATCTCTGTCTATCAAATAAAATAAATAAAAATCTTTAAAAAAAAAAATGTTGTTCATCATGAAAAAACATTTTTAATCTGGGAAGAACCTCAGAGAGCAGTTAATTGACTTCCCTTTACAGATGAATACTCCAAGGCAAAGACAGGGCTTTCTTGAAAGTCACAGCTAGGGATAGAAGGCATTGATTATATATGTAAATAGATCAAATATTCTGTATTGTTTAATATGGCCTTCTATTTCAAGAGGCTATGTGGGAAAGGCAGGAAATAAGTCAGTCAGTGTCTGCCGCAAAGTGCCACTCTTATGGGTTGACAATAATCTGGCCACCCCACTATGGACTATGGCCTACCCCAACTGATCTCTGTAACACCAGGAATTGTCATACCGTCCCTGCCTCTACAACCTGCCTGTATCCCTCTTCACCTTAGATTTAAACTCCTCTCCCCCTCCCCCAGAGAAAACCATCCTACCAATAAAAATAAGACAGATAAACACCCAGGTAACAATATTTAGAAAATATATCTATCTCATGGATAATCCTTTTTTCACTTAAGAATCCACAAAAATGACACAAGGAATGAAAAAACAAATAAGACGGATAAGATAAATGTTAAATCACCCTGTTGAAGAACATCTATCAACAGGGGGAAGTGTTCACAATGTGTTAAAATAGGAGAGGAAAAGAAAAGCCAAATACGTTCACTACAATACCATATTTGTAAAAAACAAACAAATAAAAAACAAGCAAAACAGTTCTCAAGCATTGAGTAGAGAAAAAACATTGGAAAGAAATACACTAAATATTGTTGACAGCTAGTGTCTTTGCCAGGATTTATGAGTGATTTCAATTTTTCTTCTCTTACACAATGCTTTCCAAATTTTTTATCCTTAACATTTATATCAATAAAAAGGTACTTTTACCTTAAACATTTATGTATTTATACTCACATACCATAAAGAAAATTGGCAAAAGAAACTGGAAAGAGGACCCCAAATACATATCCATCTACCCAGTACGTAAATGGTAGGGAAAAAATTTTTTCTAGCTCTCAAGAAGAAATATATAGTATAAGACACTGTATTTTTGTCTTAAGGCTTACCACAGTTTTTCAAAATGTTTTGAATTTTCTATCAATTGTATATTAAGAAATACCTGGATAACTAGCAAATTAACATTGACAAATAATCTCAGAAATATAATTTCTCTAAAATATTTTATATATTTTAAGACTTAAGGACTTGAGTTCACATCCTACATCCATTTTCTGCTTGTAATATTTTGCCTAAATTATATGACAGACTATATGGCATGATGTTCCCCAAAGAATTCCACGGCTTCCATGATGAGAACCACTGTCTCCTAATGTGATTCAGTCTTTGACGTATATATCAGGAATGCAGAAGGTCAGTAACAAGAATGCTACATTGTTATTTTGTTTAAAATCCCTGCATCATCTATGTAGACTGCATTCAGAGAAGTAATCTTTTGCTAAATATCTTAAGGTAACAATTTTTCAAGTGTTGTCTGAGGACCACGGGAAAACACCCAGCTCCCATTAGGGTCCATGGCATCAAAACTGTCTCCACAATTATACCAACACATTATTTGCTTTACGCTCTAACAGTAGGGTCAAGTTTTCTAGAGGCTATATGACATCACCACAGACTAAATGCAGAAGCAAATATATGAATCCAGAGGTCTTCTTTGAAGCTAGACATTAGAGATTTGAAAAATGTAAAATAATGCCACCCCTTTCACCAAATTTTTTGTTTCAGAAAGTAGTCATTTTTTAATAAAATGTGTATGTTATTATATAACAGGTTATTCTTAATGAATTAAAATACTTTTAAATAATCTCTGTTTCAGTTTTAATTTCTAATAAAACAAACAAGGATAGATATAACCTATAAGAGAAAAGCTCTTTGAGGTCCACAATAAATTATTAGAAGTATAAAGGAGTCCTGAGACCGAAAAGTTTGGGTATTCATGTTCAGAAAAATCACACTCTGGGAAAGATTACTCTAACTGTACCTCTTCTTTCTCTTCAAAGCACTTTTCAATTGCAGTGACCAGTCCACCTTAAAGACCATTATCTGACCACAGTTCCTAAAGCATGATTGTGATCCTTCACTTCTCTACTAAAATGATCTCAAACAATTCAAAATGTACAGAGTGATAACCAAAAACATATAAGAAACTCCATGGTTTGTCCTCAGACTATTTTTTAGAAGACATACACTCATCAATTCTACAATTATTTCACTGCATTTTTTACAGCAGACACTATGATAGAAGCTGGGACTGAAGAGTCTATGAGAAATAACACCTGCCATCACTGTTAGTGACTAAGCATCTACTAAGGAAGAAATATTCACATAAATAGAGATATCCTTAATTTTCTATACTCTTTTTCCAAATTTGCTGTAATTATATGTTTTTTACCCAAAATTCACTATCCACATCAAAAACTCTCTAAAATGACTCTGAATGTCTACCAACAGAATCATTTTGGTTGTACACAAATCTAGGTAAGGGAATGTGGATAACAGCTCAGTTGTATCTCAACTGTTCTCCCTAAAGGATTATGCCAATCGTGCCTTGTGCCCATATTAAATGTACCTCTGAGAACCAATGCTATCATTATTCCATCATTTGTAATGAAAATATCCTGAGAAAGTAGACATGTGCAACAAAAGAGCATAAGAAACTTATAAAAGCCCACATGTCAGAAAGAGTTGGAAGTAATGGTGCATACTGAGGGAAGGAAGCACATAACACATTATCGCCATATGTCCCTATCTATTAAACACAGCAGTGTTGGAAAGCTTAACTGTAGTTACCCAAGCCAACACAATATCTGAGAAACTAAAGAAATTCCTTGTACAGTGGACTGAGCTCCACTCGCAGTGCAGGAGACCACTGAGTACCAGGCTGGTAGAGGGGAAGGTGGTGGACACTTTCAAAGACCTAGAAGCATCTGCAAGTGTGGGGAGAGGGAAAACATGATTTACTGAAGAAACTAAATCTCAAAGCAAGTCTGAGAGATTTATGAGCAGTGATATATGGCACAAGCTGAAGGTCATGGGTGAAGCAGTTTCCCCTCACAGTGAGATGGGCTATCTTCCTCCAGAGAACTGCAAAAAACTGCCATTAAAAATGATGACACACAAAGGAAACTGACAGTCTTAATGCAATACCATCTCACAGGCTTATTTCAAAACAAAGAAGTACCTGGACGTAAAGCATCCAAAGAAGGCTAACTTGCTCTTAAGTGAGAACTAGGACGGTGTGGATAAGCTAAGGTCCTTGCTGGTACACTACTCTGACAACATCGGCTCAAAGGGGCCACTGCAGACTGTACTGCCTGTGATGATATGAGATATCCGAATCAGAAAGCCTGGGCTGTGGAGGAGGTGGGTGAGGCTTAGGAGCAGAACTCTCTCTCACCATTTAACAAAGGGAAAATCTTGCAAAGAAGACTCTCTTGAAAACAGACAATAATCTTGGGAATCCTTCTGGTGTAACAAGTTATGAAGATAATAGCCAGCTTAAAGGATATGGAACTCCATTTAAACCTCCATTTAATAAACCATTATCATCATTAAGACATTATACTATATGACAGGTGTTGCTAGAAACGCAGCCATAAATAGCACACAGAACACAAGACTGAC
The DNA here is from genome assembly GCF_902655055.1 of Lutra lutra. Classification (NCBI taxonomy): domain Eukaryota; kingdom Metazoa; phylum Chordata; class Mammalia; order Carnivora; family Mustelidae; genus Lutra; species Lutra lutra. Next base: position 33,412,112 of record NC_062290.1, on the reverse strand, counting down.
TGCCTTACTCTCACTGTTCTAGTATAAATAATGTTGATGCCTGTGCTTCACAATCTGTCTTCAAAGGTCTGTGGAAGTACACTCAGCTACTGCCTATCTCAGAAATGTCCTAGCTTCTGCCTTTCCTACAAATACCTGTTGACTTGCATGTCCCCTAGCCAAGTTGCATCATCCCACACAGTTACAGGACATTTTCTCCCTGTTCCTCTTCACCCTTTATGTCTCTTCTTTTCTGTGTTTGTTTCCCGAAGTAACTCATGCTTCTTTTAACAGAAAGCTAACATTTTAAATGTATAGTTAGCAAAGGCTAGTTAAAACTTTCTTTATAATGGACGAGCCCAGGGAACCAGGCTCAGTTGGTTAAGTGTCTACCTCGGCTCAGGTAGTGATCTCAGAATCCAGGGATCCAGCCCCACATCGGGCTCTCTGCTCTACGGGACGCCTGCTTCTCCCTCTTCCTCTGCCCCCTGGCTCATGCTCTCTCTTTATCAAATAAAAAATTCTTTAACTTAATTAATTAAATGATTAAAGTTAAAATATATATACATACATATGTGTGTATGCATATATATATATATATATATATATATATATATCACATATAATGGACAAGTTCTTAGTGAAGCATAACAACAACAAAAATTCAGATCTTAGGACTCTTAAGCTTATGTTACTGTTACCAAGGAGTCATCTAGGGCCACCCTAGAACACAGGTTGTTCTACTTCTAACTTCAGGAACATCTTAAATTACAGAAAATTCCTGACATAATTAAACACCTCAATTTCACTGTCTCGAGGTATCAGTGTAGTCAATATATATGAATCCCATTCTCCTAAGAACATTCAGAATTTTATTTTATTTATATCCCATCTATCTCAAAAAGGTTTTGAGCTTCCTTCCCTGAGTATATAAGTATGCCTAATTATGTATTAGGGATTGGTAAACCTTTTCTGCAAAGGGCAGACAATAAATATTTTAGCTTTTTTGGGCCATACAATCTCTGTCACAACTACTTAACTCTGCCACTGTGGTGGAAAAAAAAACCATAATATGTAAATGAATTAATTAGGTTATGCTCCAATAAAACTTTATTTATAAAGACAGACAGACTCTGACTGCAACCCCTGCTCTGCATCATGTCACCACATGCCTTTGATAGTCTTGGTATTTCAATTTTAAAAATAGTAACTTGTTTAAGTCATATGACTGTTACCACTGCCACAGGCTACTGCCCATGGTACAGACTGATACTCTTTTCATATATCCTAATATAATCAAGCTCTGAAAGAAATGGCAGAATGAAAGAGGAGCCAAGACTTGTGCCCTGGGATCTCCAAGCCCTTTTCCCTTTACTATTAGGGCTGACGGTTCTCAACTAGTCCCTCACCCCTAATTCCTATTTTGTATCCAAGCCTGATCATCACTAAAATGGCACCTATCTCATTGCCTCTGAAAAGATTTGCCTGGTGTTGCAAGACAAACATGTGAGCAGGAAGGGCCACTATAGCACCACAGGTCTGAGCCCATATCCACAGCTCTGTCTGCAGCCTGGGGCAGATCCCTTCCCCTTAGAACCCATTATTCCAGACCAGCCTCACCCTCCTCAAGCTGTTGCTCAGAAAAAAGCCTCAGAATTCAGTAAAAATACAGAGACTATTATGTGTGATCTTACCCTCAAATTTGTCTAGCTCCTGTCCCATCCTCCTTTCTACCTCCTTTACCTGACTTGGAACTTACTCATCTAGGTCCAGTTCAGACCCATCACTGCCAAGGCTGCTCTAAGTGTCTCTCCTCCCAGCTCCCTAGAACACTATACTTGCCCTTATGGCCAAGCTTATTACACTTTATTGCCCCTCTAAGCTTATGAATTGAGAATGAGGATCCTTATTCATCTCTGCACCCTGCACAAATTGTTCCTCTTACCTCCCCATACCCCCTCCAAGAACTTCCAGCCTCATTAAAAAAAAAAAAAAAAAAAAAAAAGACATGGTTTTTTTATCATTCTACTAAAATTAAAGGAAATGGCCATAACTAGAAATTAGGGGGGAAGTGAACTACAATTTGATGACTATTAATTCCTTCCAAAATAATGCCATGAACCATAACAAACCAGTTCCCAATACAATTTAAGTATTGAGCCAAACAGTTAATTCAAGGACACAAAAGTAAAGAGCAAAACAATACATGGGCTTTTTCAATGCACATTCATTGTGATGATTTCAAACACTGCTGACAGTCATGGGTTATTAGTACACTCACTCTTCATCACTCTCTTTAATGCACTCTCTCTCTTGTTACTCTCCATCTACCTCAAGGGGGCAAAAACAAGTTGTTTTTCATTTGTTTGAATTAAGGTGTTGGGAGTGTGATTGCGTTTGTTTACCAGTAGCAGTTTACAACATCTCACTTGTCTCTCTTTATGCTACAAAAGCTTTGAAAATGTCACCTCAACTCTGGAGCTACTAAATGTTCCTGCTGAGCCACATAAATTCCATAAAATACTATTATGCCTTGTAGGTCCTACCAAAATGACAGATTCCTGACTTTAGAATGTGGAAATGATGAGGATGTTTACAGACCAGTGGATTTTGTTCATTGGATTTTAATAAGTAACATTACTCAAATCTGAATTCTAAAGTCAATGTTCCCTTAAAACAATGCCAATATGTAACTGGTTTTCAAACACAAGTAGTACATTGATAAGCACAGCAAACCAAAGTCCATCAATCTCTTCTGTGCCATCAACAATTATCGCATTTTACTATCAAATAGGGAAAACTAGTTCAGGGCATTTTTTATGTTAATTGTTCTGGAAACTGTCCCAAATACGCTACTTCTAACTCTTAATTATATATGCAAAAATTAACAAAGAGGTCAATGATCCCAAAGGGTGGTTAGAAAAAAAAATACCTTAAACTGGGTTTTATTTTATTTTAGAGCACTAAGACAAGCAAACTCTCAGTCTAGAATCTGGATGATTTCTCAGTTCAATCTTCCTCTTAGAAGCCTAAAAACTTACCAGTATTATACAGAAGAAACCAGAGAGATGGCATAAAATAAATCATTAGTTCAGGGGAAATTTATGATTGACAACAACCTAGTTTCACACATTTCTACAACTATGAGATTAACTATATACAACTGCTTTCTTAAGACTGGTATGGAAGATATCAGAGCGCCTGGGTAGCTTAGTTGGTTGAGTGTGCAACTCTTGATTTTGGCTCAGGACATGATCTCAGGTCCTGAGATCTAGTCCCCAACCCCCATGGGCTCCATGCTCAGCAGGGAGTCCACTTGGGATTCTCTCTCTCCCCCTCCCTCTGCCCCTCCCCTCCCTATGCATGCATGTGAGCTCTAAATAAATAAATAAATAAATAAATCCTTTTTTTTTTTTAAGAAATATATAAATAAAAATTTTCACAATTTGTGGGAAAAAGGAGAATAAGTCTATTCAAATATAACTTTTTAAAATGACTAGGAGAAAACTACTAGAAGAATGCATATTAAAATACTGTTTTTTGCCTTAAGTTGGTAGTATTATGGATAATATTTCCTGTTTCCCAATTATCTTTATAATGTGTTTTGCTCGAAAAAATTTTAGTATATTTTAAAGATTAGCCGGATAACCATTTAATAAATTGCTGTTGAACAATTTCAGGTATTTGTACCATTCACTGGTTTCAATCTGAAAAATACCAGCAACAGAAATCCTACAGGTATGTCTTGATTACCTCTTATCCTATGAGGAATCATGGATCACACACAGCACAACAAAGAAGTACTTTTCTAGTACCTAGAACAGTAACAAAAATGGGAAATCTGCCATTTACAAAACCCACTACAGTATAAATATACCTCATCATATATGCTCCCATTAATGTCTGCGCCGTAGATAGGTGCCACAAAAGTTAAGTTCTTCCAATACTTGCGCTCCAAATCTTCATAATCCAAGTATCTTGGAGTACAGTACCTGCAAAAGGTAAATGAAAAGAGTATAAACCAATGTGACAGTATAAGATTTTCCCCACCCACATCACTTAAATTACTTTCTAAACAAAATTGTATTAAAATGAAAACAATGTAGCAACTCATGTTGTCAAATCTAACAAGTAAATACACAAATGTATTTATCACGGATCTCTGGATACTCTAAATACTCCCAAATAACTCTATGCAGTGACTTCATTTATTTTACTAATAAGGAAAATATTTTCAAGAGCATAGCAAATATAGAAGGAGAATAGTTAAAAATTCACCATCTTACATCCACAAATCAATCAATGTGATACAATACTTTAATAAAAGAAAGAACAAGAACCATATGATACTCTCAATAGATGCTGAAAAAGCATTTAACAAAGTACAGCATCCTTTCCTGATCAAAACTCTTCAAAGTGTAGGGATAGACGGCACATACCTCAATATCATCAAACCCATCTACGAAAAACCCACCGCAAATATCATCCTCAATGGAGAAAAACTGAAAGCTTTTCCGCTAAGGTCAGGAAATATGGCAGGGATGTCTGTTATCACCACTGGTATTCAACATAGTACTAGAAGTCCTAGCCTCAGCAATCAGACAACAAAAGGAAATTAGGGCGCCTGGGTGGCTCAGTGGGTTAAGCCGCTGCCTTCGGCTCAGGTCATGATCCCAGGTCCTGGGTTCGAGCCCCACATCGGGCTTTCTGCTCAGCAGGGAGCCTGCTTCCTCCTCTCTCTCTCTGCCTGCCTCTCTGCTTACTTGTGATTTCTCTCTGTCAAATAAATAAATAAAATCTTTAAAAAAAAAAAAAAGTAAATTAAAGGCATCCAAATTGGCAAGGAAGAAGTCAAACTATCACTCTTTGCAGATGATATGATACTATATGTGGAAAACCCAAAAGACTCCACTCTAAATCTGCTAGAACTTGTACAGGAATTCAGTAAAGTGTCAGGATATAAAAGCAATGCACAGAAATCAGTTGCATTTCCTTACAGCAACAAGATAGAAGAAAGAGAAATCAAGGAGTCAATCCCATTTACAATTGCACCCAAAACCATAAGATACGTAGGAATAAACCTAACCAAAGAGGCTAAGAATCTATACTCAGAAAACTATAGAGTACTCATGAAAGAAATTGAGGAAGACACAAAGAAATGGAAAAATGTTCCATGCTCATGGACTGGAAGAACAAATATTGTGAAAATGTCTATGCTACCTAAAGTACTCTACACGTTAAGGCAATCCCTATCAAAATCCCATCCATTTTTTTTAAAGAAATGGAACAAATAATCCTAAAATTTATATGGAACCAGAAAAGGCCTCGAAGAGCCAGAGGAATATTTGAAAAAGAAAGCCAAAGTTGGTGGTATCACAATTCCAGACTTCAAACTCTATTACAAAGCTGTCATCATCAAGACAGCATGGTACTGGCACAAAACAGACACATAGATCAATGGAACAGAATAGAGAGCCCAGAAATAGACCCTCAACTCTATGGTCAACTCATCTTCGACAAAGCAGGAAAGAATGTCCAATGGAAAGACAGTCTCTTCAACAAATGGTGTTGGGAAAATTGGACAGCCACATGCAGAAAAATGAAACTGGACCATTTCCTTACACCATACACGAAAATAGACTCAAAATGGATGAAGGAACTCAATGTGAGAAAGGAATCCATCAAAATCCTTGAGGAGAACACAGGCAGCAACCTCTTCGACCTCAGCCACAGCAACTTTTTCCTAGGAACATCTCCAAAGGCAAGGGAAGCTAGGGCAAAAATGAACTATTGGGATTTCATCAAGATCAAAAGCTTTGCCCAACAAAGGAAACAGTTAACAAAACCAAAAGACAACTGACAGAATGGGAGAAGATATTTGCAAATGACATATCAGATAAAGGGCTAGTATCCAAAATCTAGAAAGAACTTATCAAACTCACACCCAAGGAACAAATAATCCAATCAAGAAATGGGCAGAGGACATGAACAGACATTTCTGCAAAGAAAACATCCAAATGGCCAACAGATACACGAAAAAGTACTCCACATCACTCGGCATCAGGGAAATACAAATCAAAACTGCAATGAGATACCACCTCATACCAGTCAGAATGGCTAAAATTAACAAGTCAGGAAATGACAGATGCTGGTGAGGATACAGAGAAAGGGGAACCCTCCTACACTGTTGGTGGGAATGCAAGCTGGTGCACCCACTCTAGAAAACAGCATGAAGGTTCCTCAAAAAGTTGAAAATAGAGCTACCCTATGACTCAGCAATTGCACTACTTCGTATTTACCCTAAAGATACAAATGTAGTGATCCGAAGGGACACTCAAATGTTTATAGCAGCAATGTCCACAATAGCCAAACTATGGAAGGAACCTAGATGTCCATCAACAGATGAATGGATAAAGAAGATGTGGTATATATATACAATGGAATACTATGCAGCCATCAAAAGAAATGAAATCTTGCCATTTGAGACGACGTGGATGGAACTAGAACGTATTATACTTAGCAAAATAAGTCAATCAAAGAAAGACAATTATCATATGATCTCCCTGATCTGAGGAAGTTGAGAAGCAACATAGGAAGTTTGAGGGGTAGGAAAAGAATAAATGAAACAAGATGGGATCAAGAGGGAGACAAACCATAAGAGACTTTTAATCTCACAAAACAAACTGAGGGTTGCCAGGGGGAGGTGGATAGGGAGAGGGTGGTGGGTTATGAACACTGGGGAAGGTATGTGCTATGGTGATTGCTGTGAAGTGTGTAAACATGGCAATTCACAGATCTGTACCCCTGGGCTAATAACACATGTCAATAAAAAATTAAAAAATTATATTAAAAAAAAATTATCAACCAAAAAAAAAAAAACTCACCATTTTACCTTTCAAATTATTTTCTAAAATCTTTAACCAATTATTCTATACTAGTAAATTTTACAGACTTACATGCAAAAGATAAAACATCTATAGGAAAATTGACAAAAAATAATTTCACTCAAAGTCCAGGAAAGCAGGAAAAGCCAAAACTAGAAGCAATCAACATGATCATTAGCAGCAGAATGACCTGAGGAAAAGTCCAGGAAACCAAAATAAGATACTTTACCAATATTAGATTGGCAAATGTTTAATATATTAATGGTAGGAAAGAATGAGACCTCTCTTACACAGCTGGAGTAAAAGTATAAAGTAGTACAAACTTTCCAGAATATAATTTTTTACACATATCAAAACCTTTAAAAAAAATGCATATCTTCAACCCTAAAATCCAACTCTGGAAATTCATTCTTACAATGATACATGACCTGGGGTGTTTGCTCCAGCAATAACTGAAAACTCAAACTAATGTTGCCCTACAACAAGGGCTAAGTTAAATAAAATACAGAATACAAAATAAGATAGATCTTTCTACATATTGACATTAGTATTTTTCCACAATGAATTAAGTAGATTACAGAATGGTGAATATACATGTAAAAAAATCTAAAATTGTATTCAAAAGGACAAAAAGAAATTTATACCATATTATTAATATTAATAGTTATCTTTTACATTGAAATTACAGAAAAGCACTTATTTCTCTGTGTTATTTGGACTGGGAACAAATAATCTTATATTAATATGCATACACACAAAAATACCAGTATTTCTACATGAAAAAAGAAATCAACAAACCAAGAAAGGAATGATACAGGTTTTTTAGCAGCAAAAAGAGTGTTTAGCAGCAGTAGCAATCCCCATAAAGCCTACTGACATTTTACTATAGATTTAATAACTGTAGAACAATCAAAATCAATATCCACTCTACTAGGACCCCAAATTAGTTACCTAAGCAGTAAGCAAGAAAACCAAACAAATTAACAACTTTATTTGAAATATAAAAAAACTTGCTGATTTACCCAAAACAGTAGGATCTCAACAGGAAAGCCAAAATTTAAAAAGATGGGAATGAAAGCATCATTTACTCCACAGCATTCTACCACTTTAATTAGTAGGTTCCAATAGTAATAAGAATTGTAGGCAAGCTAACTAGAAGCCAGGCTCAGGTGACCAAAAAAGGTAACAGAGATACTGTTTATTATATCTTACAGAGAAATTTGTTGGATTTCTTTGGATACCAAAGTCTTAAACTGTTTTTCACTATAACAGACCTGAAGAATCTATCACTATATACCACTCAATCATGGATCCATCTTTAACTATCTATAACTCTAAAATAAAAAAGACACATATGGTTTAGTATTAGCTACTGAGTTAAATTCTAAAATCTGTGAATATAGTATTTGTTGACTGAATGAATAATGATTCTAAACTTGAAAAAAGTGACTGGTTCACTCAGTTGGTGCCCAATTCTAATGAAACTTGGCTACAGATTCCATCCTTAATAGACTGTCAAACAATTACAACTGTCCCACAAATCCAGTATCAATTTGCTCAAAACCAATCCACCATTCCTTTTTTCCAGAACCTTTTATTCACTATATAGCAATTTTTAAAGATGGGTCTCTAGGACCAGCCTGCCTAGAGCTTTGAATCCATCTTTTGCCATGTGTAAGCTATGTAATCCTGGGCAAGGGACTAATTTTCTCTGGACCTCAGTTATCCCTCTATAAAACGAGGATAGTAACAATTGAATTATTGTGAGGACTCCATTGCATAATTATATAAAGCACATAGCTCCATGCCTAGAAGAAAGTATAGATCAGTAATGTAAGTGATACAAGAGAGTATATTACCTCCATAAAGTTTTATAGTAGAACTATCTTGGAGGTCTCTAGATTTTCTTTGAACTGAGTTGTGTTATTAACCAAATGAGTATGTTATCCTGTTTACTATTTACACCAAGCACATGATGCACTGTGCACCTATGCAAAGGCATATACTGAATCAAAGTAAACAGATGAACAAAGGAAAAAGAAAAAAAACAGGAGACTGCCCCCTGCTTCCCATGAAAATTAACTCCATCTCAGGACCATCCTATAACCATAATGAACACCATTTGCCCAAGTATAACTGTAAGTGAACAAGCAAAAGCCTTGGATTGAGGCTTAGAAACCCATTTCACTGGCATTTGAAACAAATTTCCCACATGAAACTGGCAGAGGAAATATAAAAAGAACTTTCAAAAGTATCTTTTTTCCTAGGAATCTTCATTTTATTTTTTCTTTCTTTCCAAATTTTTATTAAAATTCTAGTTAGATTACATATAGAGTAATACTGGTTTCGGGAGTAGAATTTAGTAATTCATCACTTACATACAACACCCAGTGTTCATCATAACAAATGCCCTCCTTAATACCCATCACCCATCTAGCCCATCCTCCACCCACCTCCCTCCATCAACCCTCAGTTTGTTCTCTAACGTTAAGAGTCTCTTATGGTTTGCTTCCCACTTTTTTTTCCCTACGCATATGTTCATCTGTTTTGTTTCCTAAATCTCACGTATGAATGAAATCATATGGCGTTTGTCTTAGCATAATACACTCTAGCTCCATCCACATCATTGCAAATGGCAAGACACTTTTGATGTAATATTCATGTGTGTGTCTGTGTGTGAGTGTGTGTACACACCACTTCTTCTTTTTCCATTCATCAGTCAATGGACATTTGGGCTCTCTCCACAGTTTGGCTATTGTTGATAATGCTGTTATAAACATCAGTGTATATGTACCACTTCAAATCTGTATTTTTGTATTCTTTGGGTAAATAACTAGTAGTTCAACTGCTGGATCATAGGGTAGTTCTATTTTTAACATTTAAGAATTTTTTATTTTTAGAAAGAGAGAGGGTGCATGTGCATGGAAGGGAGGGGCAGGGGGAGAGGGAGGAAGAATCTTAAGCAGGCTCCATACTCAGCCCAGAGACCAACATGGTGCTCTCTCTCACAACCATTAGATCACGACCTGAGCAGAAATCAAGAGCTGGAGGCTTAACCGACTGAGACACCCAGGTGCCCCCTATTTTTAACTTTTAGATGAGAGTAAAAATTGAACAGCTATAAGAACAAAACAAGTGCCTAGTAAAATAAATTCCCTCTAAAAAGAAAATTGATACTACACTAGAATAATCACATGGGCTAGAGATGATGATCCAAGTGTCTCTATGACAAGAAAAAAAGGTCTTCAAGGCTCTGTTCTCATCAATATTTTGAATTACCATGTATTATTAACAATGATCATCTGGGAGCCAAACTTATATATTTCTACAATGTTTGAATTTTCAAATAAACATGTATTACTTTTGTAACTGATAAAAGCATTTCTGACCATTCTTCAAAATTCATCTCAATGGCACGTACAAAACAAAATTACTCCTTTCCTGATTATCAACCACAGAAGTCTTATTTTCTTTTGAAACCCCACTGTACTTTGTACCTCTCCTATGGTAATTATAATAATTATTAAAGGTACTAATAAGCATTTTCTAGCAAGTATAATCTGATTACTTTCAAATCCAAATTGTCTCCCCGAAATATCAAAGTAGCCAAGCAGATGTTCCACTATATGAACTAATCTATTTAATTAACACTTTAAGAATGACTCTGGAGGAGCGCATGGGTGAATCAGTCATTAAGCATCTGCCTTTGGCTCAGGTCATGATCCCAGGGTCCTGGGATCAAGTTCCGCATGGGGCTCCCTACTCAGTGGGGAGCCTGCTTCTCCCTCTCCCACTCTCCCTGCTTGTGCTCCCTCTCTTGCTGTGTCTCTCTGTCAATTAAATAAAATCTTTTTTAAAAATTTTTTAAATGACTCTGGAAATGGGTGCTAGAAGATAAACAACACAATACAACACACCATTTATACTTTTAAAAAGCTGGATAAGTCTGCTTCCACAATCCTGTTTCAATAGCATTACACTATAGTGTAATGTACATTATATATATAATGTTATACATTATATATACATTATGTATATATATATACATTATTATATATATAATGTACATTACAGTAAATGGCTAAAAGAGTCCTTGAAAATTCTGAATGCAAACCAGCCCAGTCTATGATAAAAGTTTCACATTCTCAATTAATGAGATCTTAAACAATGAGATTTACTAGTGCCTACCAAAAATTCAAAAGAAGGGACTCACATGAAATATAAAACTTTCAGGATGAGTCCAAGATGGCAGAAGAGTAAAAGACCAAAACTTCAGCTAGGTAGCTATCAAACCATTCTGAACACCTACAAATTCAACTGGAGATCAAAGAAAAGAAGAGCAGCAACTCTATTGACAGAAAAGCGACCACTTTCTGCAGGGTAGGATGTGAGGAGAAGAAAATCCAAGGCAATAAATGGGAAGATAGATTGCAGAGGAGGAGGGATCCTCCATCAGCCAGCTACTGGCAAGTGACAGAGCAGAGGAGCACAAAATCAGAACTTTTAGAAGTCTGCTCCAGTCAGGGATGTCATTCTGGTGGCTAACAGGCAGGGGGTGGAAGGGAGTGGAATCCTTCTTGGGACAGTGTGGTCTCAGGACTCTCGGGGTCACAGGAAGACGAAGGCTACCTGAGTGTGGCAGAACTCCCAGGTATCAGAGCGGTGAAGATGGCTGCAAAGAGTGATCCAAGGAGTGGGCTCTCAGTGCAGAGTTGCCATAAACTGTGTTACACAGCACAGTCCAGCCACTGTTCTTCAAGCAGGGGCCCAACAAGAGGCAGATCCAGAGAGAACCCCCACAGCACAGGAGCGCGCTACAGGAATCTGCGGATTTAGAGACTCTAAACAGGGCCATGTGCCAAAGATAAAAACACATGGTCACAGGCCAGGGGAGCACAGAGTGTGGCCAGAAACCAGGGAGACAGGAGTGATTGAATGCTTTCTCTGAGGGCTCATTGAGGAGGGGAAACCCAAGCACTCGGCCCCTCCAGGGGCTGAGATTGGGAGGTTGCCATTTTCATTCTTGTCCTCTAAAGTTGCATGGAAAGCCTTCAGGGAACAAAAACTACCCAGAGCAAAGCCCCACAGATTACTTAGTCTGGCCCCCAGCAAGTGTGGTGTAACTCCCCCTGCGGCAAAGACATTTGAGAATCGCTGAATAGGCCCCTCCCCAAGAAGACCATCAAGAACATCCAGCCAAGAACAAGTTTACAAATCTATGAGAACTGTAAAATTCCAGAGCTAAGGGAATACAGTACATACAATTCATGGCTTTTTTCCCATGATTCTTTAGTCTTTCAACTTTAATTTTTCTTAATGTTCTTTATTTTTCCTTTTTTTCCCTTTTTCTTTTTGAATTTTTCTTCTTTTTTCGATTTCAACGAACTTCTTATCAATTCCTTATTTAAAATATTTCTTTAATTTTCAATTTTACAGTCATATTCTATCCCTTCACTGTATTTAACCTTACTCTGTGTGTGTGTGTGTGTGTGTGTGTGTGTGTGTATTTTTCTTTCTTTAAAATTTTGGGGTGCCATTTCTTCTAACAGAACAAAATACACAAATTTAGTATATGGCTCTGTTCTATTCACCAGCCTGATATATTCTTTTTTCTTTTTCCCACAGATTCGGGTCTCCCCTTATTTGTTTATTGTATATTACTCTGGGGTCATGTTACCCTTCTAGTATTTTGTTTTCTCATTCATATATTCTTCCCTGGACAAAATGACAAAATGGAGAAACTCACCTCACAAAAAAGAACAAGAGGGGCAGTACCAAATGCCAGGGGCCAAATCAATATGGACATTAGCAACATATCAGAACAGGAGTTCAGAATAACAATTATAAAGATACCAGATGGGCTTGAAAAAAACATAGAAGACACCAGAGGATCTCTTTCTAAAGAAATAAAACCTAACCAAGTTGAAATCAAAAAAGATATTAATGAGATGAATCAAAAATGGAGGCTCTAACTGCTAGGATAAATGAGGCAGAAGAGAGAATTGGTGATATAGAAGGCCAAATGATGGAAAATAAAGAAGCTGAGAAAAAGAGAGATAAACAACTACTGGATCACAAGGGGAGAATTTAAGAGATAAGTAATACCATAAACCAAAACAATATTAGAATAATTGGGATTCCAGGGGCACCTGGGTGGCTTCAGTGGGTTAAGCCTCTGCCTTTGGCTCGGGTCATGGTCTCAGGGTCCTGGGATCGAGTCCCACATTGGATTCTCTGCTTAGCAGGGAGCCTGCTTCGCCCTCTCTCTCTGTCTGCCTCTCTGCCTACTTATAATTTCTCTGTGTGTCAAATAAATAAAATCTTAAAAAAAAAAAAAAAGAATAATTGGGATTCCAGAAGAAGAAGAAAGAGAGAGGGGGGCAGAAGGCATATTGGAGCAAATTGCAGTGGAGAACTTCCCTATCTAGGGAAGGAAGCAGGCATCAAAACCCAGGAGGCACAGAGAACCCCCCCTCAAAATCAATAAAAATAGGTCAACACCCTGACATCTAACAGTAAAACTTACAAGTCTCAGAAAAAAAGAGAAAATCCTAAATGCAGCATGGGACAAAAGGGCTGTAATTACAATGGTAGAAATATTAGATTGGCAGTAGACCTATCCACAGAGACCTGGCAGACCAGAAAGAACTGGCATGATATATTCAGAACACTAAATGAGAAAAAATGCAGCCAAGAACACTATATCCAACTAGGCCATCTTGAAAACAGAAGGAGAGATTAAAAGCTTTCAGGGCAAACAAAAACTAAAAGAATTTGCAACCACCAAACCAGCCCTACCGGAAATATTGAAAGGGGTCCTCTAAGCAAAGAGAGAGCCTAAAAGTAACATAGACCAGAAAGCAAGAGAGAAAATACACAGTAACAGTCACCTTACAGACAGTACAATTGCACTAAATTCATATCTTCCAATAGTTACCCTGAATGTAAATGGACTAAATGCCCCAATCAAAAGACACAGGGTACCAGACTGGATAAAAAAGCAGGACCCATCCATATGCTGTCTGCAAGAGGCTCATTTTAGAGCCAAAGACACCTCCAGATTTAAAGTGACGGGGGTGGAAAACCATTTACCATGCTAATGGACATCAAAAGAAAGCTGGGGGGCAGGGGGCAATCCTTGTATCAGACAATTTAGATTTTAAGCCAGAGACATAATAAGAGATGAGGAAAGACACCATATCATACTTAAAGGGTCTGTCCAACAAGAAGATCTAACAATTTTAAAGATCTATGCCCCTAACATGGGAGCAGTCAATTATATAAGTCAATTAATAACAACTTCAAAGAAATACATCAACAATAATATAATAATAGTAGGGGACTTTAACACCCCCCCCCAACTAAAATGGACAGATCATCTAAGCAAAAGATCAACAAGGAAATAAAGGCTTTAAATGGCACACTGGGGGCACCTGGGTGGCTCAATGGGTTGGGCCTCTGCCTTCGGCTCAGGTCATGATCTCAGGGTCCTGGGATCGAGCCCCACGTCAGGCTATCTGCTCAGCAGGAGCCTGCTTCCCTCTCTCTCTCTGCCTGCCTCTCTGCCTACTTGTGATCTCTCTCTTTGTCAAATAAATAAATAAAATCTTTTTTAAAAAATGACACACTGGATCAGATGGACAGCACAGATATATTCAGAACATTCCATCCAAAAGCAACAGAATATACATTCTTCTCTAGTGCACATGGAACATTCTCCAGAATAGATCATATCCTGGGTCACAAGTCAGGTCTCAAATGGTACCAAAAGACTGGGATCATTTCCTGAATATTTTTGGACCACAATGCTTTGAAATGTGAACTCAATCACAAGACAAAAGTTAGAAAGAACTCAAATACATGGAGGCTAAAGAGCATCTTACTAAAGAATGAATGGGTCGACCAGGAAATTAATGAAGAATTTTAAAAATTCATGGAAACCAATGATAATGAAAACATAACTGTTCAAAATCTCTGGAATACAGCAAAGACAGTCCAAAGAGGACTTGTATAGCAATGCAAGACCTTTTCAAAAAACAAGGAATGTTTCAAATACATTACCTAACCCTACACCTAAAGGAGCTGGAGAAAGAACAGCAAATAAGGCCTAAACCCAGCAGGGGAAGAGAAATAATAAAGATTAGAGCAGAAATCAATGAAATAGAAACCAAAAGAAGAGTAGGACCAAATAAACTAGGGCTGGTTCTTTGAAAGAATTAGTAAGATTGATAAACCCCTAGTGAGATTTATCGAAAAGAAAAAAGGACCCAAAGTATTAAAATTATCAACGAAAGAAGAGAGATCACAACCAACACCAAAGAAATACAATCAATTATAAGAACATATTTTGAGCAACTATACACCAGCAAATTAGGCAATCTGGAAGAAAGGGATGCATTTCTAGAGACCTATAAACTACCAAAACTGAACCAGGAAGAAACAGAAAACATGAACAGACCCATAAACAGTAAGGAAATTGAAGCAGTAATCAAAAATCTCACAACAAACAAGAGCCCAGGGCCAGATGGTTTCCCAGGGGAATTCTACCAACATTTAAAGAAGAACTAATTCCTATTCTCCCGAAACTGTTCCAAAAAATAGAAATGGAAGGAATACTGCCAAACTCATTTTACGAGGCCAGCATTACCTTGATCCCAAAACCAAAGACACCATCAAAAAGGAGAATTACAGACCAATGTCCTGATGAACATGGATGCAAAAATGCTCACCAAAAAACTAGCCAATAAAATCCGACAGTACATTAAAAGGATTATTCACCAGGACCCACAGGGATTTATTCTTGGGCTGCAAGGCTGGTTCAACACCCGCAATCAATGTGATACAATAAATTAATAAAAGAACAAGAACCATATGATACTCTCAACAGATGCAGAAAAAAGCATTTAACAAAGTACAGCATCCTTTCTTGATTAAAACTCTTCACACTATAGGCACAGAGGATACAAAATCAATATCATCAAAGCTATGAAAAACCCACACTGAATATCATTCTCAATAAGGAAACCTGAGAGCTTTTCCTAATGTCCATTATCACTGCTGCTATTCAATATACTAGCAGTCCTAGCCTCAGCAATCAGACAACAAAAAGAAATAAAAGGCATCCATATGGGCAAAGACAAAGTTAAACTCTTACTCTCTGTAGATGATATGATACTTTATGTGGAAAACCCAAACTATTCCACCCCAAAATTGGTAGAATTCATACAAGAATTCAATAAAGTGGCAGGATATAAAATCAATGCACAGAAATCAGCTGCATTTCTATAGCCCAACAACAAGACAGAAGAAAGAAAAATTAAGGAGTCAATCTCACTTACAGTTATACCCCAAACTATAAGATACCAAGGAATAAATCTAACCAAGGAGGCAAAGAATCTGTACTTAGCAAACTATAGAACTCTCACAAAAGAAACTGAGAAAGACACAAAGAAATGGAAAAACATTCTACACTCATGGATTGGAAGAACAAGTATTGTTAATATGTCTATGCTACCTAGAGCAATCTACACATTTAATGCAATCCCTATCAAAATACCATCAACTTTTTTCACAGAAATGGAACAAATAATCCTAAAATTTGCATGGAACCAGAAAAGACTCCCAAATAGCCAGAAGAATGTTGAAAAAGAAAAACAAATCTTGCGGCATCACAATTCCAGACTTCAACCTCTACTTCAAAGCTGTAATGATCAAGAAAGTATGGTACTGGTGCAAAAACAGACACATAGATCAATGGAACAGAATAGAGAGTCCAGAAATAGACCCTCAACTCTATGGTCAACTAATCTTCCACAAAGCAAGAAAGAATATCCAATGGAAAAAAAAAGATCAGTCTCTTCAACAAATGGTGTTAGGAAAATTGGACAGCCACATGCAGAAGAATGAAACTGGACCAAAAATAGACTCAAAATGGACGAAAGACCTCAATGTGAGACAGGAATCCACCAAAATCCATGAGGAGAACACAGGGAACAACCTCTTTGACTTCAGCTGCAGCAACTTCTTCCTAGACACATCACCAAAGGCAAGGAACAAGGGCAAAAATGAACTACCGGTGTGCTCTCTCTCTCTCTCTGTGTCAAATAAATAAATAAAATCTTTTAAAAAATAAACTACTGGCACTTCATCAAGATCAAAAGCTTTTGCACAGCAAAGGAAACAGTTAACAAAACCAAAAGACAACAACCAACAGAATGGGAGAAAATATTTACAAATGACATACCAGATGTCAAAGGACTAGTATCCAAAATCTATAAAGAACTTATCAAACTCAACACCCGAGGAACAAATAATCCAATCAAGAAATGGGCAGAAGACATGAACAGACATTTCTGCAAAGAAGACATCCAGATGGCCAACAGACACATGAAAAAGTACTCACCGTCACTCAGCTTCAGGGAAATACAAATCAAAACCACAATGAGATACCACCTCACACCAGTCAGAATGGCTAAAATTAATAAGTCAGGAAATGACAGATGCTGGTGAGGATGCAGACAAAGGGGAACTCTCCTACAGTGTTGGTGGGAACATAAGCTGGTGCAGCCACTCTGGAAAACAGCATGGAGTTTCCTCAAAAAGTTGAAAATAGAGCTACCCTATGACCCAGCAACTGCACTACTGGGTATTTACCCCAAAAATACAAATGTATTGATACAAAGGGGCACCTGCAGCCCAATGTTGACAGCAGCAATGTCCACAATAGCCAAACAATGGAAAGAGCCCAGATGTCCATCGACAGATTAATGGATAAAGAAGAGTGGTACACACACACACACAATGGAATATTATGCAGCCATTGAAAAATGAAATCTTGCCATTTGCAACAACATGGATGGAACTAGAGGGTATTATGCTAAGCAAAATAAGTCAATCAGAGAAAGACAATTACCACAATTACTCACTGATATGTGAAATTTGAGAAACAAGACAGAGGATCATAGGGGGAGAGAGGAAAAAATGAAACAAGACAAAACCAGAGAGGGAGACAAACCATAAGAGATTCTTAATCTCAGGAAACAGAATGAGGGTTGCTGGACTGGAGGTGGTTGGGAGGAATGGGATGGCTGGGTGACGGACATTAGGGAGGGCATGCATTGTGGTGAGCGCTATGTATTGTGTAAGACTGATGAATCATAGACCTACAACCCGGAACAAATAATACATTACATGTTAATAATTTTTTTAAAAAGAGCCTTTTCCATGCTACCCAGGAAAGGGTTCATATGGTGTTGTTTTGCCTTCCTGCCGCAACTTAAAGGGAAATTTTCACAATGTCTGGAGCCCTTGATGTTCTGCAAATGAAGGAGGAGGATGTCCTCAAATTCCTTGCAGCAGGAACCCACTTAGGGGGCACCAACCTTGACATCCAAATGAACAGTACATCTACAAAAGGAAAAGTGATGGCATCTATATCATAAAACTGAAGAGAACCTGGGAGAAGTTTCTGCTGGCAGCTCGTGCCGCTGTTGCCACCGAAAACCCAGCTGATGTCAGTGTCATATCGTCCAGGAATACTGGCTAGGGAGCTGTGCTCAAATTTGCTGCTGCTACTGGAGCCACTCCTATTGCCAGCCGCTTCACTCCCGAAACCTTCCCTAACCAGACCAGCCAGGCTTCCAAGAGCTTCCAAGAGACTTCTGGTGGTTACTGATCCCAGGGCTGAAGACCAGCCTCTTACAGAACTGTCATATGTTAACCTACCTACCATCACTCTGCGTAACACAGACTCTCCTCTGTGTTGTGTAGACGTTGCCATCTCTTGCAACAAGGGAGCTCACTCAGTGGGTCTGAGGTGGTGGATGCTGCCAGGGAAGTTCTGCACATGCGTGGCACCATTTCCCATGAACACCCATGGGAGGTCATCCCTGATCTCTACTTCCACAGAGATTCTGAAGAGAATGAAAAGAGCAGGCCACTATGGAAAAGGCTGTGACCAAGGAGGAATTTCAGAGTAAATGGACTGCTCCAGGTCCTAGATTCACTGCTACTCCACCTGAAGTCACAGACTACTCTGAAGGCAAATAGGCGCTCTCTGTTCTTATTTAGCAGTTCCCTACTGAAGATGGAATGCTCAGTCTGCTACTGAAGACTGGTCTGCAGCTCCCACTGCTCAGGTCACTGAATGGGTACGAACACCACTGAGTGGTCTTAAGCTTCTCTTCCAGAAAGGCAAACAAAATGGAAATAAAGTTGACGGTAAATAAATAGTTTATAAAAGTGAAAAATATATACATATAAAACTTCCAATTCCTTTGGAATAGACACAATACTCCATAGCTGAAACTTTACACACAGAATTAAGAGTCTTCAACCATCAAGTACTGACTATGTCAAATATAAATTTAAAATTTTAAAAACATATCAACTAAAACAGCATGGAGGTTCCTCAAAATGTTGAAAATAGAACTACCCTATGACCCTGCAATTGCACTGCTGGGTATTTACCCTAAAGATACAAACGTAGTGATCCGAAGGGGCACGTGCACCCGAATGTTTATAGCAACAATGTCTACAATAGCCAAACTATGGAAAGAACCTAGATGTCCATCTACAGACGAATGGATAAAGAAGATGTGGTATATATACACAATGGAATACTATGCAGCCATCAAAAGAAATGAAATCTTGCCATTTGCGACGACGTGGATGGAACTAGAGGGTATCCTGCTTAGCGAAATAAGTCAATCGGAGAAAGACAACTATCATATGATCTCCCTGATATGAGGGAGAGGAGATGCAACATGGGGGGTTGAGGGGGTAGGAGAAGAGTAAATGAAACAAGATGGGATTGGGAGGGAGACAAACCATAAGTGACTCTTAATCTCACAAAACAAACGGAGGGTTGATGGGGGGAGGGGGTTGGGAGAGGGGGGTGGGGTTATGGATATTGGGGAGGGTATGTGCTATGGTGAGTGCTGTGAAGTGTGTAAACCTGGCGATTCGCAGACCTGTACCCCTGGGGATAAAAATATATGTTTATAAAGCTGTAAAAAAAAAAAAGAAAGAAAAAAGAAAGGATGAATACCCAAGTTTTGTAGCAACATGGACGGGACTGGAAGAGATTATGCTGAGTGAAATAAGTCAAGCAGAGAGAGTCAATTATCATATGGCTTCACTTATTTGTGGAGGATAACAAATAGCATGGAGGACAAGGGGAGATGGAGAGGAGAAGGGAGTTGAGGGAAATTGGAAGGGGAGGTGAACCATGAGAGACTATGGACTCTGAAAAACGATCTGAGAATTTTGAAGGGGTGGGGGGTGGGAGGTTGGGGGCACCAGGTGGTGGGTACTGTAGAGGGCACGGATTGCATGGAGCACTGGGTGTGGTGCAAAAATAATGAATACTGTTATGCTGAAAAAATAAAAAATTAAAAAAAAAAATAAATAAAAACATATCAACTAAATTCATCCAAAGATCTTACCCAGAGAATTTAGATGGTGATGTTTTTTGATCAGCACATTGGCTGATTTGGGGTTTTAGTTTTTTTTTTTTTCCTAATTAATGTTTTGGACTTGGGCCTTAACTACCATATCAAAAACATTTTTTAAAAAAGGTAATTTATGGGATGCCTGGGTGGCTCAGTTGGTTAAGCCGCTGCCTTTGGCTCAGGTCATGATCCCAGCGTCCTGGGATCGAGTCCCACATTGGGCTCCTTGCTCTGCAGGGAGCCTGCTTCTCCCTCTGCCTCTGCCTGCTACTCTGTCTGCCTGTGCTCACTCTCTCTCTGACAAATAAATAAAATCTTTTTTTTTTTTTTTTTAAAAAAGGTAATTTAAAGGGATGTCTGGGTGGCTCAATCAGTTAAGCATCTGACTCTTGGTTTTGGCTTAAGTCATGAGCTTGGGGTCCTCAGATCAAGCCCCGTGTCTAGCTCTGCATTCAGTGGGGAGTCTGCTTCTCTCCCTCTCTCCCTCTCTCTGCCCCTGCCCCAACTCATGCATACATGCTCGCTCTCACTCTCTCTAAAATAACTAAATAAATCTTTAAAAAGAAAGGTAATTTATAATAACAACTGTGATGGTCTCTATTCTTTTTTAAAGATTTTATTCATTTGTCAGACAGAGAGCGAGAGCACAAGCAGAGGGAGTGGCAGGAAGAGGGAGAAGTAGGCTCCCCACCAAGCAGAAAGCCCGACACAGGGGTTGATCCCAGGACCCCAGGATCACGACCTGAGCCGAAGGTAGACGTTCAACCAACTGAGCCACCCAGGCCTTCCATGTGATAGTTTCTAAATATATTCACAAATTCTTTAATACTCCTCCCTTCAAAAAGTGGAGCTTAATTCTTATCCCCCTGACTATGGGCTGCCCTTTGCAACTAGCTTGTAACAAATGGAATATGGCAGAAGAGACGGTCAAAAACAGATCATAAAGAGATATTGTGGCTTCCATCTTGGTTACTCTCTAGGATCACTTGCTCTGGAAGAAGCAGGTTGCCACAATATGAGAAGCAATCCATGAGGCAAGGAACTCGGGACTCTAGCCAACAGCCACATATGGGGAACTATCTTAGAAAAGGATCTTCCAGTCACAGTCAAGCCTTCAGATGGCAGCAGCCCCACCTGACATCTTGACAGCAACCTTATGAGAGGCCCTGAGCCACAGCCACCCAGCTAAGTCACTCCCAGATTCCTGACATACAGAAACTGAAATATTAAATAAATGCTTGGTGATTTAAGCTATAATGTTTGGGGTAATTTGTTACACAGCAATAGGTATAATTACAATAAGGCTAATACAATAATGGTAGCCCTTCAAATCATTCAAGGATTTCCTTTTCAAATTACTCATCTTCCAAATATGTTATTTATCATTTGAGACTTAAACACTGTCAGGGGTATTGTGTGCTGTGCAGCACTGGAGGCTGGCAAAACCAAAGGTGTAAAGGGCAGAGGAAAAAGCTCACCAATCTGACAGGTTCTTTCCCAAGCCCCAAGGACAGAATGGGACTTGGGGACCAGTGAGCACACCGAAGGTTCAAGAAGAGCCTCTGCTGCCTGCGGTGTCTCACCCTGCCCCATGCCAGGCACAGCTGCCCTGCCCCCAGCTGCATCAAGTGGAGGAGGCAAAGGGAGAGGAGGGTGGCATCACCAGCCCAGGCCATACCCTCTATGCCCAGGGGATGAAGACCTTACTACCATGAACAGCCACTGTCTCCACAGAAGGCCATCAGATCAGCTGCTGAAGCACTGGGGTCCTTATGATCCATGTGCATGCTGCGATCCACGACTGCATTGGGTGCTGGGTGGCTATGTCATCAATGGGCACACCAAGGCCATGGTGGTGTCTTACTCAGGCAATAGGCTGGGGTACGTAAGGCATACGGTCAATCCCCACAGCAATGGACACTGTATCACCTACTATATTACCTAAATCAGAACTGGGACATTAAGGTGCATGGCAGCCTGCTGCCGATCTCCCCAGAAGACTGGCCAATAGCAACCAACATCAAGCCACTCCTTGATGGGCTGCTCATTTTCTGGACTGATCAGTGGAACCTCCATGAGGTGGAACCAGCCTATGCCACCAGGTATGCCATCACTATCTGGTATTTTGATGCCAAGGAGTGGACAGCAACCAAAGACAAGTTATCAGCTAGCATCCAAAAAGAAAGGTGTCCAAGTACCTGTTACAGCCAACTACACCCACATTGTGACCAGCCCCAGAGTTGCAAGAACAGATAGCCTGCACTGATTTCAGGAGAGCCTCTGGCCCCGTGCTGCTGGCCCAACAACCCACCAGACTCAGTGCCTGCTCCTTTTCTGCCACTACTGCTGCTTCCAGCTTTGCCTCTGTCCTGACTAGTATAGAGGGCTCAGCCTGACACTGAGGACCAAGGAGGGGAGAGACCTCTCCTGTCCTGTGATGGGAGCTGGGATTATGCCTTGAGAAGGAGCCAGGATTGGGAGCTACCATCAGTGGAGCTGGGGGCCTATCGTTTACCCCGTCGGGTTCTGTTCCTCTCAGGTATGGAGAGCTGGAAAGAGCCGCTGCCACCTCCCACCAGGATGCAGGCTTGGAGGTTGAGATGTCATGGCCTCTGGCTCGTAAAGCATTGTTGGTAGAGTATCCCCAAGCCCCTTACTCCTCCAGCCCAAAATGTGAAGTGACTCTCCAACCCCTATGGCCACGGCACCTTTTGGACTACACTGTCACTGCATGGCAGGATAAAAGGTGCTGAGGAGCATGGGTGTTAAAAGTCCTATCAGCCAAGAAAAAAAAAGTTTACCCCAGAGCTGGAAAAAAAAAAAAAAAAAAAGACTTAAACTTTGTGTACAAAGAAAATTTGTCAAACAAATGTGAATCATGTGTAAAATCAAAAATACTCATGGCAACTAAAAGATAGAAAAAAACCATTTACAGATATGACTAAGATGATAAAACGAGAAATAATTTCCTTAGCAGTAAGCTAAATATAAGCACGCAACCACATGAAGAACAGAAAACAGAAACTCTTAAATGTAAACTGAAAGAAGATGTGCAGGAGACTCTTACTTCTCATCACAAGCTCCTCTGTCTACTTGATTTCTTACCATGTTCATGTATATCTTCAAAAGCAAAAACAGCAAAATGTATGCACTCACTTGCCACTGTTAGCCAGCTGCCTGAACTCCTTCACTGTCATGGCTTTTTTCTGGATGTTGTATTGAGTGAAGAGTCCCGACTGCCCAGTGACCATCTGCTGAATCGGTGCTGGAATAAGCAAATTATCAATGTCATCATAGCACTGCCGTGGCTTCCATTCCCGAGGAGGAATCACCTAAAAATAAAATAATAAAATAAAATATTATCCAGAAAATATTCCAGGTAGTCATTTAGCTTTGATATTCCAACAGAAGAGAAGTGAAGAATTTCTCAGCATTTCTATAACAAATGTGTAGAAGAACTATGAAGATTCAGAGTAAGGGAAATGCCTTGCATTCTCCTAAATATTCACCTTACTGATTTGATTTTTTTTTAACAACAAAATTTATTGAGCATTATTCCAAACAGTACTTTTATTAACTTATTTTTTAGCTGATACTAGTAACCTCTCAATTTTAAAAGTAAAATTGAAAGACACACAAAATAACTTGAAATTCAATCATGCTTATATTAATACAATAAAAAAATAAACAAATATATGTTTAGTCAGTATTTTTTTTTTAAAATACCTCTCACACAACATGGCAAATCGCAGAGTGGTGTGCTAGTAAATGTTTAACAATCAGTTTTCTGGGAAGGTGGAGAAAACCTTGAATTTGTAGCTCTCGCCTATTTCCATGATGTAACTATACCCATCACGGCTAATTTGAGTTTACCAACATGTCATCATTGAACAGGAAGTCGAAAAGAGACATACATTATCAATGCTTTTGTTCCTGTATGAGGTTGTTCAGCACACCACTCTTTTCCAACAGTATTTATTTTTTTTTAAAGATTTTATTTATTTACTTGACAGAGATCACAAGTAGGCAGAGAGGCAGGCAGAGAGAGAGGGGAACCAGGCTCCCCACTGAGCAAAGAGCCTGATGCGGGGCCTGGATCCCAGGACCCTGAGATCATGACCTGAGCCAAAGGCAGAGGCTTAACCCCCTGAGCCACCCATGTGCCCAATTTTCCAACAGTATTTAAACAATTATTAACAGTGAAAAGATCAATAAACAGTAAGACCAAAAACATATACGCTTATGATTAAAAATTAGAAGGGACAAAGTTATTAAGTCATGATTTACAGCTGGAATATATTCACCTTTAGAAACTGTTTCAATTTCTTAAGAAAAACTTTAAAAAATTAATTGCAAAATATAGATAGCACACATCAATAAATGCATGATTACAAATATGTAACTGTGAATTATAAAGCTACACCAGAGTACCTCTATGTGCCCTCCAAACACATTTATCTCTTGCCCAATCACAGCATTTATGGTATGCATTTCCCTGCTAGGGTTTATATGGTTTTATTGGGTGCCTGGGTATGCATCCCTATCACCGGTTTTTTAAATGAATGGAAAAATAATCATCCATATATACATATCTTCTTTGAGGTTTATCTTTTGTGTTTCACTCAGTATTTTTCTGAGATTCAAATATGATGGTCTATATAGCTGAAGTTCACTGATATTCACTCCTACTGTACTCCCTATACAAATATTTATTCATAAATGGGGAACCATTTAGTGCTAACTTGTTTTTTTCTGATTATTTTGTTTGTTATTTCTCATTATTCTGTGATTTTGCAAATAACACTGCTATTAATATTGTTGTGTGCATTTTCTGCTGCATATAAGCACACCGTTCTCTAAAATAAACACATATCTACGGACACTCCCAACAGTGAAATTATTGGGATGCTGGATATGTATAGATCAAATTTAACAGTTATTACTAAATGTTTGTCAAAGTGGTTGTACCATTTCACATTCCCACCAGCAATGTATGCAGTCTTTTTCTTTGGCTCCCCATATTCATCATTACTTTGTATTGTCGATCATTTAAATTTTAGCCTTTCCTAGAGGTTGTGTAATGATAGTCAAGTGTAGATTGAAAGAATATGAAAAAAAGTGAGCTGTCAAGTCTAAAGTTAATTTAATTTTCATCAGCAATATGGAGATATTTCACATTTTACTTCCACCAAGGTATGTTAGTTTAAAATGAGAATAGATACAATCATATTATATGCTGTTGAAAACACAGAGTCAATACTTTAAAAGAATTTGGATAATTGTAACAAATGCATATGGATAAACACACCAAATTGTCTTCAGGACATATTGAAAGGGGAAAAGGTTGTAAATAGTAACTTGCTCTTCATCAGAAATAAGTGCAAATAATCCAAAAAATTGAAACATGGATTGATTCAGGCCGTTGTTTAGAAACAAATATATCTATAATCAAAATTAATATTATATTTCGAGTTGAATATTTTCCTATCTGTGAAAAAAGTTTTGTAGCAATTTTCTTTTCTAAATTTAGAAAAGCAATGAATGTAACAAATTTATGAAAATTAAACATTATCTTTATATTTCATGTATGTGTTCATTTACTTTTGATAAAAGTGTTCAGACAGAACTTTAAAAATTTGTAAGTTCAGGTCTATAATAAAAATCTTATTTTTGGACTGTAATTTTAAATCTCAGATTTTCTTACATAGGAAATAGAAACACAAGATACATAGGACTTTAAAAGATTCCAAAATTAAACTTTTACATACAATGACTCTTTAACTGAAGGAAACCCATTCCTCCTAAAGTTTACCTTCCTATTATATCAAAATAAAAACAAACATTTTATTTTACATCACCATTTCCCCAATCCCAGCCTGCGCCCTATACCCAAAAGAAAATTTCTGACTGAAACCTGTATTTGCCCTACTTATCTTGAAATAAGTTGCTATTATCACCATCTAAATACTGAGGAAGAAGGAATAAGAGGAAGAGCAGTGCATCTTGTAATCTTTCTTCACACCTTGAGGACATAGATCACTGTCTATACTCTCCAGGTTATTCACAAAACTATGTAACGTGCATAACCTATGGCCCAGGACAGTCTATGTCCAGATTACTGTCATGTAATAATTTCACCCACTTCATATGTAATAAAGTTTCCTCATAATCTTTCTTCACGGAAACAATGCAAATTTTACATTTAAAGAGACTGTGATCTTCACCTTGCCAACTTTATTTACAACTACCTTTTAGATAGAAAGTTTGGGGTCAAATCTCTCACTATGGAAATAAAAGTTAAATCTAAAGTATAAATCTTTAAAAATGTTGATAAAAGAAAAACCAAGACAGACTACAATCTAAGGCCAAAGTCACTACTACTGGAACTACTCAACCCTCTTCTCCAAATCATAAATTAAGACCAATTCATTAAATGGTGCATTAACAAAGAGTCTCATGGGTGGCTCTGTCCCCAGGGCTTACTCTCAAAGCAAACTAGCAGCATTAATACAGTTTTGATTTTGACAACTTGCTTTGGTGCAATTTTAGACATTTGCTCTTGCTGCAAATTCCAGGAAAAAAAGGCAAGTAGGTGAAACTGACTTTATGTGACTTAGTGTGAAAGGTAACAAAAATGGCGCAAAAAACCCACAAAAAACAAAAGAAAACAAAACAAACAAAAACAACAACAACAACAAAACCAGTTCATTGTACTCCTGGTAGAAGCAAAAGAAAATTATCACAAGACTGAATAAATGAGTATCTCCAACTTTGTCAATAAATCTCATTCAAAAAAAAAAAGTCTGGGGCACCTGGGTGGCTCAGTAGGTTAAAGCCTCTGCCTTCAGCTCAGGTCATGATCCCAGGGTCCTGGGATAGAGCCCTGCATCCGGCTCTCTGCTCTGCAGGGAGCCTGCCTTCCCCTCTCTCTCTGCCTGCCTCTCTGCCTACTTGTGATTTCTGTCTGTCAAATTAATAAATAAAATCTTAAAAAAAAAAAAAGTCTAGACTCAGGTGTGTTTTGTTCAACATTCAGAAAACTAACTGTGGTTCTCATTAACTTCATTCTGTTACAGAATGCCAGCAGTGGCACAGGTGTACCCTTGGGAGGATGTGTGCTGCTTTCCCTTCTCATGTTACTAAACGTGACACCCTACCACAGCACACTCCATAATCTCAGTGGAACATAGTAAAATCTATGTTTTCAAGGAACAAAAGTGGAGAAGAGCAAGACAAAGGGCTGCATTCAAAGCCCAGAGAAGGGGACAACCAGTTACCCCCAACTTTCCTCCACTCAAATAAAGCCCAAATCCTTGCTACCCCACTGCTAGTTTATGATCAAAATTACATGTGTTAGATAATCCTGAAATGATAGTCTCTTCAACTCAAAAATGATTTTTCTCAAAGGGGGCAGCAGGGGGATGGTTTTCCTCCAGATCAAAGATACTGAAGTACTGAGGTTCCAAAAGTGGGTTCTTTAAGAACTCAATAAATAGGGGCGCCTAGGTGGCTCAGTGGGTTAGGGCCTCTGCCTTCGGCTCGGGTCATGGTCCCAGGGTCCTGGGATCGAGCCCCGCATCGGGCTCTCTGCTCAGCGGGGAGCCTGCTTCCTCCTCTCTCTCTGCCTGCCTCTCTGCCTCCTTGTGATTTCTGTCTGTCAAATTGATAAATAAATCTTAAAAAAAAAAAAAAAAAGAACTCAATAAGTAAGTTAAACTAAGGATCCCTCATCTGAGAAATTCATTATAAACCTCTTAACTTTTCTCTTTGTTTCCTCTTTTATCTTCCTTTTCTGTCACTTACCCACCCCTAATAAACTTTCACTCAACTTAATATCCCCCAAATTTTAAACCCTTCCTAGGCGCGACTTGAACCATACACAACAAAATGACAGACCTCAGGGGACAGATAACAGCACAGTCAAATTGGGTTATAAGATGCAGGAGGACTTGAATACTAAAACACCCCTGCAGTTCTGGGACTTCTCTCCTCTGATATCTGCTCTTAATGCTACTGGACATCCTGCTGGATGTGGGAATTCCACGAAGAACCCATGACCCAGCCACAGTCGAGCAGGCTCTGGCAGGGCTCAGGATTCATGAGGTAATGCTGACAAATCTACAGAAACCCAGATTACAAGCTTAACGTTTAGAATAATAAAATGAAGTAAGTACAATAAAACATTCTCTTCTGAGGGGACTTTTTTCCGTCCCTCACCCCTTAGCCTCTTACGAAGTAAATTTTTAATTGAGATATATTTCCAGGGACGCCTGGATGGCTCAGTTGGTTAAGCGTCCAACTCCTGATTTCAGCTCAGGTCATGATAATCAGGGTCATGGGATGGAGCCCCTTGTCAGACTCTGCACTCAGCATGGAGTCTGCTTGTTCCTCTCCCTCTCCTCCCCTCATTCACACGCTATTTCTGAAATGAGTAAATAAAATCTTCTTTAAAAATTTTAAAAAGAAATATATTTCCATTATACAAGGAATACTAATCCATCTCAGGTTGTGATCAAAGGATGAATTATATAGATTATCTCTCTTTCAAAGTTCTAACTTTGGATCTATGGGTGCAAACCCACAGTGTAATCTTCAGCGCCTTACTATGACCCTCAGCATATCACAACAACCCCTGACAAGACTCCCCATTTCCATTCTGTCAGCACTCTTCTCAGTCTATCCACTCTGTCTCCCCGCAATATTCATTCTTCATGTAGGAGCCATTGTGACACTTTCAAAATAATGTCACTGGGATGCCTGGATGGCTCAGTTGGTTAAACGACCAATTCTTGATTTCAGCTCAAGTCATGATCTTAAGGTCCTGGGATAGAGAATGCCCTGTGGCTCCTTGCTCAGCAGGGAGTTGCTTAAGGATTCTCTCCCCTGCCCCTGGCCACCTTCCCCCTCCACCACCGCTGACTCATGTGCACCTGCACACTCTCTCAAATACATAGCTTTCAAAAAAACAGAACAAAACAAAACAAAATAATGTCACAAAAATAACAAACACAAAAATAGCCATCATGTCTTTCTCTCATCTGCTTTAAGCCCATAAATGATTCCCACCGCACTTCAAATAAAACCCCCAAGGCTTACTAAGCCCAAGCAAGCCCAGGATGATCTGGCCCCTTCCAGGGCTCTTACCTTACTTACCAACGTCTTCCTCTGCTCACTGAGCCCCAAATTCACAGACCACCTTCCTATTCCTCCCACACATGAAGCTCAAGTCAGCCTTCAGGCCTCTGGACTTACTATTCTCTCTGTCCCCACATCTTGAAAAAGTTGGTTTCTTTATATTCTTTGGGCCTCTGCTTAAATGTCCTTATCTCACCACCCTAAGAAGCTATCTCCAGAATATAAATTCAACAGGGGCAGAAATGTGGTCTTTACTATCCCATCTCCCAGGACATGGCAGTACCTGGTATGTAGTAGGCACTCTCCACATTTGATAAGCAAGTAACTGAAAAGAAAACAGAATACACAAATCTACAGAGAAAGAAAATAGATTAGTGGTCACGTACAGCTGAGGGGATAGCAGGGAACAGAAAATGACTGCCAACGAGTACCAGTGAACTGTACATTTTAAGTGGCCAAATTGTATGGTATGTGAATTATATTTCAGTAAATCTGTTATATTTGTAAAAGGGGAAAGAGAGAAAGAAACAATTAGAAGGAAAAGAGGAGGGAGAGAGAGAGGAAAGGGAGGGGAGGAGTTAAGCTTCAGGTTAATAACTGTCCTCTATGAGAAAGTGATGAAAGCTATGAATACTCTCACCTCTCTCTGGAGACCATACATGGATCTCTTTAGTTTCTAGAAGCCACACGTGTTTAAAAAAAAAAGAAAGAGGAGAAGAAGAAGAAGAAGAAGAAGAGGAAGAAGAAGCCCTAGAACACAACCTAGCATAAATAGTTAAAAGAAAAAATAAGACAATTATTCTTTGAAGGTAATAAATGCTCTGCATGAATTAATGAAAACAAATTTTGCGAATATTCTCTGGAATAAACCATTTCCCATATTATGAAGACTAAGAGCAAAAACGAAAGGCCAAGTGATTGTTCTTGGTTTAAAGGATGTGAGGATAATCACCTTTGCAAGACCTGCTCGATGGGCTCCTTTAGACTCCATGTATGCGAGGTATTTGTTGAACTCCCGGAACTCCTCCATGGAGGGTCTGAAGGTCATGATCTTACAGCTGGGGTTCAAAGGACTCTCCACCTCGGCCACCTCCATGATGGCTGGGGCAATCTCTGCAGAGGAGATGATGCAGTCATCAGCACTGAATTACTGTGTGCTTAAGGCTGGTGATCATTTCTCCCAAACAGCATGTAAGCACCCCAGTCCCAGCAGAAACTCTTCTCTTTTAGTTACTTACCATTCTCATTAACACCCCATTAGGGAGACTTCCTCATCTCTCCCAAACTCTTGGGAAAAGAACCTGTTTTTAGCCATTCCTCCTCCCAAGTTCCTATTCCTGCATTCAAACACTGTCCTGATTATATTGCTCACCTCTTCAAAATCCTTCCTAGTGAGAATGAATTTTCTAACTTTCCAAGTTTACAAAAGGTATTGTTCCTATGTACCAGTTCTGAAACAGACTCTCTCACACACACAACTGTATAAAGGCCTAACCTTTGATGAATAGTGAATGGACAATGCCCAACATCCCCAGCACAGGATTTTTAAGTGTCCTAATATGCTTTCCTATAATAATTTACAAACTACCCATTCAGCAAAACTACCAAGTACCAGGCTAAAATACTAGAGATAGAAAAAAGGGTAAGATTTGTCTTCACCATCCAAAGTCACTATCTAGAGGTGGAACAGACTTCAATACAAAACTGTACACAGGCAGGGGTAATTAACTCCACCTAAATTACTCAGAAATGACTTCAGAGTTAAGACTTAGTAGAAGGTATAGGGGTTTGCCAGATAAGAGAAAGAGCATTCTGAGCAGTGAAAATATCTGGAAGTATTGTTGAAGACAGAATTTAGTTTGCCTAGAGCTCAGAAAGGAAGGATTACAGGATATCAAAGTAGAAAAACAGGCAAAAATATGAACTAAATCTTGCTGACAATAACCAGGATGATTCCCTCAATATGTACTGAACACTTCAGACATACAGAATGAAAAAATTAGTAAGAAGCACTGGCCTGCCTGCCCCAGAAAGGAGTCCTATCCCCATCCCACTTCTAGAACCAATAATGTACCTGGTATCTGACAATCCAAACAACAAATAGTCTCAGAACAAAGCTCTCCTTTTTTTTTTTAATAAATTTAATTTGCCCGACAAAAAGAAAAATTGGGAAGAGATGGAATACATAAAGATGAAAACATGCTATGGGATAGATAATAAGAGGTTAAAATGGATCAGGGCTACAGATAAAGACATGATCATCATTCATAAACGTTTAAATAAGCATTCTCTCACAAAGTACATGTAAGAAGAATCAAATTAATCCTGCCACCCACTAGGAATTTAAATATAAAGGAAAAAAATCTGCATGGATATAGATAAGTTAATACATGACATAAAATATTCTATAGATACATTTTTTTTTTTAATTTAAATTCAATTAGCCAGGGAACCTGGGTGTCTCAGTCATTAAGTGTCTGCCTTTGACTCAGGTCAGGATCCCAGGGTCCTGGGATTGAGCCCTGCATCGGGCTCCCTGCTCAGCGGGGAAACTGCTTCTCCCTCTCCCTCTCCCCTGGCTTGTGTTCCCTCTCTAGGCGTCTCTCTCTCTGTCAAATAAATAAAATATTTTAAAAATAATTAAATAAAAATAAATAAAGTCAATTAGCCGACATATATTACATCACTAGTGTCAGATGTAGTGTTCAGTGATTCATTAGGTGAGTATAACACCCAGTGGGGTAACTGGGTCATGGACATTAAAGAGCACAAGGGTTGTGATAAGCACTGGGTGTTATTCTGTATTCTCTTTGCCTCAGGGAGGAAGCATGCAAAAGAAAAAACCTTCCAGGCCACCTCCCCACCCACTTCCCTTCACACCTACATAACAGATGTGCATGCCCAATACTGGGCTGCAGGATGAAAGTCTAACCTCTATACAAGACACACATAATCCTTTAGAAGCACCTAGATCAAACCTTTACCTAACTATCATGGCCTTGTCTACCACTACAGTCTGCATTATATTTTAAGCTCCAACAACGCTCACTGATTTGTGCTTCTCGAAACAAGCAGAACCCTCTGTGCCTCTGCCTAAATCATTCCCTCCTATCAGGGCAGCCTTTAACTGTCTCCTCACCTGGCAAACTCCTGGCCACTGTTAAGATTCTCAATCCTGGGGTGCCTGGGTGGCTCAGTGGGTTAAGCCGCTGCCTTCAGCTCAGGTCATGATCTCAGGGTCCTGGGATCGAGCCCTGCATCTGGCTCTCTGCTCGGCAGGGAGCCTGCTTCCTCCTCTCTCTCTGCCTGCCTCTCTGCCTGCTTGTGATCTCTCTCTGTCAAATAAATAAATAAAATCTTTAAAAAAAAAAAAAGATTCTCAATCCTACCCAAGTAGGCCTAGGTGAACCAGCCTGTGTGTTTTGACTTCCCTCCCTGCATTCCTCATAGTAGTTGCCTATCACAGTGGTTGGCACTTCTGACCATACACTGAACTCTAAACTCAAGGGAAAAGCAGGCTGTCTCTGTAAACCCTAACTTCCAGTCTGAGATCCAGCCTGGTTTGTAACATCTGCTATAATAACTATTTGCTAACTGAATAAAGAAATAAATACCAAAATGTTGAAATATTTACACAAAATGATACCAAATGCAGGAAAAAGGAAAGCACTGATCTCACACACAGAGAAGTTACTTAGAAAACAGACTCATTGCTTGACAGGTAAAGAATAATCTGAGCAGTGAGAAAGGAGAAGAAGCTCCCAGACTACCTTTGTAGAAACATTTGGTACCTGGAAGGCAGCTTTACTTTTACCCTGGCCAAAGAACAAGGGTGTCATGCATAGCTCTCCCACAGAGGAAAAAACCACTAAAAAAGAAACTCAAAATCCATCCAGTCTCTCGAAGAACCATTACTGAATGCCTAACTGCTGAGTAGGCATTCAGGAGGAAATGAAGAGAAACCCTAACAGGAGGGGAGTGAAGCAAACAATAAATAAGTCAGAAGCACGCTGAAGAAGAAACCAAGGAGTAGCTATTTTATATAGGTTAAGTGAGGAAGCATTTCAGACGCCTGAAGGAGGGAAAAAATCATGCAGATAACTGGAAGAAAAGCATTTTGGACTAAAGCAACAGCAAGGAGTGTCTTGGGCTCTTCGAGGAATAGGAAGGATGTAAGTGTGACTGGAAGTCATAAAGCAAGAGAGTGGAGAGAGGGAAAATGGAGAAAAGGAGTTTGGGGGAAATAATCTGGGACTCTTCCCCTTCTTATACATTCTCATTCTTGATACTTTCAAGAAGATGACAGTGTTTTCTAAGGTAACTCTTCCAGAGGATTTTAAGCAGAGCACTGAGCAGGCTCATCATTCTGACTATAGTATCAAAGACAAGGTTGGAAGCACAGAGACAATTTACACCAATCCAGGCAAAATAAAATGGTGACTTGGACCAGAAGTGGGCAGTGAGAAGTGGTCAGATTGCAGATATATTCAGAACAAAATTTCCTGATAGAAGTGAGAGAAATGTGCAAGTCAAGATTTCTGGTCTAAAATACAGAACAATGGCTCTGACAAGAAACTGACGCAATGAGACTGTTAAGATATGCAGCAAATTAGTAGCAATCAGAATTAAATATCTGCCCTTGACCTAGTTTGCTAACTTGTCTGTGAAACATACTTTGCCTCCTCCTCCTGTCACTATTCGCTGATAACACAAACCGAGTTCTACCTACAAATCAGGTACATACACTAAAGACCTAGTTAATTTATGTTTCAGACCCTTTTCAATCTTAAAGTTAATATATGATCACTATAAAATTTGAAATATGCTAAAATTTCTAAAAATTTAATGTTAATCCCACAACCCAAATCTTTGCCAACATGACAGGCAAAAAAAAAAAAAAAAAAGTCTATTGTTAAGTTTCTTTTTTTTGGACATTAATAACCGTTTTCATTTTATTTTTGGGTTGCCTCCTTATGTTCTCTACCCTTAAACGGTAGTTTATAAGTTCAC
This sequence comes from Lutra lutra, assembly GCF_902655055.1. Lineage (NCBI taxonomy): Eukaryota > Metazoa > Chordata > Mammalia > Carnivora > Mustelidae > Lutra > Lutra lutra. Next base: position 33,377,653 of record NC_062290.1, on the reverse strand, counting down.
TATTCCTTGAGTTTTTCCTAATCCACATTTATCACTATTAAGCCTAATCACGGTGCTACAATCAAATTCCCAGTCACCCTTCTTTCTTTTACCTTTAGTTCTCTGAAGCAGAAGAGTAGGTTCAAAATGCTCTTGCAGTGTTTCCTACTCAGAGAAAGACTTATACTTTGGGGAAAATATACCTGTGATTTTCAGCTGGAGGTGATGTAATTAATAATAATTTTTTTAATGCCACATCTCTTACAGACAGTCCCCAAGTGAGTGACAACAGCTGATGACAACTTTATTGTTTTGCTTCTAGAGAGCGAGTCGTCAATCTTTTTTCAGACCACCTAAACCAAACAGCCAAATTTATAGTAAGCACCCTAAGAATTTTTTCTTAATTAAAGATCTTTTCAGCAAGTGAAGGAAAGTGTAACACTAATTCATACTTATAGAACTCTCCCAAGCTTCTGTTCTGAAAAGTTGTACTTTATCATGAAGGAAAAACATGTGCTCTTCTTATCTTAATCATATCTCTTTATTTGGAATAGAAAAGAAACTGAAGTAATGCTTTGCTGCTAAATGTAAATCTATATCCTATATAACTTTCCTGTGTACACCTATATTTCCAAATTGTGTTCTCTTATTTAAGTAATTTCTGCGGAAAATGTAAAAATACATGATTCTCATCTTAGGATTACTCATTTCTTAGACAATGCCTGCCTCAGAACTGGTATGCACTGCTTATGGCCTCTGAAGAGAACACTTAAGGATCAACTATAAAGTACAACCCTGGGATATAAAGCACTCACCATTTAAGCAGATAATATATTAAGCTAAAAAGAAAATGAACCAAGGCACGATTACTAGCTATGCCAGTGTTAGATGAGAACATTCCCCCCATGATTCCTCATGTGGACCCGCTGGAATCCTGGAGGCCGTCCTTTCCAGTCCTCACTCACTCCTACTTCCCCTACAGTGAGATTTTAGAAGAAACTGTCCAGCCAAGGCCCAGATGTTACAGATATGACTACCTTGCTCTACTTTCAGTAGAGCCAAGTGCCACGTCCACCAGAGCGAGGGCTTGGACTTTGCCTGAGGTAGCTGGAAAGCTGGCATTTCCATTCCAACACTGTAATTCACCCAGTTTGGTCTCACAGTGAGTCAATAAGCTTCTTCTTACATAGTGCTCAGTCAGGCGTTGTTATGAGTTTAATTGTGTCCCCCAAAAAGATGTGTTAAAACCTAGGCCTTAATACAGGTGAATATGACCTTATTTGGAAGCACAGGTTTTGCAGATGTAAGCAAGTAAGATGAGATCATGTTCAACACCTCATCTAATATGACTGGTGTCCTTATAAAAGGAGAAGAGTCAGAAAAAGAGGGAAGAATAATGTGAAGATGGAGGCAGGCAGACGAAGTCACACAGCTGCAAACCAAGGAATGTCAGCCAATACACAAGGCTAAGACAAAGGCACAGATCTTCCCCCGGATCCTTCAGAGAAAGCATGGCCATGCTGACACTTTGATTTTGGCTTTCTATCCTCTAGCACTGTGAGAAGATAAATTTCTCTCATTTTAAGCCATCCAAGTTTGTGGTTAGTCATTATGGCAGCCCTAACAAACTAATACAGGCATCAGGGATCAGACTGATGGGACCCTGGTAGACTGCCACATTCTCCAACCCCAGCTTCACCAATACTAAAGCCTGTAATACTCTGACCTTCCATCTGACTCCATCTTTCTCAAATGGGTGGGAAAGTGGCGGAACACTCTAAAAATGCCACATTCGCCATTAGCATGTCTATCCAGAAACTGAACCACAACAGGGTCATCTGGCTTTAAAGCCTGCCCTTTTCTGTCATCCCAGGACTTCACAGGCCTGGAGCCCTAAAATGAAAAGGAAGACAGCAAAGAAAAGCCCTCAGCCTATTAATCATTTTTTGCCTGAGCTAGACTCATTCCTCTCCCAAAAACCCAGGCAGCTCTTCTTGAATCATCTTGGTCCCATTCAACCTTGCTTCACCAGCCTACAGAGACCAGAAGTAAAAATGGGAAGGTGGACTCAGGGAGATAGTTCTGGGACAGAAGAGCCAAGGCAACAAATGAATCTGTACAAAACTTTCTTTTATTGCACAGATAATATATGGGTCCCAGGAGAAGGTTTCTAAAGAGAGATGATCCAAGTAAACATCTAAATTCTCTCCAGCAATCTGTACCGGCCAAATCATAATCCTGATCACACCCCTCTTACACCCTTAGTGGATGGGAACAGGCAAAAAGTCATCCTCCTGGGCAAACTGAGCAAGGCTTGTCCTCTTGATCACCAAAGATCTGGCAAGATTAACAGATACTGGAGCACTGAGGCTGTCATCTCCTCAGACTTAAGTATGCAATAGAGTGTGTTGGAACCATTAAAGCTGCCAAGTATTCACTCTTGGCCCCACCTGGCAAGACATTCCTTTCCGGGGTCAGACTATAGCCAGGTCTAGACTTCAGTGGGTCAGGAGAAGAAATTTTCCTTTCATGAAATGCTCACTATGTAATTAATTCTAGTTGCAAACCCCAAACTTCTCAGCACTAAATCTTACAGCATATAACATCTAATTTATATGTCCCCTTCAGACTTGCAACAATTTTTCAAATGCACTGAGTCAGATATTAATTACATATGTCATTTCTTGGTTTTCCTTTCTCTATCTCTTAAACTTCCATAGTATCCATCAATAGGGGTCTGGCTGAATCAGTGTATTACTTCTGACAACACAGTATAGGCAACATAAAAAGAATGAGAGAGATCTCTAAGTAAACATCTGGAGTGATTTCCAAATTACACTGTTAAATTAAAAAAGTGCAGAACAGTTTATAATCTACTTTTTGTATAGGAAGCAAGATCAAACCCATAAAAATGGTTACCTAAAGGGAAAAGAAGACACAGGTAAGGAAGCAAAACTTCTGTGAGTATAGCCCTACATATAGTTTTAACTCTGAAATCATATAAATAATTTACAAAATTAAAAAGAAAAAAAAGACCTCAAAACTGAAAAACAAGCTAATTACATAATAAGTCAGTGGCATAAGTAAACAAGGAAAAGAACTGCTTAAGTAACTGTGAGTCAAAGTGTTTAGGCTATAGATTCTAACAGAATATATTTGGGGATATAGAACAATTTTTAAAGATATATATAAATTGTATTTATTTGTCAAATTGTTAGTAGTAATATTATTGGTATTGGGTCTTTTTTAACTATTACAAGTATACTATAAGATACAGCAAATAAGTAATAATGCTAATGTCATTGGGGATCAAGATTTTCATTATAAAGAGATACCAATATAAAATTCTTGATTAAAAACTTAATCTTTCACTAGAATTGAAACAGCAATATGAACTCAAGATTTTTTTCTCTCAAAATATTTATCTCCTAGTACTGCCCACTTAAAAAGGCATGGAAATAATGACAAGACAGTAGCAAAAACTACACTTTGCACAAAAATTATGGCCTCTAAATACCATATCTCAATGAAAAGAACCAGGGGTCTTTGTAGAAAAGGCTGGTTCCAAGTTTGGGACAAGAAATATATAAGATGTGTCTAGAACGTGTTTGTGCCAGAAAGAAAGCAAGCTATCAAAGACTACTGAGGATACATATCACTTCAAAATTAACATCACTACTAAGAAAATTAGATATTATGTGCCTCCTGATAAGATGTACTAAGAAGGATACATCTACTTATATGGCTATTCTACCAAAAGTAAATAATTTATATCTAATCATGAGGAAACATCAGGAAAGGCCAAATTAAGTGATATTCTTACAAATAAGAGGTTATACTCTTCAAAAATGTGAAGGTCATAAAAGACAAAAGATTAAAAAGTAGTTCCAGATTTTAAAAAGACAAATGAAAGATGTGATCCTTGGATCCTGGACCAAAAAACAATTTTTTTCTCTTTTCCTATGCTACAAAGAATATCATTGGGATAAATGGTGAATCTGAAAAACGATCTGATCAGATAATAGTGTTGTGTCAAATTAATTTTCTGATCTTGATAACTATACTGTGGTTAGAGAATGCTCTTGTTTTTAGGAACATAAAATGATGTGTTTACAGATAGAGGGGCATTACATATATAAGTTACTTTCAAATGGTTAAGAAAACATTATGCACATGCACACACACACACACACACACACACACCAAAGAATAAATAAATAATAAGCATAGAGAAACTATAACATTTAGGAAATCTGTATGAAGTGTATGGGGAACATCCTGTTCTCTTTTTGGCAAATTTTCTGTAAGTCTGAATTTATTTCCAAATAAATCAAGAAAACAAAAACAACTAATGGGAGTCACATCAAAAGGACATGGGAACTTTGGAGAAAACAGTCACAGTGGCCCCAGGCAGGTGTCAGAGTCTGAGTGGATGAAGAGAACATCCTGCAAGCACAGCAGCAGCAACACTAGGAGACTGGATACATACTGGCCTATAACAGGAGCCAAGTTTTCCCCATTGGAGAAGGGAATTTACAGATATGGAGGGGGAGGAAATTAGAACTGACCTTTGGTAATAGATTAGAATTTGGGAGCACAGGTATAAGCTCGCAGTGTGTATGTATGTACGTGGGTAGATATGTGAATGTATATACCTACATGTCCATGGATATGTACAGATACTTCCTTAGCTCTGCCCACTGAGAGTTCTTGGGAGCTGTAATACTACAGTAACAATGAGCTCTCAAATCTTGGTTTCTAAATACCACCATCCACTGAAAGGAACCAGGGCTTCTTGGACTGATTCCAGGGCTGGTGAGAGAAAGTACAAGGTAAGCCAAGAACATCTTGTTGTATGCCAGAAAGTAAGGAAACACTCAAAAAACAAAAGGGAACATGTCTAAAGGACATAAAAGCCAACTTGAAAGGGCTTCCATTGGCTAAATCTGGGGGAAACTGAGCATCAAAATAAAGGATAATAATCAATATAATCAATAAAATAAAATAAGAAACTATGAGTCCACAGTGAAGTAAATACAATAAAAAAGTTATTAAATCTGTAAGTATATGATATTCCTTTTTTAAAAAAGCATCATTCACCATTAGAATATATCAACATACTACTCTAAAAATGTATAAATAAAGAGAAGGAAACAAGCACTTATCTTGCTTTTTCTGGAACAACTGCTATTTTAGGGTAAGTAAAGAACTGATAGCAGAAAGTTCTTCTTTACAGAAAAATTCCAACTAGTAAATGTAGTAAAAATGACAGAATTATATCATCACCATTTTTTTTACAATCCCTAATAAATAATCTAGGGAAACATCATCCCTGGCTGCTAAAATCATGAGATGACAAGTTAACAGGAAGCTTTATAATGGAGCAATCAGGCTCAGGCTCATTAATCATTAGAATAGACAGACATGACTTGAAGCAATGGAAAATACATAGCATCACCTATTAATTGTTTTTACCTTAAAAAAGTAAATCTGAATCTAAACCAACCCATTAAACCATTGAATCTTATCACCAGTTGTCAGGAAATAAGGAACAAAGTAAATACCACCACAGGAAAATAATGTGCCAAATCTGGAATATGAGACAGCCTTCATTCCAAATGCCAATCGAAAAGAAGGAGAGTAAGGTAAGGGTTGGGAGCAAGGGACTGTTACAGAATAAAAAGGACATCATACATATGAACAAAAACTATATGCATCAACAACTGGTCACCAGAAATTTTTACAGAAAAGCAATAGAATAATGTAACAAAGCAGGAAAAAATAAGATTAAAAAAAGCAAAAACAAAGAGGGTGCCTTGCTGGCTCAGTCAGTGGAACATACAGCTCTCGATCTTGGGGTCGGTCCTGAGTTCAAGCCCCATGTTGGGCGTAGAGCTTAATTAAATTAAAAAAGAATATTATAAATGAGCAGTACAGTAACTAGAATAAAGAGTCTTCAATATGTTTTATATGTATGTATACATATAACTATATTATTATAAACCTGAGAATGTATGTCCTCATTTAAAGATTTTATTTATTCATTAAGGAGGCCACAAGTGCACAAGCTTGAACAGGGGGACGGGCAGAAGGGGAAGGAGAAGGCTAAGGAGAGATTCTCAAGTAGACTCCCTACTCAGCAGGGAGCCCCACCCAGGGCTTCATCTCAGGACCCTGAGATCATGACCTGAGTAGAAACCAAGCGTCAACTCAGCTTAATCAACTGAGACACCCAGGTGCAGGGAGAACATCCTCATTTAAAAGGCATGAACTAGAACATTGAAACTTTTAGAGTCAATGCTTAAGACTTTTTCTAACTGCCTGCCTTATTATTTTCAACTTGCAAAGTTCAATAGCAGAATGTCAGAGTTCTTTTAAGAACAGTCAGATTCCACTAAATAGACAACTATTAGAAAATGGGGGTGGGGGGGCGCCTGGGTGGCTCAGTGGGTTAAAGTCTCTGCCTTCAGCTCAGGTCATGATCCCAGGGTCCTGGGATCGAGCCCCACATTGGGCTCTCTTCTCGACGGGGAGCCTGCTTGCCTCTCTGTCTCTGCCTGCCTCTCTCTCTGTCTCTGCCTGCCTCTCTGCCTACTTGTGATCTTTGTCTGTCAAATGGATAAATAAAATCTTTAAAATAAAAAAAGCTTTAAAAAAAGGAAAAGAAAATGGGGGTGAAAGACGGGGAGACAGACTCTCACTCAGTCATATCATGTGCAACACAATAACCACCTAATTGTTAGAAATCCTACTATCCTTTGCCCTTGGGATAAAGTTTCCATTCATCTCTACTAATAACATGATCACAATCATATTGATTTAAGAGTCCATGCCCAAATCCTTGGGCTGAAGCACTAAACAAAAAATCACTATAGCCACTGATAGTTACTTAGCTTTCCAGCACTTAAACTAAATTTACATCATAATGGTAATCTCAACCAAAGTGAATAACATTTTATTAAAAATTACTCTTGGGGGGGCGCCTGGGTGGCTCAGTGGGTTAAGCCGCTGCCTTCGGCTCAGGTCATGATCCCAGGTCCTGGGTTCGAGCCCCACATCGGGCTTTCTGCTCGGCAGGGAGCCTGCTTCCTCCTCTCTCTCTGCCTGCCTCTCTGCTTACTTGTGATTTCTCTCTGTCAAATAAATAAATAAAATCTTTAAAAAAAAATAATAAATAAATAAATAAAATAAAATAAAAAATTACTCTTGGGGTGCCTAGGTGGCTCAGTTGGTTAAGCGTCTGACTCTTGACTTCAGCTCAGGTCAGGAACTTAGGGTCCTGAGATTAAGCCCTTTGTTGGGCTCTGTGATCAGCAGGGAGTCTGCTGGGAATTTTTTTTCTCTCTCTCTCTGCCCCCCTCCGCTCACTCTCTCTCTCTCTCCCTCTCTCTAAAATAAATAAATCTTTAAAAACAATTACTATTACAACAGGAGTTGAAGAAAATCACCTTGTATATTTCTCTCAACTATCCCACTTAAGCAGCCAGGTAGAGGAAATATCATACCTTAGAGCCAGATGGAACTGAGTTGTTGTCTTTTTTAGTAGGCACCATGCCCAACGTGGGGCTTGAACTCATTACCCTCAGATTGAAAGTTACATGCTGTATAGACTGAGGCAGCCAGGTGCCCCCAGAATTGATTCTAATCCCTCCTATCTATCTCCCCCACTTAATGAGTGACCTCTAGAAAGTTACTTGAACTAGACCTCTATTTCCCCATCAGTATAATGGGATACCACTCCTCCCCCTACAGCATTGTGATAGGGACTCAGTAAGTAGCTAAATATAAGAGACTAGTACATTGTCAGGCTATATAGCAAGCACACAGATGTTGGCTTAAAAAAAAAACTATTCAAATTAAATCCCTTCTATTACCTTCTTCCCCACTGCTTATGCACATGCTCAAATCTCTCCCATGTAATTTTTTAAAAGATTGTATGTGTTTATTTGAGAGAGAGAGCACAAGCCTGTGTACATGCAGATGCGGAGGGGACAGAGGGAGAGAGAATCTGACCCGTCACAACCTGAGCTGAAACTAAGAGTCGGCTGCCAGACCCACTAAGTCACCAGGTGCCCCTCCTATGTGATTTTTAAAGGTTCTCTGTACACATTCTCCCCCCACCCAGAAAGACTCCAGCTACAGCATTCTCTCTCCAACCCCTCATAGACAAACCTCAACAAAGAACAGCCCACACTCATTTTGTCCACTTCATCTATTCTATCATTGACATCTCCACCCACAAGTGATTTCAGCAAATCACTCTGGAAAAGTCTGCCAGTGACTCTCTAACTGCTTTATACTATATGTTGTCTTTAGTCCTCTTATCAGTCTCTTTGCAGCATTTAAAACTGGATAAGCCGTCCCTTAGTACAGCTTCTGCAGACTGGGGAGAGGAGAGAGGGGAGGTGGGAGGACAACAACACACATACACCATCCTCCACTCACTCTATTTCAGTTAACTCTACCCTCCACCCTGAACTTCATTCTGTGCTCCTCCAGAGCTAAACCCTTCAGTACTGATATACTACAAGATTATTGCTATAGTTGTCTTTCCTTTCCACCAGACACAGACACCATGGGAAATTTCATCCAACTATCCTTACCAATGGCTCAGAAATACAAAACAAGGACCTCTCTCCTGTAAATCCAAGTCCAATAAATCTAAGCACCTACTAGGCAGAGCCATTTGGAGATGATCCTCAAACTCAACAGAGACAAAACTGAATCCAAAAGTTAATAGGGATAAAAAGGAACCTTTGCTCCAAAATCTGCTTCTCTACCCAACAGTCCCAATCCTGGTTCATTCAATCCATCCATGGTCCTGCACCAATCCTCAAAGAGCTTACAAGTGCAAGAGAAAACAAGTATACAGATGGCTCTAATACCACAGGCCAGGTACTGCAAAAAACGGAAGCACACACCACCACCATGGCCTTTAGAACAAGAACAGAAGAATCCAACCCTTTAACAGGGTAAAGGGTAGAAGGGGAAGCAGAAAAGGAGAGCACCCCCTACACAGGCCCTGACCTCCACTATACGGCCTGCATCAGAATCCCAGGAGCCATCCTCAGCCCTGCCTCACCACATCTGTGTGGGTACCAATTATGGTCTATGTGACCTCCTGAACATCTTTTATATCCGTTCTCTAGTATTTCCAAAGTTACTATCTTAAATCAAGCTTTTCTCCTTTCTTTCCTAAACCACTCCTGTAGTCTTTGCTCATTTACTCACCTTTTTTTTTTTTTTTTTTTTAAGATTTTATTTATTTATTTGACAGAGAGAGATCACAAGCAGGCAGAGAGGCAGGCAGAGAGAGAGGAGGAAGCAGGCTCCCTGCTGAGCAGAGAGCCCGATGCGGGGCTCGATCCCAGGACCCTGAGATCATGACCTGAGCCGAAGGCAGCGGCTTAACCCACTGAGCCACCCAGGCGCCCCTCATTTACTCACCTTTAGTTCAACTCCCTCAATTCTCTTCTATACATCCACAAAAACACAAAACTTTCCTTTTTTTAAGGAGGTTTTATTTATTTATTTGAGAAAGAGAGAGAAAGAGCAAGCACACCAGGCAGGGGAGCGGCAGAAGGAGCGGAAGCAGTAGACTCCCTGCTGAACAGGAAGCCTGCCTTGGGAATCAATCCCAGGACCCAGAGATCATGACCCGAGCCAAAGGCAGACCCTAAACCAAATGAGCCACCCAAGAGTCCCCAGAAAAAACTCTCTTGAAACAAAATGGATCATGCCATCTTTATTTTATTATTTTTTTTAAGATTTTCTATTTATCTATTTGAGAGAGAGAGACCGAGCGAGCATGAGCATGAGGCAGGGCAAAGAAAGAGGGAGAAGAGACTCCCCACTAAGCAGGGAGCTGGATGGAGGGCTCGATCCCAGGACCCCAAGAACATGACCTGAGCCAAAGGCAGATGCTTAACCAACTGAGCCACCTATACCATGAACCCATACCATCCTTATTTATTTTTTTTTATTTTTTTTTTAAGATTTTATTTATTTATTTGACAGAGAGATCATAGGCAGAGAGGCAGGCAGAGAGAGAGGAGGATGCAGGCTCCCTGCTGAGGAGAGAGCCCGATGCGGGGCTCGATCCCAGGACTCTGAGATCATGACCTGAGCCAAAGGCAGCGGCTTAACCCACTGAGCCACCCAGGCGCCCCATTTTTTTTTTTTTAAAGATTTTGCCATCCTTATTTAAATCCCTTAGTAGCTCAGTACTATTTCAGCATGGAAGCTACCTCCATGATCTAGCTCCTCCTTCTCCCCCCAGCCTCAAAGATCCCTTTGACCTGCCTGAAACCTTTGCTTCATTCTAACAAAAGTTCCCAATTGGTGCCAAGCTATTTCCCTCCTTCAGTGTACTGTACAGACTTATATGTCACATGTATGATACTACTGAGTACTTCCTGTGAGTTACATATCTACAAAGTACACCCTCTTATTTAAACCTAATAGCTCAAAATAAACAAATAAACCTAATAGCTCCATTGAAAATGACCATAAATATCTTTATGTCACCAATAATGAAGACTAAAATGCTTGTACAGGGACCTATAGCAAGAGCTAAGGACAAGATCTGAACCTAATCTGAGATTCTAACACTCATATTTGTAACTACTGCACTATTTTCTTTGCCTTTCCTCAGTAAGTTCTAGCAAAACCCATCTTTCAAAGTTTATCTCACATGTAGACTGCATTATGAAGCCTTTCCTGGCAACACTCCCTACAACTAACAGTGTCATTTCTTTAACGTTCTCCTCACCCTCTTTCCATATATACAGTCATCCCTCATTATTCCTGGATTCAGCATTGGCAAATTCACCTATTTCTAAAATTTATTTTTAACCCCCAAACCAATAATGGTGGCATGTGTATGGTCATTCACAGACATGCACAGTGTTAAAATACTTGAATCACCCAACAGGCACATCCCTTCAGCAGAGGTCAAACAAGGCAAAAATATACCTTTGCAGTCTATTTAGTGCCAGTGGTTTTTGCATTTTTGTGCTCCTACTGGTGATTTAGCTGCTTAAAACAGCCCCCAAGTTCCTAAGTACAAGAAAGCTATGATGTTCCCGATCACAAACACACTTTGTGACATAACTTTAGGCATCAGTTATAACTGCTGGCACGAGTTCAGTGTAAATGAATCAATAATTATATATTAAACAAGGTATCTTTAAAACAGAAACACACAGGGGCACCTGGTGGCTCAGTGGGTTAAAGCCTCTGCCTTCGGCTTAGGTCATGATCTCAGGGTCCTGAGATCGAGCCCCGCATCAGACTCTCTGCTCGGAGGGGAGCCTGCTTCCTCCTCTCTCTCTATCTGCCTCTCTGCCTACTTGTGATCTGTCTGTCAAATAAATAAATAAAAATCTTTAAAAAAACAAACAAAAAAAAAAACCCAGAAACACACATAAGGGGGGCCTGGGTGGCTCAGTGGGTTAAGCCTCTGCTTTCAGCTCAGGTCATGATCTCAGCGTCCTGGGATTGAGCCCTGCATGGGCTCTCTGCTCAGCAGGGAGCCTGCTTCCCCTTCCCCCTCTGCCCGCCTCTCTGCCTACTTCTGATCTCTCCCTCTCTCTCTGTCAAATACATAAATAAAAAAATCTTTAAAAAAAATAAATACACATAAAACAAGGTGATACATAGATCATTTGAAAAACTGTGTGATCAAAGCCTCATAGGCACCTAATCCTACATCTCCCTTCAGAGCAATGGTTCAGTATTCACTAATTCAGTATTCACTAATTCAGTATTCTCAGTGACTTTACGGAACATAACTACCACAAATACTGAGAATCAATTATATCTTAGCCCTTGTAATGAGACCATTCACAAAAAGCCCCCACCCCTCAGCCCATGGAAACCATCTTCCTCCCCACCTCAAGAATTTCTCCCACTGACACCCAGGAGTCCAGGCAGTCAATGCTTCATATGGGCAATTGACCTACACTTTCCACTAGCTCAATCACTCCCCCCAGGAACTCAGAATTGGAGAACAGATGAAGCCCTGAAGGGCTGGGGCAGCCAAGGTCCTCCTTTTGCATAAACAGAAAATGGCTGAAGGAAGGACATTAACAGATAGAAGTATCATACAGAGAATACAGAGCCTGAGAGAGAGAGATGATTTGAAAGGGAAAAGGAAAGGAGGGGAAAAAAAAAAAAAAAAAAAAACAAGCCTCAGTCATGCTAAGCATAATGCAAGTCATAAGGTAAACAACTGAAGAGTCTGCATCTTTAAGAGACTAGATAGTCTGAAGAACTGAAAGCTAGGGGCGCCTGGGTGGCTCAGTGGGTTAAGCCGCTGCCTTGGGCTCAGGTCATGATCTCAGGATCCTGGGATCAAGCCCCGCATCGGGCTCTCTGCTCAGCAAGGAGCCTGCTTCCTCCTGTCTCTCTGCCTGCCTCTCTGTCTGCTTGTGATCTCTGTCTGTCAAATAAATAAATAAAATTAAAAAAAAAAAAAAAAAGAACTGAAAGCTACACTGCAACAGGCGTTCCAGACATGATTTAAATTTTTCCAATGAAGAATGAAGAGACTTGAATTCAGAAGTAGGCAGAGTGTGGAAAGAATTGGCGACCACAAGGTATTTTTCTTGCTGGAACGGAGCTAGCACAGGTAACTTAGCTCTTTTTTTTTTTTTTTAATTTCTTTTTTTTTTTTTTAAGATTTTATTTATTTATTTGACAGAGAGAGATCACAAGTAGACAGAGAGGCAGGCAGAGAGAGAGGGGGAAGCAGGCTCCCTGCCGAGCAGAGAGCCCGATGCAGGACTCAATCCCAGGACCCTGAGATCACGACCTGAGCCGAAGGCAGCGGCTTAACCCACTGAGCCACCCAGGCGCCCGGTAACTTAGCTCTTAAGAATAGTCCTAGCACAATTCCTGATCTCTGTATGAAAACTAAGATGGCATGTTCATGGAACAAACAAATGCAGCAGCAACTTCCTGCTCCCCAGATTTCTGCCACGGTGCTATGATCCCAGACTATGATTCTTCAGTTTCCCATTTGTAGCAGAAATGGCAGCTCTCTGGGCAGCACCTCCAGCAGTGGTGTTCTGGGAGACATCCCATGGGCTGAGTCCCTCAGGACCCAGCCAAGAGCCTGCTCTCCAACCTTCAACAACTACAGGATCAAATCCCTTTTTGCTTAAGTTAAGCAAGGCAATAGCCATAACCTGTAATTGAATCATGGCTGATGAAATTATCAAATATAAACCAATAATAATGATGAATGGAAAAGAAACCTGATATACAAATACCAGTAAATCAAATGAAGGTTTTATTCATACCTGTTTGCCTTTTGAGTAATCCTTTCTAACCACCAGTTCCTTGGTGCATCTTCATAAAATTAACTTGAATGATTCAAAATTCATTTTGTAATATTGAGTAGAAATTACTAACTGAGCCATTAAACAAACTAGCTAGCCACCCAGAGCTACTTACTCTTACTGGCCTACTATAGGAGAAGCTCCCAATAACCTACTTAACAGATTTACCAGATAAGGGATACATACTATATATTCTCTCTGAAAAACACCACTGCTACAAAAAATACAACACAGTGGAGACTAGCAGACTCTGTTTATTATGTCTAAGTACCAGTTAAACTACAAGCTTAGCAATCAAGTGTTTATTTGCAATCCAGTTTATGCCAATTTTGCCAATTATCTGATATAATTAAATAGATGAAGTGTGAATACAACAGTGTTATTGTTTCTATAAGATTTAAGTTGAATCTTTTGGAAAGATCCAGTAAAATGAAATGACATTTTTAAGGTGAGGGGGGAAAGAGGGATGTCAAATAAAGTGTGGGAACTGCAACATAAAAGATTAGGGGATAGAGGGATTTGTAAAATCTAGGATTCCAGCTTATATTACTTCAAGTGTTTAACTCTCACTCTACTTAAAAATAAATAAATAAATAAATAAATAAATAAATAAATAAAAAACCACCAGAAACTGAAAGTGGTAGCTGCTGTATTGTAGATGTGGTTTATGCCAAAGAGGAAATGCAGGACTCTAATCTTTATTCAGAGAAAAGGGCTCTGCCCTACAACAAAAGATAGGCAAATGATTGTGTAAGTTGTTTTTTTTTTTAAGATTTTATTTATTTATTTTACAGACAGAGATCACAAGTAGGCAGAGAGGCAGCCAGAGAGAGGGGAAGGGAAGCAGGCTTCCTGCCAAGCAGATAGCCCGATGCGGGGCTCGATCCCAGGACCCTGGGATCATGACCTGAGCCAAAGACAGAGGCTCAACCCACTGAGCCACCCAGGTGCCCCTAAAATAAATATTTTTAAAAAGTTATGAAAAATTTAAAAATCATTTTTAAAACATGCAAATTTGTATCTGATTGAGATTCACGACCTTTATGAAAAGAGCTAAGAAGAGAAACTACAGAATTTTCTAAAATTTGAGTTATAAAAGAAAACTTCATTCCCTGTTAATGCCAACTTTAGGAAAATCACAGAACTATACTAAAATATGGGTCCAGACAGGAGCAAAAAATTATGCAATCAATGCCAACTAACATTTCTGCATGAATAGGGAAAAAAAAAAAGACTGTCCTCCTATGACTGTGAATTTAGAAACCTCATTTGTTTTCTAAATCCCTATTATTATGCAGGGTGATTGATAAGGACACTCAAAACAGCCAAACTTGCATTGCATATTAATTGTGAGTTCCTACCAAGAAGTCTGCCAGGCTTGGACTGTCTCCTCTGTCAGAAGACCTGGGAAAGAGGAAATGCTCCTTGGCACAGGCAAGACCTACCGGAATCTCCAGGTTCCAATACCCAGACTCCAGCCACCTATTGCAGCATAATGACAACCACAGGCCTGCGTCATCCACTGCGCACCCCAGGCCCCGTGGAAGGCTTGCTGGCCAGCCCCTCACCTGGACTTTCGGACTGTACCACCTGCCCCATCCCTGGAACAGATAAGCTAGTGCCTGCGATGGAACCCGTATCAACTACCATCAGCTTTACAGTGAAGCCCATTTCACATTTACAACTGAGATTACCTACACATCTATCAGAAAAACTCATGAGAAGCCAGGTAAGTCACTTATTACTGTTTTCAAGCATAAGATGTCTAAAATTTGAAATATTTTGAAAACATATTTAAATTTAATTTTGTATGAAAACTTTGAAGTTATTTCTAAAGATTCATAATCACATAAGCCATACATAGTATCAACTATACTGAGAGGGAAGAAAAAAGGGTTGGAAAATAGACAGAATAATCTGACAGTCCTTGCTTATTCCATTATTAATGAGTGCAAGGAACACTATTTTAAAGAACTGTGACAATTTGCACATTTTTTGGTAACTATCTATCCAAAAAAACAAGCTTGCCGGAAAAGGATTTACTATATTCTCATCCCGTATGCAATGTTGGCATAGTACCTTGCATTGGTATTTGTAAGTCATTTATTCTTTTAATCTTAATACCAATACAGGGTTTCTTTAACATTCGAACTGCATCTATAAACACATGAAAGTATTTTCAACATTTCTTTAGATGAGTTTAACTTTCTTTGAAATCTCAAATACTTAACCAAACTGTAATAATCACAAATATAATCATGATACGAACACAAAGGAAAATCATTATGTTACCCCATGCTTCTCCTTGATTTAAATTATGATTTTAATAAATATAAGACCAAACCCTCATTAATGTTCATGAAAATAAACTCATCACATTTTGTTTGTTTGATTCATAACTTTTCTTTGTTGTTTACAGCCTGGTCTTTTGCAGAGTAGTATGGGCCATCTGCACAAACTCTTTCAACAGTATTATACTAAAGATGATCCTCACTGACAACTCTTTGAACACTGAAATCTTATTAAATGAATCTTTTTTAAAAACTGCATCTGTTTTGGTTCTTTACTGTGCTGTAACATACGATACTTCATTTTCATTCTTACTAGTTTTCTGTGCTATTAGCCCACTGTGATTATTCCCATTTGAGAGATGATGAAACTAAAGCTCAGAAATGGAAATCACTCCCCTAAAGTCAAACAGCAAGTAGATGCCATGAACTGACCGCACATTTCATATACCCAGACCCCAAATATAAATGACCTCTTTGCTAGGCTCTTCAGCTACCATAATAAAGCAAACCAAAAGCCCACTAAATAAAGAATAAACTTGCAGTACCAAGCCCAGATGGTTTCACAGAATTATGGTCAATGTTTAAGAAACATAATCCAATGTTATTTAAGCTATTTCTGAGCACAAGGGGGAAAAAAAAAAGCTCTAAAGTCCTTTAAGAAGCATGCCTAAATGGGTAACAAAACTTGAAAAACGGCTCAAGAAAACTGCAGAACAATTTTAAGAGTATTGACGAAAAAAAATTTTTTTAAAGATTTTATTTATTTATTTGACAGAGATCACAAGTAGGCAGAGAGGCAGGAAGAGAGAGACGTGGAGGCAGGCTCCCTGCTGAGCAGAGAGCCCAATGTGGGGCTTGATCCCAGAACCCTGGGATCATGACCTAAGCTGAAGGCAGAGGCTTAACCCACTGAGCCACCAAGGTGCCCCACGAAAATTATTTTTTAAAATGAGGAAGCAGGCAACCCTCTCAGGCCCCCTTACTCTTCAGGTGCTTTGTACTATTGCTCACTATCACTCAACAAACTTTGCTTTGCAGCCCACTACAAAAAAAAAAAAAGAGGAAGCAAAATCCAAAAGCACATTAAAATAATAACCATGGGCGCCTGGGTGGCTCAGTTGGTTGGGCGACTGCCTTCAGCTCAGCTCATGATCCTGGAGTCCTGGAATCAAGTCCCGCATCAGGCTCCCTGCTCAACAGGGAGTCTGCTTCTCCCTCTGACCCTCCCCTTTCTCATGCTCTCTTTCTCTTTCATTCTCTCTTTCTCAAATAAATAAAATCTTTAAAAAAATAAAAAATAAAATAAATAATAAGTCATGACTAAAAACTCATTCCAGAGTACAAGAATGCACCAATACTAGTATATTTGTTATATAATTTTTGTGTGTGTGCATGTATATGTATGGATTAATATACATAAATGTGTATCTGAACAGACACATATTCTCTAGCTTGGTTCATTGAGAAGGCACGGGAGCAACATCCCAATATCCATAACCACCTAGATCCTGGCTTCTAAATATTTGGGGTAAGAAAAGTTCAAGATGAGCCTGCATATCTCACTGTGCCCAAAAGGGAGGGAATGCTCAAAGAATGATAGAACATGTCAAAAGCACACAGAACCAAACATAAAGGATTCCCATTGACCAAACCTATGACAATTTAAGTGTCAATATAAATAACAATATTAACAGATTATAACTCATTGAATAGAACAGGAAACCATAAATCCTAATTGATAAAGATAAATTTAAATTAAAACTTAAGCAAGTATTTACATAGTTTTTCAAAACAAAACAAAACAAAAAAATAGAGTAGAGAAGCACAGAAGAGTCTAGCGTAGATCTTAAGCAATCAAAGTGAACATTACCAATACCAAAACAAAATGAAATTGTGTACCACCTGATAAGATGTAATAAAAAGAATAGAGTTCCGGGCGCCTGGGTGGCTCAGTGGGTTAAAACCTCTGCCTTTGGCTCGGGTCATGGTCTCAGGGTCCTGGAATCGAGCCCCACATTGGGCTCTCTGCTCAGCAGGGAGCCTGCTTCCTTCCTCTCTCCCTGCCTGCTTGAGATCTCTGTCTGTTAAATGAATAAATAAAATCTTAAAAAAAAATAGAGTTCTACCTCTGTGATATTCCTGCCAATGATGCCTCAAGATTCTAGTCACAAGAAAACATTAGAAAACAAAAATTAAGGGAGAGTCTATAAAATAACTGGTCTGTAATTCTCAAAGCTATCAATATTATGAAAATCAAGTGGGACAACTGGGTAGTTCAGTGGTTAAGCATCTGCCTTTGGATGATCCTGGGGTCCGAGGATGGAGTCCTGCATTGGGCTCCTTGCTCAGCAGGGAGCCTGCTCCTCCCTCTGCATGCCACTCCCCCTGCTTGTGCGTGCACGCTCTCTCTCAAGTAATGAAAATATTTGAAAAGAAAAAAGAAAAAGAGGGGTGCCTGGGTGGCTCAGTGGGTTAAAGCCTCTGCCTTCAGCTTGGGTCCTGATCCCGGCCGGGGTCCTGGGATCGAGCCCCACATCGGGCTCTCTGCTCAGCAGGGAATCTGCTTCTCTGCCTGCCTCTCTGCCTACTTGTGATCTCTGTCTGTCAAATAAATAAATAAAATCTTTAAAAAAAAAAAAGAAAGAAAGAAAGGAAGAAAGAAAGAAAGAAAAAGGGAATCAAGGAAAGACTAAAGACTACTTGAGAATGAAGGGATGCTTAAAAGACCTCAGAACAAGAAAATGTAATTCATCATTCTGGAATGGATACTTTTGCTACAAGAAACAGCACTATTACAATAGTGATATATTTTTAAAAAAAAATCTAAAGATTGGGTGAAAGTACTTATCGGTGGTAACTTCTTGATTTTGATGGAAATATTGTGGTTTTATAGGAAACTGCCTTTTTGGAAATATCCACTGAAATACTGAGAAGCAATAAAGCATGAAGTTCTTTGTACTGCAACTGCATTTTTCTAAAACTGCAACATTTCTAAAAGTTTGAGATTGTCCAAAGTAAGGTAAGAAAATTATTTTTAAAATTAAATAAAAAGGAATAAAATTTAAGAAAATATGTAAGATCTGTGTAAAGATATTTTTTAAATGTCCTTTCTAAGGACTTAAAAGAACATTTAAATGGAAAGGCATACCATATTTCTGGGCAAGAAAAGTCAGCATCTGAAAGGTATTTCTCTAAGTAAGTCCAAAAATGAAAGACATTCCTAATAAAACTATCAATAGCTTCCTGGAACTTGACAAATTGATTCTAAAGTTAAATATAATGAGGGAAAATAAACAAGAACAGCCTGAAAAGTCCCAAAAACATGTTTATAAAGCTTCAACAATTAAAACACTGAGGTAAAAATAAAAAAAATAAATAAATAAAACACTGAGGTAATGGTACATAAATAGACCATTATATAGAAACAGAATCAAGCTAAATGACTTTTAATATTGCACTGGTTAAATAAATTATGGTAGATGCATAAAATGTAATTACTGTGGGATCATTTTAAAAATGAGCTCTACATATATTCGTATTTTTAAAATCACATTCAAGGGAAGCCTGGGTGGCTTCATCGCTAGGCCTTCAGCTCAGGTGGGTCATGATCCTGGGGTCCTGGGATTGAACCCTACACCCAGGCTCCCTGCTCCGTGGGGAGCCTGCTCCTCCCTCTCTCTCTGCCTGCTCCTCTGCCTACTTGTGCGCGCGCTCTCTATCAAATAAATAAATAAAATCTTTTTTTAAAAATCACATTCAAGTTACAGTATTAAATGAAAAAATATTCAGAACAAGTATAGACACCACGATTTGTATTAAAAAATGTATACATATACAAGCTTTATAGAATATCCTATATAGAATATGTAAAATATCTCTGAAAAGCCCTAAAAGAAACTGTTTAATAGTAGTTAACCAAAATGAAGAAACTGGCTGTCTGATGGCAAAAGTGAGAATATGCAATTTTTACCTATTTATATCTTCTCTTTTTTTAAGATGTACTTATTTATTTGAGAGGGAGCATACATTGGGGAGGTGGGGGGAGCCTCAGAGGGGAAGAATCTCAAGCAGTCTCCCCACTAAGTGAGCACAGAGCCAGATGCAGGGCTTGATGTCATGACCCTGAGATCATGACTTAAGCCAAAAGCAAAAGTCCGACACTTAACCCACTGAGTCACCCAAGCACTCCCCCATTTATAGCTTCTAAACTGTATACGTTGTTGTATACTTTGCATTGCCCATTTAAAATAATATTTTAATATACATTTATACTATAATGATTTTAATAATTTACCTATCTCAGGTCCAAATTCCTCCTACTAATGCAAGCTTCCCTGAATGTTGAGAGTTCTCAGTAAAGTGTCCAAATATCAAGGTGATAGTTCCTTTTGAAAGTTAAATTAAAAACAAAATGGGTGAGATAAGCAGCCTGGGGGGGGGGACTGTACCATCAGACCTCCCCTCAAAGGGACACCTGTGTGCTTTCTAAGTATCTGATGCATTTCCAAAACACAACAGAAGCAACAAGGCTAATGTTGAATCAGAGAGAAATACCCTTAGGACTGGTATTTAAACAAATGTCTGAGAAACTAGTTAGAAGATGGAGATAAAGACAGAGCCAAAATAAAGAATTTGACTTCTTTGACCTCATTCAACAGGAGAAAATGTACCTACAGGAAGAATATTCTGATGAGAAAGGTGAATACTCTCAAGGGTCAGAGAAGCCCCACAGGTAAAAACTAGTTTAGATTACTCCCCAATGGGGGCACCTGGGTGGCTCAATCATTAAGTGTCTGCCTTTGGCTCTGGTCATGATCCCAGGGTCCTGATATAGAGCCCTGCATCGGGCTCCCTGCATCGTGCTCCCTGCTCCGTGGGGAGCCTGCTTCTCCCTCCCCCACTCCCCCGGCTTATGCTCCCTACCTCACTGTCTTTCTCTCTCTGTGTCAAATAAAGAAATGAAAATACAAAATAATAATAATAAAAAAAAGATTACTCCTCAACACTACCCATGTCCATCTGCTGGGATCTGCCTGTCACTAAATGATGTGTTTTCCCAAGAAGCAAGACTTCCTAGAAAGAGCCCTGAAGAATGGACAACCATGCTTTGTATCCAGGTCCTAGTTCTTATGAGTCTAATTATGGAGTGACACTGAGAACATTAGTCCTTTAATGCCTGACATGGTCTAGATCAACTGGGAAAGTTCAGATTTCTGAAATTCCCATGCTAAAAATGAGAAGAGAACTATGAAATCTCCTAAAAGTACTATCACTCACACACACAAACACACACATCCCCCCGCCAAAAGTCCTATCTGTCCAACAAATTGTCCATACTTAGACATTTCTAATTTCTAAAGTTTCCAATTCCTTCTCTAGAAAATAGTAAATCAATAGTTGGTATAACTATTTTGTATGGCTATCAAATACATTTCCAAATGCATAATTTACTAAGGTTTGAATGCTAAAATACTGAACAATTTCAAATATAGGTTTCGAAAAATTTACTGATGCATGATGATTATACATTTAAACTATCACTACAGAGGTGCCTGGGTGGTTGTCTTTAAGCCTCTGCTCAGGTCATGATCCCAAGGTACTGGGATAGAGCCCCTCATTGGGCTTCCTGCTCGGCAGGAAGCCTGGTTCTCCCACTCCCACTCCCCATGCTTGTGTTCCTTCTCACTGTCTGTTAGATTAATAAATTTTTTTTTTAATTTTTTTTTAAAGATTTTATTTATTTGTCAGAGAGAGAGGGAGAGAGAACGAGCACAGGCAGACAGAATGGCAGGCAGAGGCAGAGGGAGAAGCAGGCTCCCCACCAAGCAAGGAGCCCGATGTGGGACTCGATCCCAGGACGTTGGGATCATGACCTGAGCCGAAGGCAGCTGCTTAACCAACTGAGCCACCCAGGCGTCCCAGATTAATAAATTTTTTAAAAATCTTTAAAAAGGGGCACCTGGGTGGCTCAGTGGGTTAAGCCTCTGCCTTTGCCTTGGGTCATGATCTCAGGGTTCTAGGATTGAGCCCCACATCGGGCTCTCTGCTCAGCGGGGAGCCTGCTTCCCTCTCTCTCCCTGACTGCTTCTCTGCCTGCCTGTGATCTCTCTCTCTGTCAAATAAATAAATAAAATCTTTAAAAAAATTTTTTTAATCTTAAAAAAAAATAAACGATCACTATATGTTTCCTTCAATTTTGTTTATTAGGTCCCACTATAATTCAACAAAGTTAACAGAAAGAAGACATCCCTGCATAATCCCTAATTCATCCAAAATCCTTTCCATCCCTTTAAATCATGCCACACAACAGGATGTAATAAGGGATATTAGGATTTTCCAAATTATCATGCTATGGGCAACCGTCAGTTAAACATTCATTATCAACATGCATAAGTAGGGCATGAAAAGATACAGTTCTATTTCAGCAATAAAGATGAAAAACAAGGTAAGCTTTAATAATGTAGACAGGGAAGAAAAAAAAAAAAAAACAGACCAGGAGAGGAAACATGGATCACTGTGCAGTGGAAGACTATGAAGATTGTGAAGGTGAAATGCACATCCCAATTTGACAGGGGTCCCCAAAACACAGCCACTAGAAATCTGGGCTCTATCCAGCATTTAATAAAGGTATTATTTTTCCTATTTTCAGTACCTAAATTGATGTTCAGGAAATTTGCTTTTCAACTAGTATCCCTAATTATAAATGCAACAATGCTCATTCTAAAAAATCTCTAAGAAGGAAAATAAAAATTACCAGTAATTTCACCATCAAATTAGCATTCTGGTGTATTTTCTCTAACGTATGTACATTTATAAAAACACAATGAAACACAACTAGGGTCGTGTGATGTATAAAATTTTGTATAATTTTCTTTCATTAAACATAGGTTTGGGATAATTCTAACATTTTAAAATATTTATCCAAGATACAAATATCACATCACAGTGTGCAGTTAAATAGCCCTTATGCTAGATATTTAGGTTATTTCTACTATTTTGTTAGCAAAATAGATAAGAGATCAGTATTTCATTGATGGAGACCAAAGAGCCCCAAGCCTTCCTTGCAGATGTTCTGGTTAAGTGAATAAATGAGAACCACAGCTCTAGTGATCAGCTCTTATCTACTGAACATGACATGACATCCTTACCAAACCAGGCTCCTTAGTTCAGCCCTTCACAAACACTTGTTTGCCTTGATCCCTTTGTTACCATTTTTGGAATTTTGTTTGGTTTGAAACAAACTGAGAAAATAAAAGTGATTAGAGGCCAGCCTTAAAATCCAGTGACTTACCACACCTGCAGTGAGCTTTGCCAAATAGGGTAGAAGAGTATTGGCTACCTGTAGCCCAGAGAAACCTAGAGGACAAGATCTAAGGTAGAGTCTGACTTGGATTTTTCTCAACCTGACCTTAAGCAACTCTCCTTTGAGACCAGGCCAGAATTCCTAAGCAGAACTAGCTTTCAGGGATATAATAGGAAAGGTATAGGATAGCTATACTCACTTGGACTTCGATTCAGACAAGAATTAGAAAATAGCAATTGTGTTTCAAAAGGGGGGGGGGGAGGACTTAATGCAAACGAAGCATTTTCCTCATGTGTTGTTCATACTGCAGCCTGCAATCCTACCCAATTTGATGGATTATATCGATATTTTTATAATATGTGATATGGAACAAGACAGAAAATATCAGAGTACAGCACAGTGTACAAAGCAGTATCCTGGACTTATAGAAGTGAATGAAAATACTTGGGTCCCTGCCCTTGTAGAATTCTTACAGTCTAGAAACTATCAAATAATCACATAAATAAAGAGCAACAGTGTAACTAAATATTCACGCTCAAAACAATCCTTTTCTTGAAATGTTGGGAATCACTGATCTATTGTATTCATTGCTATATGCTTAAGTGTTGTGGGAGGAAACAACTAGGGAATTAAGATAGATTATCATTAGGAAAGCTGATTTAGATTGGAGGAGAGGTGCATGTGACAGGTCAGGATTCTTTAAGCAAGTACATTCAAGCAGAGACTGGAATGATGTACCAAAAAGAAAGTGGGAAGAAAGTCTGACAGAAAACAGCACCTTCAGCAAGGGCCTGTACACTTTAAGAAAAAGAAAAGCCAATGGGCAGAGAGGAAAACTAAAACCATCTAGATAAGGTTTGGAGGTTGCTTCCTTCAGACAGGAATAGATAATGCAGGAATTTTAAGTCTCCCCAGAGCAATGAGAATGATCCAATTTGCATTTTAAAAGATCATGAATGGAGCAGAAATAGGAAGGAGTCTGGAGTGGCTACTGAGATGATGCCAAGCAGAGACTAGAGGACTGATCTAATATATATTTTGGAAGCAGAAATGATAAGGTTTGGCGACAGTCTGGATGTAACGAGGGCTAAGAAACCATGAGATACCTGGGATAACTCACAGGTTCCCCCAAGTGAGCAGTGAAATGGGATGAGATCCATGAGAAACCCAGAGAAGCAGTGCTGAGAGGAAAGATCCCAGTTCACCTAGTTACAGTTAACAAGTAGAGATGCAAATTAATAACTATTACTGGATGGAGATCTAAAAAAAGAAGTCAGCATCAAAAGGGTTTTATGACACATGATTCTGCTCTGTAAGTATTTACCCTCAATAATAAATAACACAAATGCAAAAAAATCTAAAATAAATTTTAAAGATTCTATGGAGCAACAGCTTATAAATACCATAGTAGCTGAAGCCACAGTGTATCTGAAAATGTAGAGCAACAGTGTAACAAAACATTCATACTCAAAATAATCTTCCAGGAAATGGTAGAGAATCACTTGTCTATTGTGTTCATTTGCTGTATGCTCCACATCTAACATAGCACATGACACACAGTAGGTGTTAAAATACTTACTGAAGAAATATACCCACTATTAGGCAGAATAAACTACCCAGCAAAAATAAGTGCAAATAACAAGTAAATGTGCAAGGAAAAGCTCTGTACTATGAAGCATACAAATGTGATAGAACAAAGACATTTCTCAGGGAAAAAGGAAAATGAGTTATTTACACTATCATAGCCTAATAGTATCAAAGCTAGATTCTGTTCCTAAAAATCAGCTTAATTTCAATACTAGAAATTCCATCCCTAGACAACCAATGGTAAAATATGCTCACCATTCCCTATCATCCCTAGATATGAGAAAGAATTAAAATGTCATAAAAGTTTGATATTTAAAGCTATAGTAAAATCTCATCTAGGTTACTAAAACAAGAGATTAGAAGGAATTTTATTAAAATAAAAATGGCAATTACTGATGATTTTTCTTTATTCTCTTGTTCACAAAAGTCATACCGATACATAGAGAATTCAGAAAATGCACACAGTCACAAACGAGAAAAATTACCCATACGTTCATCACCCAGAAGTAATTAACCACTTAAAACATTTTGCACAGAACTTTTTCTGTGCATACATGGTGGTGGAGAGTAAACAGTAATCCACAACTAATCATATAATTGTATAAGACTATGAAGGAGATTACAAAATGCTGCTATAGCTAGTGTACAGTATAGAGGGAAGACCAACTTGAAGAAGTAACAACTGAGCTAAGTAAGCTATCTGAAGGATGAGATGGAATTAACCAGAAAAGAAGAACAGGTCAGGGTAGCAGTCAAGGTAGAGGGAACAAGAATGTGAGCAAGGTACCAGCCCCACCTAGCCAGGAAATGGGGGGGGGGGGGGGGATTTGGCTGGGCAAAGCCTTACTGAGAGAGCTGAAAGGACTTGATTCTCAGGGAAAGAAGGATTGGATTGTTCCAAAGGGCATGGAGGGTGGGGAAATGAGAATCTTTGAGGGTGTGCAATACAATATTTTAAAGATAATAACACAATATTTTAAAATTTATATTTTAGTTTCCACAAAACCTTCTAGATTGATAGCAAGTGAAGAAAAACAGTGACTTTAACTCTTGCACAACTCCCAAAAAATTCATATTAGAAATGGAGGTGGGCAGAGGAATGAGTGTGTGTGTGTGTGCGTGTGTGTGTATAAAATATAAAATATATATAATAAATTTATATTACTTTAAAAGACCAAAAGACCGGGGGCGCCTGGGTGGCTCAGCGGGTTAAGCCGCTGCCTTAGGCTCAGGTCATGATCTCGGAGTCCTGGGATCAAGTCCCGCATCGGGCTCTCTGCTCAGCAGGGAGCCTGCTTCCTCCTGTCTCTCTGCCTGCCTCTCTGCCTGCTTGTGATCTCTCTCTGTCAAATAAATAAATAAAATCTTTAAAAGACCGAAAGGCCGGCATTAGACACTGAGTTTAATGATAGTATGGAATATACCTGTTTTATCATCTCTAATAAATATATAACAAATTAGTATCAAGGGAATAATCATTTGCTGTATGAAGAAAAACTGGCTAACATAAAGGGATGATCTTAAAGACACCCAGACAAGAAAAAAAATCACTATCCATAGGACAAAGCCCCACACAGAGACTTCTGGCCTCCAGAGAAAAGGACCTGGTGGTGGAGCAGAGTAGGTCCCTCAAAGGCCTGGAGAGAGTATCCCTCATCCATCTATTCACTCAAGAAAAAGATTTAACCCAGCAATTCTTACTAGGCATATATCCAAGAGTAAAGAAAATCACACATACATACTAAAACTAGTTTGTGAATGTTCATAGCACATTATTCATAAAAGCCAAAAAGTTGGGGCGCCTGGGTGGCTCAGCGGGTTAAAGCCTCTGCCTTCGGCTCAGGTCATGATCCCAGGGTCCTAGAATCGAGCCCCACATCGGGCTCTCTGCTCGGCGGGGAGCCTGCTTCCCCCTCTCTCTCTCTGCCTGTCTCTCTGCCTACTTGTGATCTCTGTCTGTCAAATAAATAAATAAAATCTTTAAAAAAAAAAAAATTTAAAAGCCAAAAAGTACAAACAACTCAAATGCCCATCAACTAATGAATAAACAAAAAGTGATATATCCATAAAATGGAATACAAATCAGCCATAAAAAGGAATAAAGTACTGATAGATGCTACATGATGGATGAACATTGAAAACATTATGCTAAGTGAAAGACTCTAGTCAAAAAAACCCACTTATTGTATGGTTATACTTACATGAAATGTCCAAAACAGGTAAATTCATTGAGACAGAAAGCAGATTAGTCACTGGTTGGGGCCAAAGGAGATAGGAGCTGAAGAGAAAGGGACAATAACTGCTAATTGGAACAGGGTTTCTTTGGAGGTGATAAAAAAAGTTCTAATATTGATTCTGATGACAGTTGCACAATTCCATGCAATACTAAAACCACTGGATTGTAAACTTTAAATAGGTGGATTATATGGTATGTGAGTTATATCTTAATAAAATTGTTACTTAAAAAGAAAGAGGATATTTTATTTTAGCACCCCCAGGAATTATGGTAAATTGCTAGAAATATAGCAAATATAGCAAAGGAAATATAGCAAAGGAAAAAAAAAAAAAGAACCTGTTCTCAAAGCCCTAACATTCTAAGGGGGGGGGGGGGGACACCAGTCAAGATACAAAGACAAAACAATGAGAAAAAGAAAGAAAAAAAATCACAGACTACCCAAGTTTAGTTAGGCACCTAATAACTTAGGCCTGGGTGGTTCTGGTGTCAAGAAGAGAACTCAAAATACCAGATTTTCATCCTTTATTTGAAATTTAAATCTAAGTAACTTATTAAAAATAATGTACCTATTCAGCTTATTAAAATCTTCATTCTTATAGAAAAGTTAATAATGGATTTTTTAAAAGCATTTGTGCACCTACAAGGTTTAAAACATATTTTTAATTTTAGACAAGCAACCAATTAAAATCTGTTAATAAAACGAAACAAATCTCCAATTTAAATTGTATTGTACCACCAAGTTCGTGGAGTGTTGTAAAGATTGTATGAAAACTTTTCATAATGCCTTAAATTGGGAGAAAGAGGGCCTAAAAAAACGAATAGCCGTGTAATACATTCCAAAACAAAGCATGGGGGGGTTGGGAGGAGACCAGCAAGGCAGAATCTGAGTAATGATCATAAAGGAGAACTAAGTGTTTCATGGCAAAAATGGACCTTTAAGAATTAAAGCCACTAATTTCCAGCCACAACACTTAGAAATTATATTAGCAACTGTTACCATAGAAACGGTGAAGCCGAATTTCCCAAGATGAAAAATAAAAATTCCAGCACATTCAAGGGAGTGAAATAGGTCAAAACTTGGTCCGAACGTAGGTGGAACTGAGCCTACCATAAACTTAGCACCGAGATAGGGTGAACCAACGCCAACTTCTAACCCACATTTCCAAAGCAGGTCTTGATAAACCGCCTCGAGGGTAATTTACCAAGTTTAAAAAAAAAAAAAAAAAAAAAAAAAAAGTTTGTCCTCTCCACTCCTGGAGTAGAAACCTTACAAAACCTTCCTGAGCATCGCCCACAACCAAAGCCAGCCCTTGCAGACCTGCACGGGGCAGTGTAGGGCAAGGCTGGCTCCGAGTTCACCCGGAAAGCATCTGAATCTAGCCCCGTTGGTTTCATTGGCTCGCCTGGAGGAAAAACCCAAGCTTGAACCCAGAGCTTCAGCCTGCCTGACTCCCCCCTCGACATCCCCACCCTTCCCACGTCCCGCGCGTGCCTGGCATTCCACTCGGAGCGATCCAACTCATTTATTAAGCTCCCACTGTCTACACCGCATCGTGGTTTCAGGCACTGCAAGAAGAGATGGTCCCTTGCCGAAAAAAACAAAAGAGCAGCAAGGAGGCTGCGGACGAACCCGGGGAGGGGCTGCCTGCCTGTGGCGAGATGTTCTGGAGAGGAGCCCCTGCTTTCACCCCCCGGGTCGTGACAGTTCCAGAGAAGAGATGGCACCGAGAGCGAAGCAGGCCGTACCTCCCTGGAGTCCCCCGCAGACCAGGCTGGAAGGGGAATGGAAAGGAGTCGGCATCCCTGGACCACCCGCGCGCTCCTCTGCCCGAAGGAGGGGGACCCAGACTTCGACCCCTGGGAGAAGGGCGAGCGCGGGGACCGAACCCCCAAGTGGGCCGGAGCGGACTGTCACTGGCTCCCGCCTCCCTCCGCTGCGACTATGGCCGGCCACTCTCTCCCCAGCATGACATCGGCGGCGGTCGTGGACCCACCGTCTCCAGCGCCTCGTCTCCGCTGCCCCGACCGCCGGCACCCCCAGCGGCTCGGAGCAGAGGGGGGCAGTGCCGAGAAGACCGCCCGATCCCCTCCCCCCACCATCCCTGTCGCCCGGAGTCCGGAAAAGCGGTTACCTGGCGCGCGGGGTGGACCGGGATACGACCCAGAGGAGGAAGATGAGGAGGAAGAGGGTGGCCTACGGCCCAGGGAGATTTGGGAAATTTGGAAGACTTGTTCCGCACTGGGTGACAGCTGTTCGCTGCGCACGCGCACCGGACTCCAGACGCCTGATCACTCCGCCGCTCCTCACCCTCCCGTCGAGAGGATGGGAGGCAGCGGCGAAGGCGCGCGCACAGAGCCTGCCGGCTCTCCCTACGCGAGGGCGCGCGCGGTGTCACGTGACCACTGGGGCCCGACACTCAGTAGGTCACGTGAACTTCCAAACAGTTTAAAGATGCCTGGCACCTTCTTGCTTTGGGATTAGTCTTCCTCGCTGTTCTTAATGTAGATTTGCTGTGGTGCATCTTGTTCTCTGGGGAGGGGTATGCCCACTTTTTCCCAGACGGGAAGACACTAAAGAAGGAAGGAACAGGTGCACAGAACCTTGCCCGGAAGTGCCTACCGGGTTCCCGCAGGGCTGGACCTGAGGGAGTCCACGCGCCACACGTCGTCCTGGGCCGCTACGCGGGCCTATGGCGGCCTCCGGCGAGCGAACGTCAGAGTGGCGTTGCCATGGGTGGGGCTTCGGAATGCTCTGCGGAGCCTGGCTAGGATGTCGGAGCTCGCTGCTGGGCAGTACTGACAGCGTCTTACTCACCGGGGCTCCTGCGCCTCCCAACAACAATGGGAGATCCCGAGTGTGCCAAGGGGTCCACCGACACCTTTTAACAAGCAACTCCCAAGCAAAAGTCCGTGTTCTTTGACTAGAAGAGCGAAACTGTTCCATACTCCCAAGCACCTAGGTGGAGCCCATCCAGGTGTGCGCTGGAGCTGAGGGGAACCAAGCGTGGCCACAATAGGAATCAAGGGGAAGCTCTCAAAAAACTAGGGATTGGCAGCAGTTTGGCCTGAACTGTAGTAACAGGAAGTGCAAGTGTCTCCGGATCCCTGAACGTACTTAAGTTAGCTTGCTACTTCTTGTTACTACGGTGCTGTAACTCCGCCTTCCAAGGTGTCAGAAGGAACCGCATAGACCTTTTAAGCCTTTGTACTGCCAAAGACAGATGGTTAACACCAGATGTTTTGCAAAGCTCAACAATTTTTAACTTCCTGCAGAGTACCCAGCTGGGTCCCTTGTAGCGTTTCCCCTAACGCCCTCTTAACTAAGACTAGGCAGATCATTACACTCCTGAGCACCCGTGGACTGTCTAATATGCTGAGGTTCCTATTACAATCCACTGATTTCTCCTTTTTAAAGTATCTCAGCAGGTCCACGTACCACACCCTTGAAGTCTTTTCTCCCTGGGAAGAGCATATCGAGGTCAGATGAAATGTGATTAATTAAGTAAGGCTAGTGTGATTATTGGGCCACCACATTTATTTAGTTATTAAATTAGAAACAAGGTTTATGCTCTATTACCCATATACACGTCTGAACTTGCTTAATACATATACTCAACTAGGAATTCTCCAAATGTGTATACTATGAGGATTCCAACCGTACTTATAAGTCAGTTGGATATGCTAAAACAATAAATATATAACCCAGCATTTATTTAGAGCTTACTATGAGCTTGACACTGTTTTAAGTGCCTCACAAATATTAACTAAATTTATCCTTATAGTAATTCAATGGGGAGTTATTGTTATTATCTCCTTATTTTAGATACTAAAACTGAAATATACAGGTTAAGAAACTTGTCAAATAGCTACTAAAATCCAGGGTACTTAGGAAGCCATATGCTGTATCAGACTGGCAACCTGGTACACCAGAATAAAAAGTCTGGAAATCTGAATTCCAGTCCCTTTACAGTTTGCGGATGTATGCTGTTAAACAAATAACATTTGTGAAACACAGTAAATCAAATTTGGGGGCTTTTTTAAACTGAAAAATTAGAGTAAAATACTAGCCTTGCTGACTTCAAGCATATTGAACATCAAGGAAGATAATGCCAAAACACTTCAAAACCTGGAAAGCACTGTTAATTTATTAGAGACAGTTTTGGGAATTGAACTGAAAATCAAATGGATTTATGGCACTGTTGAGTCCCTAAAGTATCAAATATCTGTATATTGTGAATTACAATAATAATTAACATTCTAGCCATATAGTAGATTAACTTATTTAGATCCAGTTAAAAACTCCAATTGCAATAAGATGGGAGTTGTATACAAAGATTTCCCTTGAAGCTTATATGTTATGTGAACTACTATTTAGATCACTTCAGAGATAATAGTTGTAAACTTCTTTATGTATAATGCAGCAAACTGATACACTACAAAATTATATCTAATTTTGAATATATTGAAGTCCATTCAACTTCTGTAAATGTAAGGAATTAAATAATAGTAATGCTCATTAACATTTATATTTACCCTATCACATATGTATGTTATTTATACAGGTATAATACAAATCACAACCAATAATTAGATATTTAGATGATGTTTTAAAGAGTCATGGTGAACAGGAAAGGAAGTAGCTAAAAAAATCAGAAACCTTGGTGTCTGTTCTTCTCTATGTCCTGTGCTGTGAGTTTAGGCCAATTTATCTCTTACCTGGATTATTATATAATGGGTTAATATTAAATAATTCTGCTAATGCTATCTCTACCTCCAGTGCTTTTCACCTACCCCTTTCCCTTCCAACTCATCTTCTATAGTGCAAGTCAAAATTATCCTCCTAATGTAAAAATGGAATCATGATTCTATCCAACTGAATCACTTCATTAATTCCTCATTATTATAAAAGATTTTTAGACTTGGCTGAGAAGAGTATGGTGGCCAAGGGTATGCAGATAGACTTTGAAGTGACTCAGGCCTCCTATGTAAGCACAATATTCGATCAGTTTGGATACCATTATATTTGTGTTTGTTTTAATATAAGAAAAATACCTAAAATTACTTGGCAGTTAAGTTATTTAATTTTCCTACCAAAGATTTGAATAAAATTAAAGGGGAGATATGTCTACTTCTCCCTGAGTCATTGCCCTAAATTTGCACGTGTATGTGTTTGGGAGGGTGGGTGTCAGGGGAACAGGTGAGGTAGTTTATGGTTTTCACATCAAGGAAAACATTGGAAATGATTTATGATACATGAATCATAACACCATTTGAAAACTATTCATTTTTAACAAATAAAAGTAAAACAATAAACATAAGCTGAAGATGCAAACTCTGCATAATAGTTGTTAGTTTCAATCCTCATTTTTATTATTGCCATTTATTATTATTTATACTATGTTTTATGGGTAGTGATACAGATATGAACAGGACAGATGTGAAGTTGCCTTCATTGAGCACACAGTTAAGCCAAAATGAGAACCAACAATACACAACTAAAACATGGCTAAAAATAAAAAGACAGAAACAAACATTGGTGATGACGTGGAGAAACAGAAACATCAATGGAAATACAGAAAAATTATATGCATCAAAGACATATAGAGGAAATTTGTAGCAGCATTAATTGTGAAGTCCTAAATTGGAAACAACCCAAATAGCCATCAATAGAATGAAGATATAAATGTTGGTATATTTATACAATGGAAACAATGAAAATAAAAAACTAGTGCTATCTAAAATTGTATGGCTAGAATGCCTGGGTGGCTCAGTTGGTTAAGCAGCTGCCTTCAGCTCAGTTCATGATCCCAGGGTCCTGGGATCCTGGAATAGAGTCCCACATTGAGCTAGCTCCCTGCTCAGCAGGGAGTCAGCTTCCCCTCTAACCTTCCCCGCTGTTGATGCTCACTTGCTCGCTCTCTCTGTCTGTCTCTCTCAAATAAATAAATAAAATCTTTTTAAAATAGAACGGCTAAATATCACAAATACAGTGTTAAGTGAAAGAAGCTAGACACAAAAGAACACATGCTGTATGATTCCATTTATATAACATTTAATGATAGATAAAATTATCATATGATGTTAAAAGTCAAAGTAATGGCTACATTTGAGGAGGAGAAAGGGGGCAGAGCAACTGGGAGGGAAAAGATGGGGACCCTCTGGGATGTTCGTTATGCTCTACTTTTTTTACCTTGATGATAATACTTGTGATAATTCATCAAGCTGTATACTTATGATGTGTGCACTTTTCTCTTTTATGTGTGGCATTTAAAAAACTTTTCAGGGGCACCTAGGTGGCTCAGTGGGTTAAAGCCTCTGCCTTCGGCTCGGGTCATAATCCCAGGGTCCTGGGACTGAGACCCGCATCAGGCTCTCTGCTCGGCAGGGAGCCTGCTTCCTCCTCTCTCTCTGCCTGCCTCTCTGCCTACTTGTGATCTCTATCAAATAAATAAATAAACAATCTTTAAAAATAAGAAAAAAAAAATAAAATAATTTTTAAAAAACTTTTCAAACATTAGCATGTTAATTTTTGTATTTTTTTATATCAACTTTCTTACTCACCTTTTGACAAATGGACCACCCAGGTTTATTTAACTTGATAAACCAAAAGGTAAAACTTCCAAACCTTCCCCCCCTCCTTTTCCATAACAATTTTTGTAGTATTAGAAGTGGAAAACTTGAAGACAAAAACAAGTGGATGGGAAACCGAGCTCCTTTTTTCCTTTTGGTCGTATTGACCCATAAGATTTTAAGTAACTGAAAAAAAAAAAGAAGAAGAAGAAGAAAAGAGAAGAGAAAAGAAAAAGAAAAAAAAGAATGAATTTCTGTAATTGAAAGGGGTTTTTTCTCTTTTTAAAAAATCTTTATTTCTTTCAGGCAGGCATTTTCCTTTTTTTAATCAGAGTTGTCAGTAACTCAGAAAGAAATGTAACACTCCATTACAATAATTTTATTAGGATAAGTAATTTTTTAGCTTTTCCAGCCATGTTACAAACATACTAATATTTCAAATCCTTTTCAGCTGGAGGCAATTGTTATATTAAAATTGAAAAATATAAAGCAGATGATTTTGTAAATATTTTCTTCACCTTAGTTTGCTGAAATCATTTCAAATAGTAAAGAAGGCAGCAGGTCCATTTATAACAATTTATGACAGCATATGATAATGCCATCTGTGTGTTAACCAATGATGTTAATGTGTAGACCAGAGGGTTTACTGGAGAGATGCAGTGGCTACACGTGGAAGCCCCAGGACAAAATTATCTGGAGTAATAAGTAACTTATCACATACTTAACCATTAAATGCCTTATAATTTCCAGTGTATTGAATCAGTGGATTCCAGAGTATTAAACCAATCTATAAAGAAAACCTATTAATTATCTCATTCAACTTTTATTAGAATGTGCTAGGAGATATTCTCATATATTCTCATATGAATTATAGAAAGAAAAGTGTTTATTTGGCAGAGAAATAATTGTGACTTCATCCCATTCATAATCAAAACAAATTCTAATGGTTTTTTAATGCATGCATATACTTTGTTACATTTTTTCAAAGGTTAATTCTTACTTCCCATAAAAAATTGATTTGGGGTCTTCAGCAAGTTAATCTTAAATGAAAGACAGGTGGCTCTTGTTTAGGTGTTTAACTATCTTTTAAGTACTTACTACCACTTCAGAAAATTGGCATTACCTGCTCAAATTGAACATACGCATACCCTGTGACCTACTGTTTTCCCTTCTAGGTATATACCTAACAGAAATGCATGTATATATGCATCAAAATACATATTAAAAGCAGCATTCTTTGAAATTACAAAAACATATTACCAAAGATAAAAGGTGGAAGTCAATGTTTATAGCTTTAAAACCATGGAACAAGGCCATTATTTCAGGTAGAGGCCAGGTATATTTATCTCAGGCCTGCAGTGGAGGCCTTCCATGAATAAGGATTGAAGTAAAGTTTTATGCTCACGAAGTGGAAGAAAGGTGGTTCAAACTGACCAGGAGGAGACAGAAGTCCTGCTGGTAGTAGTTTGTGATGGGCATACCTGAGAAGGGTTGGGATTAGTAACCAGAGTCTACCAAGCTAACCATTGTGAGGGATGAGGAGCAATTTTTTTGGACACTGATTAATACTACATCAGGGTTCCGGAAGCACATCATTTCCATTAATAGTCATAGGGTACCCGTAATTTCACAAGATATCCTTCATCACCAAGGGGTACTACACCCCTCCACCCTTAAGCAATGAGCTTAAAAGATCCCTTCACTAAGGGAGACATGAGCTATTGTATTGCTATTTTTTATAAAGTCTCTCATTACAATAGAAAACAAAGCACTTGACATCTTGGGAATGAAATTAATGTATTAGTTGGAAAGAGACCATAAAATGTTTTCTTGGAGTGGCTTTAACAATCCTTGACTTCCAGAGTATTACCAACTTCTTTTTACTTATTCCTTTATTAATTTCTGTCTGGCTTGCTTCATCTCTCCAGCAATAGCTCTTTGAATCACAAACAAGGATCCTTTATCATGGGTATTCTTGTGCAGAATAAAATGTTGTCATATATTTTCATATCCTACAGTTCACCTCTATTTTATTGATTTACTGATTTTAATATTTTCCTTTCTCTGTACCTGACTACTCCTAATCCTTCTTTTCCGCTCACTTCCTTCCAGTAAGGTATTCTGTCTGATGAGTGAGTTCACTTCTCAGCTTTGCAATACATTTTCTAAGGGTCTTGCACTCACTGTAACTAACAAGTACTGTGTGCCACCTTCCTTAAGTTCTCTTTCAATCATGCATAATTGACATCTATCACTCACCTAAAGTTGTAAATGGTTTCTCTCCTTGAACTAAAGTTAATGCAGCTTAGGCCTTTGTCATTTCCATTCCCTGTTGTGATAAAATGCAAAATATGATTGCAAATTCCTCCCATGATCCTACGCAATATGACTTTACTCTTCCTCCTATCAAGAGGTTGTTTATTTCCTAGAATCTGGGCTGATCTTGTGACCTGCTTTGGTCAACAGATTGTGGCAGGAATGATGTTATGTGACTTCCAAAGCCAGGTCTTAAGAGACACCGCAGCTATTTTTAGCCCTGAGTCTAATCCCAGGACCCTGGGATCAAGACCTGAGCCGAAAGCAGATGCCTAATGACTGAGCCACCCAGACACCCCTAAAACTATTTTCTTAATAATACTAAGATTTTACTTGCCTTTTCCACTATTATTAACTCTCATTCACAGGGGAATTTTCTGAGGCTACAGTTAGGAGTGATTTCACTTCAATTCACTTGGGAAGGCTAATAGAATGTGTGTTTTTATATTACCATGTTTAAAATATTTGTCTTAAAATCTAATATAAATATTGATGAATATACTCACAAAGATAGTTTTCAAGAGTGTTAAGAGGCTCCTGTGACAAATACTTTGAATGCCACATGAGTAACAAACATAGAGTAAGAAAGACTAATTTTCCTTAACTCTCAGCTCAGGATATTCCTTTAACAATAGATCCCTCCTTGAGGTGCCCACCTTTCCTTCCTTTGTGTGTTTTTAAGGTCCAGAATTGCTGCTGCCAGCAGTCCCCAGAGTAGGCTGCTCCAGGCACACCAGTGGGGTCAAAGGAAAAGGGGCAGTGAGGGGCAAGTGCAGGAAAAGGAGGGGCCTGGTCTCTCTGCCCTGGGCTAGGGCCACAGGGCCCCTCCACCCCTATCCTCCCCTATCTTCCTGGGCATTACCACCTCTCTGCCTCCTCCCTGCTGCTGTCTCAGGGT
Source organism: Lutra lutra (assembly GCF_902655055.1). Taxonomy (NCBI): domain Eukaryota; kingdom Metazoa; phylum Chordata; class Mammalia; order Carnivora; family Mustelidae; genus Lutra; species Lutra lutra. The sequence goes on along the minus strand of NC_062290.1, from coordinate 33,341,130 downwards.
CTCAAGGACTCTCCTGCTAACCCTCCTTCATGGACAATAGGGATTGCCTTGCAGGGGTGGGTAATGATGCAGTGTGTCTGCTTATTTTTAGTAAAATAAAAACTGAGAAGTTGCTTTTTTAATTGCAGGAGTTTCAGTGGTAACTCCAAATAAGCATTCCAAAAATGATCTCAAATTCTGCACAACTGAGGACTCTGGGGGAAAACAGGATTGAAGTACACCACTTAGAACCTATCCAGAGCACTAACAATCGGGCTGCTTGCACAGTTAAAATTCCTCTGGAGTTTGTGGCTGGCTGGCACCTTTAGTGGATCTGGAATCTCTTAGTGGATCTCTGATAAAATAACTAACCCACCCATTTTTTTTTTCCAACAAAAAGAGGGCTTCTGTAGAATTTTCAGCTTTTTCTTAAAGTCTTCTTACATTATAAGGTTTTCCTTTAATTGCTCCCGAATATTAACAAGCAAAGAAAAATTCCACTTGAACACTATTATTATACTGGCATGGGCCTATTTATCAATGACCTATGATCTAATCCTTGCTAAAGAAACAAAGTACACACACACACACAATAAGAAAAGAAACAAAGCACAGTTATAGCAGAAGAGACTGACACTTGACAGTTTGCTTTCTTCCATTTTCCTGCACTCCTCTTCCCCAGATCTTTTGCCAAATATTCTCTATTCATTTCTCACTTTGCAAAAGTTAAGCTGCTCCTAGTCTTTCAAGGAGGTCACATGTGGACTAGATCCTGAGTTCTTCTATGTTTCAAAATAAGTTTTTCCAAAGACTGTCCTTACTGAGACTGCAGAAGTAGGCCTGCTTCCTCACTCCCCCTCCTAGAGGTGACATAATCCATTAGGTGAAGCCACTCTTTTAGTGGTCAGACTTGGAGAGGATTTCATGTTAATGAGTCTCTTAGCTACTAGGTCCACCCCCAGTAGTCATAAGAACAAAGATTGGCCACAGAGTCCATATAGAATACAGAAAATCTTGTATTTTCTCTTGGTCTAGCTTCCTGTTGGTAAAAAGTGCAAACAACAAAATAAAATAACTGTAAGAGTAAAGATGAAAACTCTAGGTAATCCTTGTCACCAATTAACTCAGTAAACAGATATAAAATGAATAGTCAAGATGCCCATGATAATTGTATATGAGGTAGGTATGGCTTGCCTGCACAAAGTACCACAGTCATGCCATTGAAAAGGCAGGAGCGCCCACCACTGACAGAACCATTTCTGTCGACCTAATTTCATTAGCTATACTTTTCATAAGAGGATTAATTATCTAGCAGCTGTATTGTTTAGTCCTCTTGATCCCTTGTTATTTTCATATTGGGTAATCCTTTGTCAGCACCATTTTTTCTACAAGAATGTTTCTTGATGAAAGCTATATCCATGTTAGACGCTATTTCAGCTTCACTAGTCTTTTTCAGATCTGGATGTAGCACAGGCTCAATAAAACCACTAGGCTATATGTTCCAAAAAGGCTAACATCATGAAAGACTAAGAAAGATTGAAAAAGTGTTCCAAATGGGTGGCTCAGTGGGTTAAGCATCTGGGATCAAGCCCCGAGTCAGGCTCCCTGCTCAGGGGGCTAAGGGGGAGCCTGCTTCTCCCTCTCCCTCTGCCCCTCCCCCAATTCATGTTCTCGCTCTTACTCTCTCTCAAATAAATAAATAAATAAAATCTTTAGGGGCGCCTGGGTGGCACAGTGGGTTAAAGCCTCTGCTTTCGGCTCAGGTCATGATCTCAGGGTCCTGGGATCGAGCCCCACATTGGGCTGTCTGCTTAGCAGGGAGCCTGCTTCCTCCTCTCTCTCTCTCTCTGCCTGCCTCTCTGCCTACTTGTGATCTCTGTCTGCCAAATAAATAAATAAAATCTTTAAATAAATAAATAAATAAATAAAAATAAAATCTAAAAAAAAAAAACAAACCTGGAGGGGCAGCACCTGGGTGGCTCAGTGGGTTGAGCAGCTGACTGGTGATTTTGGCTTAGGTTATGATCTCATGGGTCGTGAGACTGAGCTCTGCGTCAGGCTCCCTGCTCAGTGGGGACTCTGCTTGAGATTCTCTCTCCCTCCGACTCTGCCCCTCTTCCTGCTCATGCATTCGCTCTCTCTAAAATAAATGAATAAAAAATCTTAAAAATAAATAAAAATTACAAAAATAAAAGAACTGGAAAAAAACACCTAAAAAGATATATACCAATTTACATTCCAAATATCTTTTCTAGAAGGCCCTTTAGTTATACGTATCAATATCCCTAAAAATGTGCATTGCCTTTAAACCAGCAATTCTACCTTAGGCATTTTTTGTAAGGAATCAAGGTAAGAGTCAATTATGTGTATGAGACCTTATCCTTCCATTATTTTAATAGCTAAACATTTTTTGAAGATTTATTTTTTATAAAGATTTTATTTATTTATTTGACAGAGAGAGAGAGAGATCACAAGTAGGCAGAGAGGCAGGCACAGAGAGAGGGGGAAGCAGGCACCCTGCTGAGCAGAGAGCCCGACGAGGGGCTCAATCCCAGGACCCTGAGACCATGACCCAAGCTGAAAGCAGAGGCCCAACCCACTGAGCCACCCAGGTGCCCCTGAAGATTTATTTTAGAAAGAGTTTGCACATGCACGCACACACACACACACACACACACAAGCAGCGGGGAAAGCCAGAGGGAGAGGGACAGGGAGAGACAGAATCCTCAAGCAGACTCCCTGCTGATTGCGGAGCCCAATACAGGACTCAGTCTCAGGACCCTCAGAGACCCTAAGTCGAAATCAAGAGTTGGCTGCTTAACTGAGTGAGCCACCCAGGTGCTCCAATAGCTAAAATATTTGAACACTAAATGTTCATCGTTTTGTTCTGACTAAATATAGAATTCCATGCAGCCATTACAATTTTGCTAAAAAAAAAAAAAAAGCTTGCTGTAATGTATAATATTTAGTGTCACAAAAACACTAGCCAATATACTACTATGTTAAAGAAAAAGTAACAAAGCAATATCTGTGTTTCAACCTTTATTTGAAATTTGTACATATTTACAAAGAACAAAATTTTAGAAACACAAATACCCAAATTTTAACAATGGTTCTTCTCATATGTTAGGATTACAGAGATTTATGTTTCATTTTAAATTTGTGCTTTTCCATCTGCCTTCAGCTCAGGTCATGATCCAGGGGTTCTGAGATTGAGCCCCACATCAGGCTCCCTGCTCAGAAAAGAGTCTACTTGTTTCTGTCCCTCCTCTCACTTGTGCTCACTCTCTTTCTCTCTCTCAAATAAATAAAATCCTTCAAAAATAAATATTAAAAATGTGTTTTTATTTTTCAAAATCTCTGAATTCCATATATATTACTACGGTGATTAGAAAAAAATTATCCCCGGGGTGCCTGGGTGGCTCAGTGGGTTAAGCCTCTGCCTTCGGCTCAGGTCAAGATCTCAGGGTCCTGGGATCAAGCCCCGCATCGGGCTCTCTGCTCAGCGGGGAGCCTGCTTCTCCCCCTCTCTCTCTGCCTGCCTCTCTGCCTGCTTGTGATCTCTCTCTCTCTCTGTCAAATAAATAAATAAATAAATCTTTAAAAAAAAAAAGAAAAAAAATTATCCCCATGATGCTCTATGATATGGGAGTTTGTATGATGGTTTCATACTTCACACAGTTAATGATATAGGGTTGCTTTAGGAGAAAAACTATTAACATTGTTGGTCATTTCATGTAGTAATGGATGTTTAACAAATATGCATAAGTTCATTTGTATAAAAAAAGACACAGTGAGTTCAGGTTCAGGGTAAAAAGGAGTAAGCACACTCTACTATGTTTCCTCCATTGATCTAACTGAAAAAACGTAGGTAGAATGTATGGAATAGTCTGAGGACTATGAAAAGTAAATAATACCAAATAATACCAGGAATTGGGAAAGAACAGAAATCAGTACCAAAGAACTGAGTTGAGTTTGCTATCACCTGCCCCTCCCGGCCCCCACAATTACATCCCCTGCAACCTAGTCTCAACACAGCCCAAAACTAGGAAAGATATGTCTATGTGGACAGAGATAGCTCTAGAAGTCCTCTAGTTTCAGCTAGTGAAGAAGGAAAGAACTCTCTTAACAATGACAATTTGCAAAAGGCACCTAAAACCCTGAGAGAGGTGAAACTTGCTCTCCAATTGGATGATATGTGGTCCGAATAGATTGGAAAAAATCACTGTTGCTTTTTCCTTTCTCTCTCTCTCCCTCTCTCTCTCTTGCCAGCAGCTGATTTTGGATAGCTCAGGGAAAGTATGCAGGAAGAGTAAGGTAAATAAAGCCCTGCTTTCTGGTGAGAGGACCACAATGGGATCTAGGCAACTGAAAAATACTGAACAGATCACAGAAGAGGAGAATTTTGGAAAAATGACCCCCAAAAGTGTTTCTGAACTCTTGAGCTCACCCTGGGCTGTACATGAATGGATCTGACTCTAAATGGCATTGCAAAATCTTTGACAACTAAAGCAAGTAACAGTTTTCTGCCTGTGCTTCATACTGGTCACATGCAGGACAGATCCACATTGCATTGCAAAGACTTTGAAAATGTAACTGACCTAGAAACTATAACTCACAGGTGCACCTGGCTGGCTCAGCTGGTAGAGCATGCAACTCTGGATCTCAGAGTTGTGAGTTCAAACCCCACGTTGGGTATAGAACTTACTTAAATAAATAAAATTTAAAACTAAATTAAGGGGCGCCTGGGTGGCTCAGTGGGTTAAAGCCTCTGCCTTCAGCTCAGGTCATGATCCCAGGGTCCTGGGATCGAGCCCCGCGTCGGGCTCTCTGCCCCGCGGGGAGCCTGCTTCCTCCCCCTCTCTCTCTGTTTGCCTCTCTGCCTACTTGTAATTTCTCTCTCTCTCTGTCAAATAAATAAAATCTTTAAAAAAAATTTAAAACTAAATTAAATTAAACATTTAAAAAAGAGAGAGAGAGAGAAACTACAACTCACAGAAGGCTAAACTGAACTTGCAGTCTGAGCCAAACTGGGTAAATTGTCCACTAAAACAAAAATATCAACATGTAGAATTGAAATAAGATACAAAGTCTCAATGTTATATTTCAAATGTCTAGGATACAAACTAAATTTACTTGACATATGAAGAACCATGAAAATCTCAGTTTACATGGGAAACAACAACAAATATATACCAAAACTGAGATTACACAGATGTTGGAGTTACCTGACAAAGATTCTAAAGAAGCTATCATTAAAAAGTTTGCCAATAAGTAAGGGCAAACACTATTGAAATGAATTGAAAGGGAGAAACTCTTAGCAAAGAAACAGAAGATATAAAAAGACACTAAATAAAAATTGGGGGGAGGAGGATTTGGGAAGAGGGTGAAGGAACTGGGGATATGTTGTTGGTCAAAGGGTGCAAACTTACAATCACAAGCTCAGTAAGTTCTGGGGATCTAATACACAGTATTGTGGTTGTAGTTAACAATACTATGCTATATACTTGAAAAAGTTGCTAAGAGACTAGATCTTAAATGTTCTCACCACAAAAAAAGAAGTGATAATTATGTTGCATAATGGAGCTGTTCGCTAATACTATGGTGGTAATCGTATTGCAATGTATACACTACCAAGTCAACACATTATATACCTTAAACTTACACAATGTTATATGTCACTTACATCTCAAAAAAGAAAAAGAAAGATGAAGAGGATAAGTTTTAGCAGGTTCTCCTGTGAAGTAGTCATTTCCCAGCCACCCTCATAACCAGAGAGCAACAGCCCAACCATTCAAATATTAGAGAATTATAATTTATCAAAAGGGTAAGAAATTAAGGCTCCTGATGATGTATAATGAAATTTGAAGTAAAACTGAAACATATTCCCCCTAAGTTTAAACTGCCCTAATGAGATACTTATATTTAAACATCTCAGAAGAGAGATTTAAACTTTAAGAAGAAAGATACACGGATAGACATTTCAGAAGAGGTAAAAAATTACAGAAAGTAGAGGGAACTTGGGGTAAATTCTTTACTGGATGTGATATTTCACTTAAGCACAGCCTTTGCCATAGCTAATGCCAGCTGTGGCTGGCAGACAACTGTGCACCTGCCCAGCTGGGGTAGTGGAAATGGGTCATGAGACATAGGGAAAAAGAGAAACTGACATGTTAGTTAGTTACTCATAGAAAAAAGTTACTAGTTACTAGTTACTCATAGAAAAAAACAAATATTCTAAGATAGTACCATTCTTTAAGCAAATTAGGCAAAATGTTAATTAAAAAAAAAAGAAACGTGAGAACTGAAAATATGATAACTAAACAAACAAAAACACCTTACAGAAGAATATAAATGATGTGGGAAAGAGTCAATGAACTTAAGGATAGATGAATAGAATTTACACAAATTGAACAACAGAGAAAAAAGAGGTCCCTTCTCAGCAAAAAATGAACAGAACCTCATAGGTCTATGAACAGTACCCAAAGGACTAACATTCATGACTAACATTCATGTCATTGGAGTTTTAGAAAAAGAGAAAAACTGCCTTACTGTTTATAAGTATAAAAATTTACAAAATTTGGCAAAAGACAGTAACCTAAAGATTCAACGAGGTCAGTAAACCCTAAATAAAAAAACACAAATGAACGTGAATTTAAATTAAAATTGCTGAAAACTAAAGATAGTTTGAAAAATAGTCAGGGGCTAACAATGCATTGCTAACAGATAAAGATTCAAATAACTGTGGAGGCAAGTATAAGATTTTAAAGTGGCAAAAAGAAAAAAAAAACAGAAGAGATGTCAACTCAGAAACCTATATCAAGTGAAAGCATCCTTCAGAAATACAGATGAAATACAGATTTACTCAGATAAACGGAAACCAAGAGAATTTGTTGCACAAAAAAACCGCTCTAAAAAATTTTTTTAAGAAAAAGAGAGAGCTTGCGCAAGGGAGGGGGTAACAGAGGGAGAGGAAGGGAGAGAATCTCAAGCAGGTTCCATGCACAGTACAGAGCATGACAATTCAGGACTTAATCTCATGACCCTGAAATCACGACCTGAGCTGAAAGCAAGTCACTTGCTTAACTGATTGACCACCCGGGTATCTCTTCTCTAAACAATTTTTTAAAAGATTTATTTATTTATCAGAGAGAGAGAGACAACAAGCGGGGGGAGTAGCAGGCAGAAGGAGAAGCAGGCTCCCTGATGAGCAGAACTTGATTCCAGGATCCTGGGACCACAACCTGAGCCAAAGACAGACGCCCAACCAACTGAGCTACCCAGGTATTCCTCTAAATAATTTCTAAGGGAAGTTCAAACATAAGGAAAATAATATCAGATGGAAACAGGGAACATCAGAAAGGAAGGAAGAATAATATAAGTGTGAACTGAATAGATTATTATTTTCTTGATATCTTTAAAATATGTTTGATGGCTGAAAGCAATAATTAAAACATTGTCTTCTGAGTTAGTTGTCTTCTGTATATAGATGTAATATGTAAATAACTATAACATGAAAGAGGAAAGGTAAAAGAATATAAATGATGGGTCCATTTGCAATGATAAAATGCTGATTCTAAGGAAACTGAAAAGTGAAATACGTACATCATAATCTCTGAAGTAACAACTTCATAAAACTGTATGAAAAGATAAAGCTGAAAATGCAATCAATGTATAATGGAATACCAAAAACTGTTCTCATTTTCTAAATGATAGTTGGAAAGGAATGAGACAGGAATGAGAAACAGAGAAAATAAATAGAGGACAAATAATAAAATGATAAGGAATTGAGGAGCGCCTGGGTGGCTCACTCAGTTAAACAGCTGCCCTTAGCTCGGGTCATGATCTCAGGAGCCTGGAATCGAGTCTGGAATCTGTCTCCCTGCTGGGCGGGAAGTCCGCTTGTCCCTCTCCATCTGCCTGCCATTCCCCTTGCTTGTGTGTTCTCACTCTGTCAAATAAATGAATAAAATCTTAAAAAAAAATAAGGAATTGAAATTTAAATATCAATAATTATATGACTCCAAGTGCTCCAGACATATCAATGAAAAGATACAGGCTGTCATAATGGATTAAAAAAAATCACCGAACTATAGGCTGTCTACTAGAAAGTCACTTCACATATAATGATATAGGTATGTTAAAATTTAAAGGGTAGAAAAAAATGTAAACACTAATACAAAACAAAGCTAGAATAGCTATATTCGTGTCAAAAGTAGACTTCAGAGCAAAGAAAATTACCAGGTGGGTATATTAGTTGCCTCTTGCTTTATAACAAATTATCTCCAGAATCAGTGGCTTAAACATATTTATTGTCTCACAGTTTCTGTTGGTCAGGAATCTCAACAGCTAAATTCTGTGCTTCAGGGTCTCTCACAAGGCTGCAATCAAAGGTCAGCTAGGCCTGTGGTCTCATTTGAAGTCTTAACCAAAGAAGGATCTGCTTCCAAACTCACTCATGATATTGTTAGCGGGATTCAGTTGTTCCCAGGCTGTTAGACTGAGGGTCTCAATTCCTCACTGGCTGTTTGCCAGGGGCCAGCCACCCGCTGTTCCTTGCCATATGAGCCTTTCCATAAGGTTGCTCACAACATGGTATCATCAGACTAAGTGCACAAAACAAAAGCAAAAACAAAAAACAAAAAATCCAGAGAGAAAGTGCAAGCAAGAAAAAAGTCACAATATTTTATAAAACTAATATTGGAAGTGATCGCCCATTATTTTTGCCATACTCTGTTCCCAAGAAATGAGTCACCAGGTCCAGCCTATATTCAAGGGGTGGGGATTACATAAGGGTGCAAGTAACAGGAGGTGGGAATCATTAGAGTGATTTCAGAAGCTCGGTACCACTGAAAAAACATGACATAATAATAAAAGACTCAATTAATCAAGAAAACATAAACAGCCCTAAATCTGGGTAAACCTAACAACAGAGCTTCAAAATATATGAAGTAAGAACTGACAAAACTGAAAGGAAAAATAGAAAAATCCACAACTATAGTTGAAAGTGTCAACATTCCTATCTTATTGATTGATAGAACCAGTAGACAGATATTCAGCAAGGATACTAAAGAAATGAACATTATTAACCTGGATATAATTGACACTTACAGAATACTCCAGCCATCAACAGCAGAGTATACTTTCTTTTGAAGTGTAAGTGAAACATCCATCAAGAGAGACATAAAATTTGTGATAAAACAAATTTGTATGCATGTGTGTGATAAAACAAATATTAATAAATTTCCCCCACACCTTCCCTGCCCCCAAATCTTAATAAAATTAAAGGAATTAGAATCATTCAAAGTATGTTCTCTGGCCATAACAGAATTAAACTAGAAATTGGTAACAGAAAGAGAACAGAAAAATCTCTAAACACTGGGATATTAAACAACATACTTCTTTTTTTTTTTAATAATTTTTCTTTTTAGAATTTATTTGACAGAGAGAGAGCACAAGTAGGCAGAGAGGCAGGTAGAGAGAGAGGAGGAAGCAGGCTCCCCGCCGAGCAGAGAGTCCGACGCGGGACTCGATCCCAGGACCCTGAGATCATGACCCGAGCCGAAGGCAGAGGCTTAACCCACTGAGCCACCCAGGCGCCCCTAAACAACATACTTCTAAATAAATTCAAAGAAGAAATCTCAAATTTAAAAAGATCTTAATTTGGGACGCCTGGGTGGCTCAGTTGGTTGGGCGGCTGCCTTCGGCTCAGGTCATGATCCCAGCGTCCTGGGATCGAGTCCCGCATCGGGCTCCTTGCTTGGCAGGGAGCCTGCTTCTCCCTCTGCCTCTACCTGCCACTCTATCTGCCTGTGCTCGCTCTTGCTTCTCTCTCTATGTCAAATAAATAAATAAAATCTTTAAAAAATAAAAAATAAAAAGATCTTAATTTGAATGAAAATGAAATTTGAGTGAAATTGGAAAGTATTTAAAACTAAATAAAAATATGTGATAAAATTTGTAGAATGCAGTTAAAGCATTGTTTAGGGGAGTTTTATAGCATTTACTGCCTGTATTAGGAAAAAAGAAAGGTTTAGTATCAATATTTCAAGTCTCATGAAAGTTTAGGGAAAAAACAGAAAAATAACAAAATAATCCCAAAGCAAACAGAAGAAAATAAAGAATAAGAGCAGAAATAAAATTGAAAACAGAAAAATACAGAAAATTAATATAACCATAAGGTAGTTCTTTGAAAAGATGAAAACAATTGATAAAGGTATATATAGCAAGACTGAAAAAGAAAAGAGAGAGAACACTTGAATTACCAATATCAGAAATGAAAGGGGATTACCACTACAAAATGGAGGTTTGTACACAATTTTCAGCATTTCAAAAAGTGTAACAGACAGTATGGAGTAGATGAAAAAGTAGGAGCTTTGAAGTCAACAGCCATGGTTACAAATCCTAGTGCTTTTATTAACCAGCTGTGGTATTAAAGCCAATTACTTCACGTTCTAGGTCTCAATTTTCTAATCTGTAAAATGTGTATTGCAATATATTTTTAAAGATTTATTTATCTATTTGAGAGAGAGTGTGTGAGCAGAGGACCAGGGGGAGGAGGAGAGGGAGAGAGAGAATCTCTCAAGTGACTGTGCAGAGAGCGAAGCCTGACTCTGGGCTCGAACCCACCACACTGACATCATGACCTGAGTCAAAACCAGCATAACCAATTAAGCCACTCAAGCGCCCCAGGTATTGTAATATTTTAATTCAAAAACCAAAAGATGAGGTTTAAAACAAATTAAAGTAGGTAAAGAGTCTAGCACAATAGAAAGTACTAAACAACAGATAGTTTTCTACTCACACTTTCCTATCAGGAATGACACTTACCAATAATAAGGAAACAAGGGGGTTATGTTTCCTTATTTTTATTACCAATTATGAAAATTTATTAGATAAGTTTTATATTCAAAGTTTTCCTGTACCACTTTACCATGCTGATCAAAAGCTCTATTTTACATATCAATGTCTACCTAGCACCTCTGTCTCTGTCTCTATCTCTATACATAAGTAAGATTCAAACCAAATGGGAAACCAAATTTAATGCTACTTTTGATCATTTTGTTTCATAATTCAAAATTACAAATACTGTGTCCACGAGGGAAGTGGTAACAATAGGATTAACATGTCCAGTAATATGTAATTTACAAAGCCCATGCTAGATGGCAGATTTTAGACGGGATTTTCTGGCTCACAAATTATTCAGGGTTTTTCTACAATCCTGCAGCCTCGACACTTGATACAGAATCCCGAATTCCTCTTTGTAGGCGGTAGTTGAGATATTTTGATAGTTGAGATATTTGGAAACCTCATTGCCAGGTATCCAAATTAGAAGAGGCAGGTATCGGGGCGCCTGGGTGGCTCAGTGGGTTAAGCCGCTGCCTTCGGCTCAGGTCATGATCTCAGGGTCCTGGGATCGAGTCCCGCGTCGGGTTCTCTGCTCGGCAGAGATTCTGCTTCCCTCTCTCTCTCTGCCTGCCTCTCCATCTACTTGTGATCTCTCTCTGTCAAATAAATAAATAAATAAAATCTTAAAAAAAAAAAAAAAAAGAAGAGGCAAGTATCTGTGAAGGTATTGGTGGGGGAAGAAAAGGAATAAATACATACCAATCACTGAAATCCAGCCAGATTCATTTCTGCAGTATTTTTATTTTCTTTAAAAAAAATACAACTATATGCTATATTTTATCACTGCAATTTGGGAGAGAGGATATACTAATTAGGAATCTTTCTGAATCATTTTTATGACTTCAATCACTTTTTTAATGCAACTGCCTTGTATCTTTTCATTTTTTTCTTCCTCTTTTTTATGTTAACCATGTTTTCAATTAAGTCTTTAACGAGAACACACTGTGTATGAAGAACTTTGTGTAAATGGGGGGTGAGGGAGGTGGATGTAGGGGAGTGGAGAATAGGTCATGCATTCTAAACAACTCTCTCTCCTTAAGGACACAATAGCCTTTTTTTTTTTTAAGATTTTATTTATTTATTTGAGAGAGGGAGAGAGCGTGCATGAGAGAGCACAAGTAGGGGGCAGAGTGAGGGACAAGCAGAGTCCCCACTGAGCAGGGAGCCGACTCAGGGTGGGGCTCGATCCCAAGAACCGGGGACTCTGACCTGAGCTTAAGGCAGATGCTTAACCAACTGAGCCACCCAGGTGCCTCAAAGATGCTAGAGTGTTAAGGAAAAAATAAGACTACAGGAATACCACAGTGCAGGTGGTGAGAGACATGAAGTGAGACAGAAAGTGAGACATGTAAAGTTTTATCAGATGTAAAAGAGAGGATTGTCTCATTCTGGAATGAATAGTGAAAAGGGAAGGAAGTGACACATATTAAGGAGTAACTATATGGCAGGTATTGGTTTACATGCATGATTTAATTTCATATCACTTTTATATCAGGCCACACTGAAGTATACATCTTAACTTCAAATGGAAATTATAACTCACAATGTGCAGCCACCTGCCCCTTTGTTCTTGGGGATAAGAGTCTAATATCCATTTAGGGGTTTAGGCAGAAGGAAAAGGCTACAGCATAGAGGACTTCACAGTCTAAAGTTGGTGCTCCAAAGGAACTACTTCTACCCCATGAGCCATAAGCAAGGGGCCACTCCTGACCTTGCCTCTCTAACCCTGCACCTACTATTCTTCCCTTCCCTCGCTCTGCCCTAGTCCTCATGACCAAGCTATTCTTAGGTCTCTAACCAAAGATCAATGTATTCAGTTAGGGCCCAGGTTCACATTACATTACTTGTACTTGTTATAAATTGGTCTGATGCCTTCCTAATTAACTAGAATGCTATCCTACAAATTTATTTAGATGAGCCACCATAAGGAAATCATTCTCGAAACTTTCTAAGGAAAGAGATACATTTATCAAATTATAAAAAGAATATAATCTATTTTACTTTTAAATTAAGTATTCAACAGGTATTATGTTTTTTGTTTTTTGTTTTTTTTTTTAAAGATTTCATTTATTTATTTGACAGACAGATCACAAGTAGGCAGAGAGGCAGGCAGAGAGAGAAGGAGAAGCAGGCTCCCTGCTGAGCAGAGAGCCCGATATGGGGCTTGATCCCAGGACCCCGGGATCATGACCTGAGCCGAAGGCAGAGGCTTTAACCCACTGAGCCACCCAGGTGCCCCTCAACAGGTATTATGTTAAATACTAAAACAGTAAAATGATATACATGGACAAGGTCCAGTTTGATTGTGTCCTCTGAACTTTATAGTCTTGTTACATGTATCAAGTTCCCACTCTAACCTTACCAATCAATTCCCTCACCTCTATTACCAGTTTCTTGTGTGTTCTCCAAGAATTTTAATTAATACAAATATATTCATGAATATACAAATATATACATACTACTAACATATGGGAACTATAGAATTGTTGCTACATCTACTTTTTTTTGACAAGGAAAAACTTTTTAAGTTTCAAACTCGATTCATGTGGGGTGCCTGGCTGACTCAGTTAGAAGAGCATACATCTCTTAATCTCAAGGTCATGAGTTGGGCCACAAGTTGGGTGTAGAGATTACTTAAATAAATAAAACTTTGAAAAAAACTCTCAATTCATTTGGTATATTTCAAAAGGTAAATATTTTTCTTCATTATCAATTTAAAAAGTTAGAAATTAGCTTCAAACAAATAAGGAAATAGCAAACAAATTACCTTAAAAGTCACAATCACATATGCATTACATCCTAGAAAAGAGAGACAAGTCAGGTTCCACTCTTACTTTCATGAGTTTCATCAAATACTGGACCTATTGAAGGGTGGAGAGAAAAGGCAAATTTCAAAAAATAGTGCATGTTTTTATTATTATTATTATTATTATTAAAGATTTATTTATTTATTTTAGAGAGAGAGAGCACAGGGAGAGGCAGAAGGAGAGAGAGAGAGAGAGAGAGAGAAAACCAGCAGACTCCTCACTGAGCTTAGAGCCCAGTGAGGGACTCAATCTCAAGACCCTGAGCCAAAACCAAGAGTCTGATGCTTAACTGACTGAGCCACTCAGGGGCCCCTACAGTGTGTGTTATTAAATGAGGCATTTGCAATACTCCTTCCTAAGAGCATCAGATGAGGCCAATGTTTTCCAGACTAAATCTAGGAAATGGAATCAATCTGTCCTCTGCTCAAAAGCTGCTCTCTGGTTAATGAAAGAAAAAACAAGATTTAAAAACAACAGGGGCGCCTGGGTGGCTCAGTGGGTTAAAGCCTCTGCCTTCAGCTCAGGTCATGATCCCAGGGTCCGGGGATCGAGCCCCACATCGGGCTCTCTGCTCAGCAGGGAGCCTGCTTCCCCCTCTCTCTCTGCCTGCCTCTCTGCCTACTTGTGATTTCTGTCTGTCAAATAAATAAATAAAATCTTTAAAAAAACAACAACAACAATACAACACACACACTGCCAAAAATAAATAAATAAATAAACACTAAGATGTCCCAGATATTCTCCAGACAGGAAACAGCGAGTAGCTTCAAAAATTGGGAGCCTAGAATTACTCTGTTGAAAAGTCATAATGAGCATGCCCTACTTTTAAACATGTAAATTTTTTCTAACAATAAAAACCAAAACTAATTCTGATCACTTTTCTGACACAGTGATTCAAATTTAACTAGTATTTAAACAGAGTTGGGAGGAAGAAGGAGGCCATACTTATGGGCCTTGGGCCTTTTCTCACACAAGTGCATATGGGTGGGTACAAAGCATTTGTCATAATTGCTGTCAAGCTAGCCAGAAAGATTCAGCTGGTAAAGAAACAATGAACCCTTCTTAGATGAGGTAGTATATTTCTTACACAGACAGCAATAGTAAAATCAGCAAGGGTGCCAGCTCCCTATGTCCCTTGCTCTGCCCCTCAGCAGCAAAAACAAAAGAGGTCAGATAACAATGCAAAATGGGCAATGGGGAGCTCTGTTTCTGAGGAGCCAACTTCATACTCAGCATTTTGGAGTATAATAGCATACATCTGTACCCTAAAGTAGGGGGAAGTGGGGAATTTCGAGGGAAAAACTTGTATTTCACTAGAACTTGGAAGGCAATGAGAAATTGTCTCATGATAGCCTCCAGGGAAGATGAAGATGTAGGTGAGAAATGGCTGTGTTTCTCACAAGCCTGCCATTCTCTCCTGTTCTGAGAGGATTATGAAGAACTTTAGCAAAATTCTAATGAATTGAGCATAAGCTTTTTCTATGGCCTTGTGTATATGGATATACGGAAGTACATTTGCACAGAGCAGTTTCCATACAACTCTACCCCCTAACATTTCACATCACCAACCAAGAACTCTTTTTACAACAGAGGCCACCCCATCAGATATCCTAATAGGCAATGTAGATTCAACAGTGAGTTAAATTTAGAGCATGTGCAATAGTATATAAATAAGATGAGGCTAAAGGAAATCAGATCAATGTCCAGAAAGTTGATCTTTTTCTGCACTATTGAGTGCAGGCTGTTAACTCCTGGAGTCAGCAGCTACTGGGAGGTTTCTGAAAGTTCTTAGATTAAGATTCCCCATTGGCCATTAGTGAAGTTGAGGGTGGCAGTGACAGTCTACATTAATTGGCCATATGCTCTGTAGATAAGAGCTGAGGGAGATTAATTGTCCCTCACCAACCCCAACCCTCTCCAGCAGCCAAGACTGTTCCTGTGCTGCTACCATATGCTCAGTATTAGTCCCCACAGCAATAATGTCACCCTTTGACCAGAGCTCCCCACATCTCATACCATGCACTCAGGCTCATTTCTACATAGCTCAGCAGTTTCTTTATTGTCTACCATTTAACACCCTAGAATATCTCCCATCTTCTGGGCGAAACTAGGAGCACTTTAGAGTTGTCATGTCATATACATAATCGTTATCATTATCAAATAACAACCCAAATCCGGTAAGCTTAGTTTGGCAACAAAACAGAACAAAACATCAAGATAGACTCTGGCTCTTCCTTGCTATTCACAAATCCCAGTAGCCCAGTTTCCCAGGAGGTAGACATGGAAGGGGGAAAAAAAAGAAAGAGAGAGTTAATTACATAGTTCATTTACCAAGACCAGTGCCTGAGATGATGCGTCCATGAGCTTTATTTGCTACCTGAGTATATAGTTAGCAGTTTGGGCATGTGTGTCAGGCTTCATTGGTCTCAGATGCTAGAATCACTAGAGTTTATTTTCAGGCCAAGACCTAACTTGTACATGGATTTCCATACCTGTGTGATAGTGTATCCAGGTGGCCATAGTCCTTACTTGGGAAGTTCAGGTCAAAACAGTTTGTTGATTCCATTTATGTTTATCCTCCAACAGTCCTTACCTGTGGGCATCCACAGGGGTTATGAACAGAGGGCATGGGTCTTGTGCAAGCTTCTGCATAATGTTTGGCTCCACAAAGCCCAAGAACTGATCATCCAATTTTCCTGTTGCCATGTCCCAGACTACACAGTTGGCCTATTGATTAATGTCACAAGTCAATGAAAATGTAACATTTGGGAGGCATTTTTAGAGCAAGCACTGCAATTCACACATATGTGTGAGCAGAGTTCCCTTTACCATGCATAGCTTTCATTAGTTTTTTTTTAGAGCCATGGAAAACACTCACCATGTAGTTAGTCGTACTCACAGCTAAGCTTTATTACAGTGCAAGGATACAAAACAAAGTTTTGGGCAAAGTCTGGAGGAAACCAGCCACAAGCTTCCAAGAGTCCTCTCCCAGTACAGTCACACAGGCCATGCTTATTTCCCGCATCAACAAGTTGTGACAACACATGTGAAATGTTGTCTACCAGACAAGCTCATTAGAGACTCCATGCCCAAGATTTTTATTGGAGGCTGGTCATGTAGGCACTTTGCCTAACATGTACCAAAATGCCAGGTTCCCAGGAGGAAAGCAGGTATATAGCATAAACCACATTGGTTGCACAGTTTAGATAAAATGGTGGGAACCATTTGCAAATGGTGGGAACCCTCCCAAATCAATTTTCAGACACCCACCCAAAGGCCAACATCATAAGCAGGTTTTTCCAAGAATAAGCAGGCTTCTGGTCCTTTGCCGAGGCATCTTTATAGCAAAACTATTATCAGCAGGACCTCAAGAGCAACCTGCAGTATTAATATCAATTATGCCCTAAATTTAGGAATCCTTTAACCAGTTAAAACAAATCCCATTGCGGCGCCTGGGTGGCTCAGTGGGTTAAGCCTCTGCCTTCGGCTTGGGTCGTGATCCCAGGTTCCTGGGATCGGGCCCCACATCGGGCTCTCTGCTCACCGGGGAGCCTGCTTCCCCCTTTCTCTCTCTGCCTGCCTCTCTGCCTACTTGTGATGTCTGTGTCGAATGGATAAATAAAATATTTAAAAAAAACAACAACAACAAATCCCATTAACCATATATAGACCTACCTGAGAAAGCCAAGTGATTTCATCCTGGTTTCAGTTTTAATCTTTTTTTTTTTTTTTCTTTTCAAACTTGGCCCACGGCATCAATTCAGACATAGCTAGTAAATTGAAGTTCACCTGAAAGCCTTCCAGGGCTGAGGCCGTGTCAGGACAGGCACGAGGACACAGACAGGGACACCTGGGTGGCTCAGTCAGTTAAGCGTCTGCCTTTGGCTCAGGTCATGATCCCAGGGCCCTGGGATCGAGTCCCACCTAGCATTCTCTGTTCAGTGGGAAGCCTATTCTCCCTCTGCTGCCACTCTCCTCTGCTTGTACTCTCTTTCTCTAACAAATAAATAAATAAAGTCTTTAAAAAAAAAAAAAAAAAAGAGCACACAGACAAGAAGAAAAATTCCAGAGGGTGCTTGTGGTATACACAGAAACAGAGAGTTTTCAACTCTTGAGGCATGCCAAGCAGGACAAACGTTAGGCAGGCAGTACAGGTTAAGAGGGCTCTCAGCATGGCATTCCACTGTGGGGCCTCCCACCCTGGGTCCTCAGTCTAGTCCTAATCATGCAGTTCAGTCCATGGTTTCAGAGGGACTACCTGAGGCAGTCAGTTCCACTTTTATGTGTCTGTAATATCAGTTCAACTGTGTGGACATTGGCAGGTATTTTGAAGGAAAGTGCTGGTGGTGGGATCACCCCTGCCATCTCATAGTCAATGCTGGTCAGGTTTGAAGTTAGGATCAACAAGTTAGAATTCAAAGTGCTCACAACTTAAATAGGCACACAGTAAGTTTTCGTTTAGGAAGGGGGCAAAGCCTACAGGAACACTTCTGTAAAACAGAGATAATTAATGCCCTTCCCCTTCTCCACACCCCTGGTGCTAGGATTTTATTTTTTCCTCTATCATTACAAACTATGTGTGTCCTTTTTAGAAATCATAACTTAACATTTTTTCAATCACCCCCTACTCTCATCTAGACATTTCACCTGGAATGGTTGTAAGCAAGAGACACAAAAGCATTTTCACAAAATAATTTTTATATAATTTAACTAGAAAGAACCAGAAGACAACATATTCAGAATTGTCCAGAATGAAGTTTTGAATTAAAAAAACCTTTTTCATGAGTTTACTCATGGGAGTTTCATAACCTCTCATCCTTTTGGTCCTGATCATTTATCTATGGAGCAGGCTAGAAAAGATCAATCCCTTCCAGGGATAGCTGCGTTTAATAAATGAACTGCCTTACTAAGGTGTATGTACCAGAAGAAAGGGAAGGGAAGGAGAGAGTCAGGTTACCAGAGCACTGTTGCAAAATGTAACTAATCTGGAAAGCCAAAATCAACAAATCACCAAGTCATGGGGTCCAAGGTTTCATCTGTCAGTAATGGGTAAAGCGGTCACACTCCCTATGATATGCCCTTCCTCAACTTGCAGCTTTTGTAGTAATCATAAATTAGGATCACAATCCAATCTCTGTATCAGAGATACATTGCCAATCCAGTAGCTCAATTTCAGGAATTAGCCATTTTCTTTGGGTCTTTATGACCCAGATGGTCCAGCCAACATCCAAGATGTTTCTACAATTTTGTCCTGAATCTGCAACTGTCCCAGAGTCTGGGTTTTGTTTTTCAAGTGGAACAACTTTGTCAGATTTTATTTTCGCAAAGCTGGGGCTGAGGTTGAAACTCCCCATGCCAGAAGTATCCAGTTTCAGCTTAGGGTCAGATCTAGACAATTAGCGTTAGGATTCTAAAAGAGCCAGGGCTTTTCCTCAGCAGCAGCAAAGCTGACACACTGCAAGGCCAAACTATGTTCCGAGTCTAACTAACAAGCAAGGCTTTATTATACCCTTTTCATCTTAATCAGGGTAAGAGTCCAAACAGACTCACTCAACAATATGCACCTCACTTTGGAAAATCATCAGCCTTTATGAGTCAGATATCTGATTTAACAAATCTCACTAGCATCTAAAATCTGCTTTGTAAACTCCGTAAGTGTATTTCCATTTGGAAGTCCCTCTCTATTCATGTTGTTTCCTTTTTTCAGAGGTTCTAATAGGTTAAAAATATAGTAAATATCATCACTTACAGAGGCTTATTTTGGCTTTAATTCTCAAAAATTTTAAATTTCAACCCACTCAGCAATGGCAAAAAGCAATTATTTGTGTGTCCCACTAATACTTTTTCTTTGCAGGTTTCCCTGATTGAGATGATCCCTCTAGCACTTATGAAATTATAAGCATATAACATGTTTACCTCAAAATTTTTATCCTACACCCAGATGCAACAGCCACAAAACATAAAGCTACATTTTAAAAAATCTGTTCTCCACCATTTCAAATGGAATTTTTTTTTCAACCCTCTATGTGAATTTAACAATTACAGGGTTAACGTTATAGCTACCATGTAAGAATCAGCTGGAATGAGGGTTGGGGGTGTGGCTGACATAGTACTGATGGTAACTAAGCTGAAGAAAAGCTGGAATCATAGAGGTCAGGATAAGAGGGAGGGAGAGATCAGGGGACATGGAGGGAGCAACTCTGCCCCAGTAAACACAGGTTTGTACTTACTTTCAGATTTAAGTGGCTGTCCACTCAGTTTCAACAAATGAACTAACAACTAAGACACTATTCAGACACCTCTCTAAGCCTCCAAATACTAACAGGAAACATATACTATCTTAGATCTTGGGGAGTCTTCTCATATCACTTAACCCAACACACACAGTCTATTAACAAGTATGACAAGAGCATACATCCCAGGGAGTGTTATGATAGGCCTTACCCTGGCCCAAGTGGCTCTTTCTTCCAAAAGGACTGCCTAACCTTAAATTAAAAAAAAAAAAAAAAAAAAAAAAAAAAGACTTTCTAGCCTTAGCGGCCCCAGGTTGAACATCAAATGTGTAAGTAAGGCTGGCAGAGTAACAACCAGGGTATAAGGTCATTAGGGAGCCAGCATGGAGCAGTTCCCCCTACAACTGCAAAAATAGATTTGATTTATTTAGGTAATCTCTACACCCAATGTGGGGCTCAAACTTACAACCCTGAGATTAAGAGTTGCACACTCATCCAACTCAGCCAGAGAAATTAAATTCTAAATTTTAATTTGATTTATATGTCACTTTTAGTCTGATGATACTGCTGCAGAAAGTGCTCTGAAGGCACTTTCAGAACAGTACTCAACTGCAGCGATGCCTCAGTTCTAGAGGCTACAAGGCAGCTAACAGTGCTTTGTCAAACACAGCCTTCAGGT
Source organism: Lutra lutra (assembly GCF_902655055.1). Taxonomy (NCBI): domain Eukaryota; kingdom Metazoa; phylum Chordata; class Mammalia; order Carnivora; family Mustelidae; genus Lutra; species Lutra lutra. The sequence goes on along the minus strand of NC_062290.1, from coordinate 33,320,524 downwards.
CACAGACCAGCACTTCATCAGCCGGTGCAGTGACAGGTGTCTGTGTGTCTCTGGCAAGCTTCTCAATCATGGAGAGTCACATTTCTGAGATCAATTTCAGTTCCAACAAACAAGGAGTCTTCAGACGATGGAGTATCTTAAGTACCCACTTTTCTTTCACATTTTCAAATGAGGGCAGAAGACTACTAAATTATAAACTAGAAATACATGTGTTTGTGAACAGATAAGGGGTTATTCTGTCAAATTTTTCTTGCCCTGTAGGATTCAAAAGTCCAAAGGTATATGGCTCTCATCTATCACAATCACAACTCATCAATCACACAGTTGTCAAAAGTTGACATATTCAGACATTAGTTTCATAGATATCAAGACTTATCTTACCAACCACACCAACCCTCACACACAATTTTCTACATTGCTGAAATATTTTTTAATCCACCTGAAATATTCCAAATTTAATTTTGAACTCAGCTTCTCCACAAGACTTTAAGGACCTAGGTGTTTTTATCAGCCTAAAGTCTGCCCAGTAGTAAAAGAGATGGAAGAAGGGTTTAGGCCGAGGAAGCTCTCATAGTGGAGGAGGTGGGTCAATGTGCCAAAAAGCACTGAAGAAAAAGTCTTAATAGCAGGACGGGTAATGGTCAGTTGGATGCTCACTCCACCAGGCTGGCAGTCGCAACAGGAATAGAGCGCACTGGCAGAAACGGCCCTATGGTTCCTGCCTTCCCTAGCTGCTGATGCCTCCATAATGTTATGGTAGTGTTCAGAAACTGTCCTGAGGCCTTTACCTTCGCGCGCACCCCACACACCCCGGCAGCGACTTTCTGGAAGGACAGGTCAAGACCCTAGCTAAAAAGGCGAGCGGGCCATTGTACAGGCAACAGGGAGCTAGCGTTCTCCGTGTGTCCTGTGACCTGCAGGGGGACCACAAAAGGTGCAGAAGGACGTAGAGCTGGATGGTCAACCGCAGCGGTGAGCACCTGACCCAAGGCGCTTGGAGCAACGTGAACCTCCATAGCCTAGAGGGTTCCAGTGCCGTTCCTCCCTCCAGTTCTTCCGCGCTTCCCTCCGACAAGCGCCCCCTTCTCATCATTTCCGGCCGCTTGAGGAAATCCTGGCTTCTGCAATATGAGGAAAGATCAGAGAAGAGAGAGGAACGGACGGGAAGCGAGTGCACGGACGCACCACCCGGTGGGCTGGCCGGGACAGAGCTTACCCGGGCTCCCCGGCCTCGCCCCGTCCCGCAGAGACGGTGACGTTAGAGCCGCCGCGATGGACCGGCGGCAGAGTCTGCGGCTGCGCGAATCCTTTGTCATCTCCTCTCCGCCTTTTTGCTCGAATGGGAAGACCCAGGTTCTGCCAACCCCTTATTCTGGACTTTGCAACACCCGCTGCGTTTGTTTGCGAAATTGCCCTCATTTTGCGCCACGAACGCGGGAGCGCGCGCGGAGGGCCGGAGGTTTGTCGGGAACGCGGAGGCCGAACCAACCTGGGCCTGCACTGGCATGACGAGAACTGTGGGTACCTCCTGGCCCCAAACGACTTACCTAAGCTAGTTTGCACCAATCTTTTGTAGCTGAGCATTAAGCTCTACCCTGCCCAAGGTGTCCCAAAAAGCCGCACAGACCTTAGCTTTGGTGCTGAGCGAGACCAGCACGAGTTCGGCAGGACTGAAACACTTGAACAATCCGCAGTGTTGCAGCTGGATCTCACCGGGGCCTTGACCTAGCATCTTCCATGAAAAGAATATTAGGTCTCTCCATTTACTAATTTGCTAATCAGTGGATGTGGGCTGAAACCAATGGCTTCGTTTTTATTTAAAATCGCTTCACACTGATTGGTGTACTCTCTTGATCTCTGCTTCTTCAATAACTCAGGGTTGCTTGGTGGTCTCAGTCCCACGCAAGTGTTTGCCTGTTTACTTGGTTGCAAAGATATTGTGGGGATATGATTAAACCAAATATAGTGGTCATATTGGAAGTAAAAAATATGGTTTGCTCTCTACTCTTCCCACATTTAAAAAATTTCTGAGATGCGCCCTACTTCTGTGCTTAATTGGGTGTATTATTTTAAGGTGTATGAGACCTCCATCTCATCAGGAGTTAAAGTGACACAGTAGAACTGTAAACATTTATACAGGTCTTGTTGTTTGCCAGGCAGTGTTGTAGGTGCTCTGCCGGTATTAGCACCTTTTATCTTTAGTGAAGTATTACCGAGGGAAGTACATGCTGTCATTCCCATTTTACAGATGAATTGTCACATGGTGAGATTAATTTGCTCAAAATCACATGGAGCCCTTTTAAGTAATATTCTCTTCTCCTGGTGTAATGGGAAAGGACAGGAAGTGTACAGGCCTATCCCAGGCCCATCTTCACTATTTACCACTTGTGCTATGTTTATAAGTTACAGTTGCTCAACAACTATAGTTGAGTCTCTTTTTCTTTACCTGAAAAGTGACGGTGCTACACCAGTTGTGTTGACCTCCTTGAGTTGTTATGCACATCAAACAACAATGTTCTTTAAGGAAACAAACAGGGTTGCTGGAGGGATGGGGAGGTGGAGTGATGGACATTGGGGAGGGTATATGTTGTGGTGAGTGCTATGAATTGTATAAGACTGATGAATCACAGACCTGTACCCCTGAAACAAATAATACATTATATATTAATAAATATAAATAAATAAAAATAAAAATTGGAGAATTTTCAAAGCTATAAAGCACTATATGAAATATAACATGTTATATATTATACTTGTTTCACAGTCTTGACTATTGAAGTAGGCCAATTAGGAAATTAACTAAATTATTACCCAGACAAGTGTAAGTCCCTGAAGTAGAATTACCATTAAATTTGAACTGTAATTAAAATTAACAATATTATTGCCAGATAGAGTAATTCATTTAGTTCTGATAATGAATTATAGTTGCAGGGTAGCTACAAGATCTTTTTGAAATCAATTATGTAGATGAATTACCTTTGAAATTACCTCAGAGACACTACTCGTAAAAAAAAAAAAAAGTTTCTCAGAAACTTTTGGGGCACCCATCTGGCTCAGTTGGTAGCACATGCGACTCTTTGGCCATTAAAAAAACAAAAAAGTTTCTCAATTACTCATAATGCTAATAATATATCAAATTACAGAGTCAGGTTTTGTTGAAGTCCACTGGACTCTGGCAAATATACTCTGAAACAGTAATCATTTCTTTTCAAAAATCCTACAGCATGCAAAATATGTTTGTTTATCCCTGTGAGTTTCCAGGAATAAATGATCAGAAATTACTGCTACACCACAGATATTCAGAAGAATGTTTTGTATAATTCAAAACATATTACTACATGTTACTACATATTACTACATATTACTACAAGTGCTAAGAATAATATCTGAAATAAATGCATTCATTTGGGCCAATGAAAGCTCAATGAAACTCAAAATTTTGGGTTTCATGTTTATGTATCTAGTTTCTTTCTTGGGTGAAAAACAGTGCAATACAAAATCTGCAGAGCTTTATTTCAGCATGATCTAAATTATCCTTTAAAAACTGCTACTTTGGGTGCCTGGGTGGCTCAGTGGATTAAGCCTCTGCCTTCGGTTCAGGTCATGATCCCAGGGTCCTGGGATCAAGGTCCGCATTGGGCTCTCTGCTCAGCAGGGAGCCTGCTTCCCCCCCCTCTCTCTCTGCCTGCCTCTTTGCCTGCTTGTAATCTCTCCCTCTGTGTCAAAAAAATAAATAAATAAATCTTAAAAAAAAATAAAAAATAAAGGAAAACTGCTACTTCAACTGTAAACTTCCACATGTTCTTTTTTGTGATTTCCAAGTGATGAAATATCAAGCTGTATACTTAAAGGAACAGAAGCCAATGATTCTGACTGGGGAAATTTAGGATTATTTATCAGGCCCATGACCCATGAGTGAATGAGACTGGTGAACAATGTATTTTTGAAATGTGTATTTTTAAATGTAAGAATGAAAGAGCATTTGTTTTTAAGTATAATTTAGTAATAGTGTTGTTAAGCATTCTTTGTCCCCTTGTATAATGGCTCTTCAAGTATCTAGAAAAGGCAAAACACTTTCTAAACCAATCACCTATAACGTGTGGGTATTCATCTTTCTGCCACAGTTATCTCTATTTGGTCCTTGGACCTAGCAGATACCAACTGCAAACTCAGCTGGGGCTGTTGCCCACAGGCTTCACGGTTCCTACATATGGGCTTACTTAGGCTTCCGTGCTGCAACAGCTGAGGTCAAAGCAGGAGAGTTCAAATATGACAGGCTTTGAGGCAGTCCTCTATTGTAGCTAATACCAAACATATTTTGTGATATAAGAATCAGATATGATTGTTTGGTTCAGAAATTCATGATGCCAGGGTAGAGCAAAGAGAAAAATACTGCTTGATAAAATTGCTAAACCTAAATACCAAAGGGAAATTTATATGTTATTTTGAAACCTGTTCTAACAAAGCAGCCTGAGGAAAGAATGCTAAGGAACTTCTACCTTGAAAAGGAAAAGGTGAATTAATTCCTCTAGCCCTAGGAGGGGTTGGTAATCAAGGACCCTGAGGAAAGAACAATCTGAGCTGAAGGGCTTTAGGTCTAAAAAAGATGTGGGGGGGGTCATTTAATGTACATAGTGTTCAGGGCCAAACGGGTGATCCACTTTTACACGTGAGACGCATGTACTGTCTTTAGCTTGAGAAATAGCCTACCAGAAAGGTGAGGTGGAAGAAGGTCTAATGGATTTCCACAAATGAGTCAGAGTCATTTTTTAAAAGATTTTATTTATTTATTTGAGAGAAAGAGAGAGTGAGTAAGAAAGCACAGAGGGAGAGGGAGAAGCAAGTTCCCTGTGCAGCAAGTAGCCTAATGTGGGGCTCCTTCCCAGGACCCTGGGATCATGACTTGAGCTGAAGACAGACGTTTAACCAACTGAGCTACCCAGGCAACACATGAAGAAGAATTCTAAACAACTAGTTCATGATGAAGGTCCTCCTGGTGGATCATATTTTGGATTGTATTTTGGATCAATCCAAAATAAAAGTATTAACTTCAGAAGAGGAAAGTGGAAAAGCTGACCCCAGGGTCTGGGGAATATGCTGGGGGAACTCAGTCTCTGGGGATGGTGATTTCAAAAAAAGAAGGGCCCATGGAGTGAGGGACAGGGCTGGGTCTGGCATTTAGTGATATCTGCATGCACCAGCACTCCACTGGAATAGGGCTGCCAAATCCAGTTCTCCAGAGAGCTGCAAGTCTTAGGGACAGAAAACCCATCAGGCCTGGTTGGACTGTAAGCATCCACACTCACTCAAGGTGACAATGGGCATATCACAGCAAACACAAGAGGAAACATCCATCCATGTTCCAGGGGTCTCAGCACCTCCTGGCTGCCTGGTTCCAGACTCTTTACCTGCACTACATGATGGGAAGGATGGTTAACCTGGGCTTGTATGTCTGGACCTTGGAGGAGAAAGTAGCAGGAGAAAGGTGGCATAGTACTGAGGGTTCAACTTGAAGAGATTTTTTTTCCACTAAGGTGGTGGCAGATTGCCCACATGTGGCTAGAAAGACCTGGATGCCAATGCCCCTGACTTCATAAGGCCTCATGTGACCTGCTGGATTTGAGGAGGCTCATGTGACCCTGCATCTACTAGGGAAAGCCATCAGGCCAGGTCCTATCAAGTCACTTTAGTCGGCTGAGTGTATGACCTAAGTTCTTCAGGCAGCACCTGAACTAAAGCCATTGACACCAAAGCATCCTGCTTCCTTGTTGGACTGACCAGTCCTTACACAGCTAAAAGATACAAATTGGAAATGGTCCCTAGTCTGATTCCTCTAGTGTGGGAACCAGCTGGAGTCAACACAGCACGAGTAATGGCTTCCACACCAGAGCATGGGGCCTTCCAAAGCAGTGACATCATCGGTGTGAGCTCCGATCCACCAGTTGCAGGGCTCACCAGTCTTGGAGTTTTGGAATGGAGATAGTGTCATGTGGCAAGTGTCCCTCAGCCCTGGGGTCTCTGCAGCCTCTGGAAAGTGATAAGGTCATAGATGGGCATACATATCTTTTTGGACCTCTTACAAGAGGGCACTTCAGGGTGCCTGGGTGGCTCAGTTGGTTAAGTGGCTGCCTTCAGCTCAGGTCAAGATCCAAGAGTCTCAGGACTGGAGTCCCACATTGGGCTCCCTGCTCAGCGGGGAGTCTGCTTCTCCCTCTGACCCTGCCCCCCTCATGCTCTCTCTCTCTCTTTCTCTCATTCTTTCTCAAATAAATAAATAAAACCTTTAAAAATTTTTTTTTAATTAAAAGAAAACAAGGGGGCACTTCAACAATGGCCATGTTTTAAGTTTAGGGGAGGAAAGTGCCGTCTATTGGAAGCACCTGTATGGAGCCTGTTCTGTTGTGGCAAGTGGAGCCTTCAGATGGGGAACCTGAAAAGGGAACTTTGCTGGGAATGTTTGGAGCCCACTGTGGGCTGATATTCAGAAAATTCTAAGAGAAAAAAAAAAAAAGAAGAAGAAGAAAATTCTAAGAGCAGTTGCACTCTGGTTCCATTCACTGTATCAAAGTCAGGTTGTTGCAGCCTTTGCTTTTGCATTTCAATGCCAGTCCTTTAAGGTGTCAAATTCAGGACTTCTGTGCTGCCATAGACAGGTGGCATAAAATGCCAATGTTTAGCAAAAGTAAAATAAACTTTCATAACTGCTTGACAGTGTCTCAACTGCCAGTCCCTGTGGGACTTTCTTCTACAATGTTCCCAACTAAGAAAGATTAACCCAATCTTAAAGTTAGTCAACAGATCTGGACAGAATCTAATTGCTACTTCCTATTTCAAGTTATATTATACTTTGGTGAAAAGACTCCATTTCAATGCTACAAAACTCTAATTTCAACTTTTCTGAAAATCTCTGTGGTCTCTACACCCATGGTTTCTTGGTTTTTGAAGGGCACAATGAAAATAAAGGGAACATGATATTCATGGATATAAGGCAAAAATATTATTTACACCCTCACAAAACTTTAACTTTTTCCTACACTAGCACACAATTGGGAGTATTCTTTTTTTCTGGAGTGGGGAGCATTCTTAATAAGATATACAGTATCAGGGTTCTTTCTTTCTCATTTTATTTTTCAATATCAGGCTTCTACCTAATTCTACTTAGAAGGAAGGGTGACATGAGTGATTGTAATAATAGCAATGAGTAATAAACCTAAGCTTAGTTTCACACATTTTGGAAAAGTTATTTTTCTTCTAAAGCTTTCAGAGTTATCTTCCAAAATCAAAAGGCAAAAATATTGTAATTACATAATGTAAAGATTTTAAGCCAAAATTATTTCAAGTTGAATAATCTTAATTTCTGTAAAATATAGTTAAATCTTATTAAATATTGTTATAAAAATAAAATTAACAGGGCGCCTGGGCGGCTCAGTAAGTTGAGCACCTGTCTCTTAGTTTCAGCTCATGTCTTACTCTCCTGGCTTTGCAATCAAGCTCTGTCTTGGGCTCCATGCTCAGCATGGAGTCTGCTTCAGATTCTCTCTCTTTCTGGCCCTCCCCTGCTCGAACACACTCTCTAAAATTAATTAATTAATTAACATAATTTTAGTATTCAATATCCACCTAGTTGCCAATGTTTTTTTTTTCATCTAGTTGCCAGTGTTAAAAGCGTGTTTCATGTATATTAGGTCTTGGTGGACACGTGTAGGACTTTATAAATAATATGAGTTAACATTCATAAATGTTTTCACAGCTGTTGCAAATGCTGTGCTAAAGTAATTTGTGAGTAATTCTGGAACTACTCATTGGAATATGAAGAGAAGCAAGAAGCTGATGCTCCACACTACTTGGGAATTTTCATCTAAGAATCCCTTGCATTCACGATATCTGAAAGGATTCGACAAAAAATGTAACTTGTTATGATGTCCTACTTAAGGGCTTCTGTTACTCAAAACCTGTCCATTCCCTGAAGCAGTACCCATCTCCGATATCGGAAATGAACAACTGGGGAGCCATCAGGGCATTTGGATGCAATCACATTTTCTTTTTCTTTTTTAAGATCTATTTATTTATTTTAGAGAAAGAGCAAGCAAGGGAGTGAGCAAGGGTGGGGAGGGGCAGAGGGAAAGAATCTCAAGTAGACTCCCTGCTGAGCACATAGCCCAATGCAGGGCTAGATCTCATGACCCTGAGATCATGACCTGAGTGGAAATCAAGAGTTGGTTACTTAAGTGATTGAGCCACCCATTAACCCCGGGATGCAGTCACATTTTCTTTCAAAGACAAAGAACAAAAGATGTCTTGAAGTGTTTATCTACCTGAGACCTGATGGGTATCAGAATATACCACTGCAAAATACACCATCTTGGCATAAGGATTACTTTGAGCTGAAGGCAACTGAGTAGAAGTATACAAAAAGCTTTTGTCCCTCCATTTCCCTAAAATCAGGACATAAATTCATAAAGGCGTTCCCCCTCTTCTCTCCACCAGAAAGAAGTTAATTACCAGAACCAACTCTAGACTCTTACTAGCCCAAAGACTGCACCAAAGGAATCTCCATAGCAAATTTTATTAATTTTATGTTTCATTAGTTCCCCATATATTTGCCTTCCCACAGTTTGCTCCAAGAAAATCAAAGAAAGGTCTTTGACCTTTCTTTTGTCTTATCACTTCTCTAAACACTTATTGTTCTTTTGTCAAGATGCTATATAAGCCATGGGATGCCTGGCTGGCTCAGTCAGAAGAGCATGCAACTCCTGATCTCAGGGTCATGAGTTTGAGCCCAATGTTGGGTGTAGAGATTACTAAAAAAAAAATAAAAAATGAAAAAAAATTTAAAAAGATGCTATATAAGACCAAGTTCTAACCATTCCTTTGAGTTACTCACCTCTGAGTACTCCCACATATATACACTATTCTCATATTAATAAACTTGTTTTTCTCTTGTTAGTCTGTCTTTCATCAGTCTAATTCACATGGTCCCATCCAGAGAACCTAAGATGGGTAGAAGGAAAAGAACTCTTCCCCCTTCTCTTACAGGTCTTAGCAGTTTAGTGTTTGTGATATGTGGGGGCCACTAAAGTGCAGGGCCCTCTCAAGGAGGGCTAAGAGTAAATACTGCCTTATTTGGTTCCTATGATAACCACCAAGTACAGGCCACAACCTCCCAATGGACCATGTAGTACAATGTACCATGTAGTATAATGTAATACATGATACAGATCTTCTACCAAATTGCCTCTATAAATGACTAATTACCTGATGCATTATCACCAAGAGCCTGTAGCCATTAGGAGGGCACACCATAAAAAGGATGCATTCAGAGAACTTAGCTACCCCCTAAAAGATCTGTGCTCCAATGGAAGCCATCTTTTCATGTTAAGTGGACCTAAGTCTGCTTCCCAGATGTGTTTTGATGAATTTAACACCTTTACTGACCCAAATCTAACTTTTCAGTAACGAGAAATATAAGAAAATAAGTTAATTTCACACTATTCAAAGGAAGCCTAAATTAAAGGCCAGGAATACAAAATTTGTTTGCATTTAAAACAAAGAATCTTGGGGTACCTGGGTGGTTCAGTGGGTGAAGCCTCTGACTTTGGCTCAGGTCATGGTCTCAGGGTCCTGGGACCTAGCTCTGCATCAGGCTCTCTGCTCAGTGGGGAGCCTGCTTCTTCCTCTCTCTCTGTCAGCCTCTCTGCCTACTTGTAATCTCTCTGTCAAATAAATAACTAAAATCTTCTTCAAAAATTAAAAAAATAAAACAAAGAATCTTAGTGTAACAGGAGGTATTGAGTAAACACTATAATTTAAATATACGTAAGGGAAAGCAGCTCTATTTTAACAGGTTGTCTCTGTATTACAGATAAATGCTTTTCCTCTCTAAAAAGACCTTATTAAAAAAATAAATTAAAGCAGCTCTATAAATCAACCCAGTCCATGGGTTCTGTTGCTGTGCTTTAATAAAATCACCCTTTTTTGCACCAAAAATAAATAAATAAATAAAATTTTAAAAATAATAAATCAAAATAAAAAACTAAAAGAGCTTATAACATTACAAATGTGTTATAGACTCTTAAATTAAAAATATTAAATATATATTTACATATTTTATATTAATTTATATTAATATATAATAATTCACATTATATATTAAATATATACATATTAAAAATATATTTAAGGTCTGAAGAACAACTGCCAACTTGTCAATTAAAATCCATATATACATGGCACCTGGGTGGCTCAGTGGGTTAAAGCCTCCACCTTTGGCTCTGGTCACAAACAAACAAACAAACAAAACCTTTAAAATAATTTAAATCAGAATATTAAGCATCAGACACAGTCATTCACACTGGCAAATTATCTTCTTTTTATTTATTTATTTATTTATTTATTTATTTATTTGACAGAGAGAGATCACAAGTAGGCAGAGAGGCAGGCAGAGAGAGAGAGGGAAGCAGGCTTCCCGCTAAGCAGAGAGCCCGATGTGGGACTCGATCCCAGGACCCCGAGATCACGACCCGAGCCGAAGGCAGCGGCTCAACCCACCGAGCCACCCAGGCGCCCTGGCAAATTATCTTCTTGGCTAAATAAATCCACAAATACATTCAGACAAAATGTTCAGAAACAAATTCTTCATGTTTCCCAGCATCCTGGGATCGAGCCCTGCATCAGGCTCTATGCTCCGTGGGGAGCCTGCTTCCTCCTCTCTCTCTGCCTGCCTCTCTGCCTACTTGTGATCTCTGTCCAATAAATTTAAATAAATAAATAACCAGATATACAGATATGTCCATCTACATATTACATTTTCAAAAATAACATCATGAAGCTTCAATTCATAAAAATGTATGAAACATTGGGTTGAAAGAACAAGCCACAGGCAAGGAATAGATAAAAATCTTGGCCCTGAAGCCAGACTCCTTTAAAGGGGGAAAACTAGGATTTAAAGACTCTTACCTCCCTTGAAAGTGGTGGAGTACTAGACCAAGGAACCTCGTTCCTAAATGAATGCGTGGAGCAGAGGCCCCACCAATCCATGTTAGATTGTGATGTGAACCATAAACAAAATTTTATTGTGTTGAGCACCGTAAAATTGGGGGTTATCTAAAACAATAGTTTATCTGAAAAATTCACACAATTATTACAAACCTTATAGAATTGTCAGGATTCAAGTAAAATAATCTTGCCTAAGAAAAGCAGCTCAGGTTTTAGAAAGATGGATATCAAATCACCAAATTCTCTTTTCTTTGCTAAATGTTTCACTAAGGAATCATACTGGTTCTTTAAAATATTTATTCCAAATTAGGGAGTTTAGTGCTAAATACCTAATTTCAAAACATTGATTAAATACATTAAATAATGAACCTAGGAAATTTAGTATTTTGCTTTAATTTAAAAAGTTTTACTGTGTTTTTGCTTTAATTTAAAAATATTAACTGTATGTTTTCTCTATTGTGATTAATACATTTGTACACAAGGCAAAATTGAGATCTGGAGGCATGGCATATTTGGATGGTTCCATGCAAGAATCTGTATTCCTGAAGTAATACGGAACAGCTAAAGGTTTAAGTAAATGTAACATATAATATGGGGTTTCAGTTGAATGTATTATAATTAAAGTATAATTTTTAAAATCTCATATATTTTATGAATTTGTTTTAGTAAAACTCATGTAAAAAACCTAGAGTTTTTAACTCAGAATTTCATACACTTTGGTTCACATCTTAAAAGTACAATTTGTTAAATAAAATCTTTAAAAAAAAAAAGTACAATTTGTTTTAAGGAAATAATCCTGCAGACCAATGAAGGAGTTTAGAGGTTTCTCTTACTGCAGTGGTTTCTAAAGTTGCTTAAGCCTTGGAACAGTTTGTGAAAGCAGTGAAAGAGGTTTGTAAGTCTTCCCCTGGATTTCAAAAAGTGTACAAGGCCTTGTGGTATAAGCATTGACTGTGAGTATGACAGATATGGGTTCTTTTTTTTTTTTTTTTTTTTTTAAAGATTTTATTTATTTATTTGACAGAGAGAGATCACAACTAGACAGAGAGGCAGGCAGAGAGAGAGAGAGAGAGAGGGAAGCAGGCTCCCTGCTGAGCAGAGAGCCCAATGCGGGCCTCGATCCCAGGACCCTGAGATCATGACCTGAGCTGAAGGCAGCGGCTTAACCCACTGAGCCACCCAGGCGCCCCAGATATGGGTTCTTTAGGCAACTTGCTCTTTGATAAAAGGCCAGTTACTTCACCTCACTTTCTCATATGTAAAAATAGTGTTAGGGGGGTGCCTGGGTGGCTTAGTAGGTTAAAGCCTCTGCCTTCGGCTCAGGTCATGATCCCAGGGTGCTGGGATCGAGCCCTGGATCAGGCTCTCTGCTCAGCTGGGAGCCTGCTTCCTCCTCCTCTCTCTCTGCCTGCCTCTCTGTTTACTTGTGATCTGTCAAATAAATAAATAAATAATCTTTAAAAATAAAAATAAAAATAGTGTTAGGACTATTTAACTCAAATTTACATTGTCAATTATACCTCAATAAAGATGACAGAAAAAAGTAAAGAATACTTAAAAGATTGTTGTAAGATTTTTATGAGATAATGTTTGTAGAGTGTGACATACTGATAATATACAATAAATGGTTCTCCTCACCCTCTCTCCAATAAAACCTGCAGGTAACATTTACTATATAAGGATGGATAACATAACCTGAATTACCTTTTTTCAATTGCTTTCATCATCAGTTCAGTATCAGATCATTTCCTTCAGAAATATTATTCCACTGTTATTTTTCCAAAGTCCTGTCTTGACAATACTCTATGTATGTGATGAAAACAATTGAAAACCTTATTTTTCTTTCTAAAATTTGTTCCTTTTGGTAACCGAATTATCTTAGAATCTGGTGCATAACCGTAAAACATCAGTAAAAACGGTCTTTGTGTTGGAGAACCATAGGACTAGCATGTTAGGACATATTCTCAGACATGAACACTAGATGGCAGCTTTTAGACAAGATCATCTGGGTAAAATGACCCATTTTCCCCCTCCCCTGACAAAATTTAAGCCAAGTCTTCTCTGAGTGTGGAATCTTTCTTACTCAGAGGATCCCGCTTCCCCAGGAACCCTCCCACTTCCTTCCACCAAGACAGCAGTTACTAACCTAAAAAACGAAGCATCTATAGAGAACCCTGAAGAGAAAAGGTTAAATAAAAAACGGAAATTAGGGGCGCCTGGGTGGCTCAGTGGATTAAAGCCTCTACTTTTGGCTCAGGTCATGATTCTGAGGTCTTGGCATGATGCCCGAGCTGGGCTCCCTGCTGAGTGCGGAGTCTGCTTCTCCCTCCCTCTTTGACCCACCCCTCCCGCTAGTGCTCTTTCTCTCAAATAAATAAAATCTTAAAGAAAAAAAAAAAACACAGAAATAAACAACAAAAAACCTAACCTATATGCCTGTCCTTCCATTATACTTTACTTTCATTTTTAAAGAGTATATACAAAGTGATTTTATCTTTGTGGTGACGGAGAGAATAGAGCAGTGGGGAGAGAGGAATCTTCCTGAATCAATTCTAAAGACATCAGTACATTGTTCATTATAAGAACAAGTTTTTCAGCTTGTTCTTTTTCTTTTAAAAACATCTCTATTTTTTCTTTTATTCATATCTTCAAGTCAAGTGTTTACAGTGTACGATTTGGTGCATGTATCAGTCTGTCACTAAGGGTGGGAGAATAGAAAATATATTGGGTAAGTTTAACCCGCTACCCTTCAGACCAACACAGTCTTATGAGGAACATAGATGTCAGAGTAAGGTACACTTTCTGGCATGTACATTTTGGTAGTACAGCACCAATGAAGTCTTATAAGTAGCATCTTACCATCTTATGTTGAGGTAAGGGAAAAAGAAGTGAGCTAATTTGAGTACCTACTCTATGACGGGTGCTTTACAATACCTATACCACATTAGTTAACTAACACCTTTTACTCATTTTTTGAGATGAGGAATCTGTTTTTCAGGAAGATTAATTAAAAGGTACAAACTCACACAGAGGCTGGCAGGATCAGGAACTGAAACTAGGTGTAACTGCCTCTTAAAGAAGGCACAATGAGTGAGATGTTCATTTTGTAACTTGAATTAATTTCTGCCTCAAGAGTATGTTTTTCTTCTCTTCAGCAATAGTTCTTTCAGTGTCATAGGCAAAAATCAAATTATAGTGGACTTGGTATTACAGAATGGCGATATTCTCTTTCTATCATCTCTTCTTGCCTTGGATTAATTTTCCAGATACTGAATTCTCTGCTTTCACTCTTTTATTCCCTCTTCAACTAGTTGTTCCTGGCCTTTCTCATTCTGTTCAAATTCTGTTATCTGATCCTAAAGTATATGAGTTTCCTAGGACTTTGTAGTAAATTACTATAAGCTGGGGGCTTAAAA